>NC_139512.1:339826039-340413682 GCF_947247035.1 Vipera ursinii | reverse complement strand
CCCAGTCTGTGGACCAGTACTGAGCCATGGCATGCCAGCAACCAGTCCACACAAACAAGCAAAGCCCCATCTGCGGGATGCAGGCAACACACAAACCACACACCCTCCGGTCCATGGAAAAACCTCTCTCCATGGAACTGATCCCTGGTGCCCAAAAGGTTGGGGACCCCTGCTCTATTATCAAAGTAACAACCCAACCTCCCCACAATAGGAGCTGTATAAGAACAATATTGAGAGGATACACATGTACTTCAGCATCCCAGAACACCAGAAAAAGGAAATAGACTGCCTGTAGAATATCTGCCAACAAAACGGATACCCACACAACTTTATCAAAATGTGCCTTACAACCTGAATTCACTACAGTACAAACAACAAGCTATGAAAAGATAACATTACCTTATATCAAAAACATCTCAGAAACAACCAAGAAACTAGTATAATTACAGCATCACTGTAGCACACAAACCAATTAAAGTCCTCCAAAACATTTTAAGTAAACCAAAAGATCCAGTAGCCCAAGAAGAAGAAGAAAAACACAAATGACCTACCACACAGAGTTTAAGCGCTCCAGCTATGTAGGACAGGCAGGCAGGGGACTACAGGAACACATCCATGAAGACTAATTATCAGTCAGAAGACACAATGAAAACTCCTTAATTTCACAACACATAGACAGCCCTAGTTTCAACTGGAAAACCGTGAGCATCCTAGACTAAGCTAAATCTAAAAATACTAGAGAATTCCTGGAAATTTCACAGTCAAATAAATCAATCATCAATATACATATAGACACATAGAAATAAACCATATTTACCAACCATTCAAAAATGGCAATATAAAACTTAAGAAGGAAGCAAAAAAATTCAGGACATATCCCCTCCAGCAGCCAATGCCTAGCCTAGATAAACTTGGATTAACACCAGACAAACAATCCAGCAGAAAACAATGTCCTAATAAGGAGCTACCAAGAAGAAGACTATACCCATACCAACACTTGCAGGGCAGGCTACTGTATATAAACAGCAAATCCCACACTCTTTTGTATTGATGACATTCCTAGCTGGGTAATTAAATGTCTGCTAGCAAGGTCAGAGAGGTCAGAGAGCACCAAAGACTCTCCAGTTCAAGCTAGCTAGAGTAAGAGGAGACAACTCTTGAATGAGTCACCTTGTGGCAAGATGGGTAGCAAGGAAACAAACAAACAAATAAATATCACCATGTCTGCTTCCTTTAGGGCAGACTTCTCCAACCCAGTGCCCTCCAGATGTGTGGAATTGTGACTTTGTCTATCCCAGCAAGTATTGCTTAAGGACCAGAACTTTATCTGCTGCATCAAAGTCCACCCAGCTGGGAAAGATCAATCTGGGGTTTTAAAAACAGAACTTGTAATAAATATTGCAGATGCTGAAGCAACCCTAAACCACTGTTGCCAGCCCCAATTAGTAACCTAGGATGCATCCATTCTGTGGGCTCCCAGGGTGAAGAATTACTGCTTTTCTGCTGTAAGTTATAAGCAGAAATGCAACCAGCTTGGAAAGCAATCTCTTTAAATCCCTTAATTTAAATATATGCATAGAGAGTGAGACCTCGCTGTCATCCCAGGTGGTATGTGCAAAAATCAGAAACTCAGCTGTATAAAAACAGCAGGAAACTGAGGACGCTAAAATGGAAATGCATTACAAAGTAGGTCAGCTGGCATAAACACACACACACGTAAAATACAAACTTCGGTTCCTTCCAAGCTTCCCTCCTATTGATATTTTTGCCTTTCCCTTCCTAGAAGTCCCTCCTAAAATATTATTGGAATTCTTCCATACCAAATGCTGTTCTTCCCTCAATTTCTAACATGGTTTGAGTCTATTAATCCAGCGTTTCCCAACCTTAGGAACTTGAAGATGCGTGGACTTCAACTCTCAGAACTCCCCAGCCAGCTATGCTGGCTGGGGAATTCTGGGAATTGAAGTCCACGCATCTTCAAGTTCCTAAGGTTGGGAAACGCTGGATTAATCATCCCCTCAGTCTGCAAGTATAATGGACACGGCTTTTTCTTTCTTGCTCTTGCTCAAGTTGTTTCTTGTTCATATTCGTGGTATTATAAAGCAGCATCCATGCTAATGGGCAGGACAAAGATAGGTCCTTGCTTTAAGGAAGTTCAGTCTATAATCTAGCAAAGAAGATACGTTCTAAAGACAAAAGGGAATGGCAATGAGAACAACAAGAAGAAGAATGTTATGTATAGGTTTGTTTGGCTCCTATCCTATCTTTTCTATAGGGGTTCAAGTTGTCGCTGAACAACTACCTTGTGGGTTAGAAATGGCTGAAAGATAAAGATAGCCAATGTTATCCAGTGATCTTTAATGACTAGATGATCTTTTTTTCAACCTTGGCAACTTTAACTTCAACTCTCAGAATTCCCCAACCAGTCTGATTAAGAGGATTTAAATTTGGAGTTCCCTGCTCCTTGTCCAATTGCTATAATAGCTAAGATTATTCCATGACACTCTGGACTTCTGGTGACCACATGGACACATCTGTGCAGTTTTCTTGCCAATAATTCACTCCCTCACACTTCTTACAGAATACTTTTTCAACATCCCAATCTACTGGGCTTTCCTTGTCCCCATCACTTATTGACATGATCAAACTCTGCTTAGCTTTCATTGTCAACTAGGTCTGCCACCCCCTATAGGATGATAAGTTTAAATTCTTTTTGAAGTCACACAAAACTTTTGGTGACCTTGTGAATATTCTAATGCAGTTTTCTAGACAACAGTACAAAAGTAACTTACCATTTCCCTCTTCTGGGAATTTGTTTTCAATTTCTCAAGGTATTCTGCAGGCCTGGTAATTCTAGTGGTCTCCCATTCTAGTGCTGGCTAAATTTATTTATTATTTATTTCCTGAATTTATTTGCTGACCACCTTGTAATGGATGACTCTCCTAAATCCAGCTCTGCTTAACTTTTTTCAGGATACAGCGATGATGGAAATGCACTGACATTTATTTCCACTCCAATCATTTAAAAATAAATTAAGAAAAAAAATAGTCATTGTAGCTGAAGAAAAGAGAGCTAGCGTCACACAGGTGACCTTGGAAACAATTTTAGCCCATATGGATTGGATCTTGCAATTTCAGCTTATGTCCATGAAGAGCAAAGGGGAAGACCTTTGGGTAGCTGATAGAGACCAAGCTGTAATTGATAAAGAACATAGAAGAGGGTCGAGTTAAGGATAAGGCAGAAAGGAGAAGAGAATTCAAGGCCATGGGCAGCTTTGAAAATCCAGATTGAGTGTCTCACACAGAGACACTTAACCTGGGAATGACCTTGAGAGATGAGGGGAAGAATCAAATGAGGGGAGGAACCCTCAGCTACTTAGCAGTCAGAGAAAGAAACTTGGGAAGGACCCACTCAAATGGATCAAATGCTTAAAAGAAACAGCAAGAGATCTGCGCTATCAGACTTGTAAGATTCTGTTAACGTAGCCTTACAATAAAGTAGAATTAGCTCATCTGGTCGTCTTTCCTATTCAGTTTACCTGGGAAGGTTGACACAGAGAGTCTAGAAGCAACATAAGAGCAATCTCACCTACTTTTCACCACCACCTTTTCTTTTCCTTTTTTTTCTGGCCCCTTGAAGATATATTTTAGATTGCAAGCTTTTTGGAGCAAGGAATTATCTTCTGTCAACTGCCATGCATAAGAATGATGTGAAATAACATAAAATTGAAGAAAAAGAGCCTTGGTGGAGCAGTGGGCTAATGCCTCCTTAAGTAACACCAGCTGCCTGCAATTAGTGCAGGTTCGAGTCCCACCAGGCTCAAGGTTGACTCAGCCTTCCATCCTTCCGAGGTAGGTAAAATGAGGACCCAGATTGTTGGGGGCAATAAGCTGACTTTGTAAAAATGCTGCTTGGGGGGCCCCGAAAGCCCTAATAAGCAGGCATATACATACAATGAAGGCTATTGCTAAGCACATTGATTTGTGCTTCTTAGATTGTAAGCCGCCCTGAGTCTTCGGAGAAGGGCGGGATATAAATGAGATTTTTTTAAAAAAGTGTTTAGCATAGTTAGCCAGCAGAGGGCATGTGGGCTCACACTCAGTCAGGAAGAGCTTGGCCAAGGTCCTATTTATATACAGTATAGGTAGAAAGTATAGGGCAGGAGTGTCAAACTGCCGGACCACAGGCTGGATGCATCATAGTGAAACCACACCCATCCCATTGCCGACAATGGGGGAAAAAGTTGCGATATGTCACGACACGTCATGTGATGTTGCGAGTTTGTCAGCCCTGGTTTAGGGCAAAGTACATAATTCATTATTTAAAAAACTATCTTGTGTACCCAGAGGGGGGAAATTCTATTCCTAATCCTGCAAATATAAGGGAACTTTGCACAAAGCTGTTAGCTTTGATACTGTTTTTATCTATTGTTTGTCATTCATTTAACCTGCTTGAACCTGTCCCAAGCATCCATATTTTCTCTGCTTACAAAGAAGCTACTGTAGTCAAGAACTAGTGGAGCAAATTCTGATAGAAGAGAATATTTGTAGCTCAGGGTTAAACTGTGGGTCCTTGGTACTCTCTGAGCTTGGTAGTAATGAAATGTCTGCAAGAGAACCACCAAGCTCAGAGAGCACCAAGGACCCCATGGAGCAAATTCTCCACCATGTCCTTCTCATAAATACAAATTCTAGAGTATGAAGCACACGCAGATCTTGGAAAGTATAGAGAGTCCTTGACCTTCAACTGTTTGTTTAGTGAGTGTTCAAAGTTAAACAGAAATTATGACTGTTGTATCATCTCTATGGTTACATGAACAAAATTCAGACGCTTGGCAACTGACATATTTATGACAGTTGCAGTGTCCTGGAGTCACTGTAATGCAACCTTCTAATAAACAAAGTGTTGTGTACTGGGTTCTTTGCAGCAAGCAGGAGAAGAGGTGAGAGAGTTCAGGCAGGAACATGCTTTATTGAATGCAGGAACTGAACTGTTAACCAAGGCTTCTACGCAGCTATTTATACTCTGGCCACTAGGCGGCGGCCAATAGATTTAAAGGAACTTATTGCCGCCCTAGAGCCAACCAATGGTGGTCCTGGAAATGGCTTGTCTGAGTAGCCAGCAACCGTTACCCAACTCCCTCTTTAAGCAATCTCACAGCATTCAAAACCCACGTGGTACAGTTCAAGTAAACTAGGCCCAATACATTACACAAAGTCAATGGGGAAGCTAGATTCACTTAACAACAGTGCTACTAAGTTAACAACTGCAGTGATTCGCTTAACAACTGTGGCAAGAAAAGTTGTGAAATGAGGCAAAACTCGCTTAACAACTGGCTCACTTAGCAACCGAAATTTTGGGCTCAATTGTGGTAATAAGTTGAGGACTACTTGTATCTCAAACACCTGAGTCTAAGACATTTTTAAAGATGTATTTAGATTTAAGCAAATATTACTCTAAGATTGGTTTGACTTTTGAACACAGGTCACAATATTTTTAATTCTGGTGTCATCCAGTTGTGTGGGATTTCAAATCCATTCACATACAGGTAATCCTCGGTTTACTACCACAATTGACAGCAGAATTTCCATTGCTAAGCAGGGTGGTTGTTAAGTGAGACAGACTCAATTTTATGACTTTTTGCCTGTTTAAGTAAATCAATGTTGTTGTTAAGTGAAATCATGTCATTGTTAAGTGAATCCAGCTTTCTCCATTGACTTTGCTTGTTGGAGGCCAGCTGGGAAGATCACAGAAATCTATCCCAAGATGCTGCATCTGTCATAAATACATGCCAGTTGCCAAATGCCAAAATTTTGGTCACAAGATTGTGAGGATGCACTAACCCTAATCCTAACCCTATACCATTTCTGACAAGAGGCTGTCCAATCTCTTCTTAAAAGCCTCCAGTGATGAAGCACCCACAACTTCTGAAGCCAAGCTGTTGCATTGGTTGATTGTTCTCACTGTCAGAAAATCAAGGTTAAATGTCTCCTTGATCAGTTTCTACCCATTGTTCCTTGTCTGGTCTTCAGATGCTTTGGAAAATAGGTTGGCCCCCTCCTCTCTGTGACAGCCTCTCAAATATTGGAACACTGCTATCATGTCTCCCCTGGTCATTCTCTTCACTAGATTAGCCATGCTCAGTTAGAATAGAATAGACCTGGAAGGTACCTTGGAGGTCTTCTAGTCCAGCCCGCTGCTCAAGCAGGAGAACCTCTACTATTGTGTAGTGGGTTCTCGACCGCATGGCAATATGACGGACAAAGGGTTCAGCATGGCAACTCTTTATTAGTGGAAGTACTGAACAGAACAATAGGGTTACCTGTGCCCCTTATATACCTGGCCAGGTATGCTTGCGGCCAATCCCTTTATCTGGTTTTCCCGCTGAGCACTAGACAGCCAATCCACTCACAGTACAGCGCCACCTGATGGTGTCAGTGAGCCGCTGCTTGTGTTCATTCATCCCCGTACATAACACCCCTTCCATAATAACATCTACCATCTCAGACAAGTGACTGTCCAGTCTCATCTTAAAAACCTCCAGTGATGGAGCACCCACGATTTCTGGGGGCAAGCTGTTCCACTGGTTAATTGTCCTCACTCTTAGGAAGTTTCTCCTTAATTCCAGGTTGCTTCTCTCTTTGATCACTTTCCAACCATTGTTTCTTGTCCTTCCCTCTGGTGCTTTGGAGAATAATTTGACCCCTTTTTCTTTGTGGCAGCCTCTCAAATACTGGAATACCGCTATAATGTCACCCCTATTTCTTCTTTTCTTTAGACTAGTCAAACCCAAGTCCTGCAGCCATTCTTCATATGTTTTAGTCTCCAGGCCTTGGATCAACTTAGTTGCTCTTCTCTGAATTTTTTTCAAGGTCTCAACATCTTTTTTGTAGTATGGTGACCAAAATTGGTTGCGGTATTCAAGGTGTGGTCTCACTAGGGTTTTATAAAGTGGTATTAATACTTCGCATGATCTTGATTCTATGCCTCTGTTTATGCAACCCAGGATTGTATTAGCTTTTTTGGCTGCTGCTGCACACTGCTGGCTCATAGTGAAGTGATCATCCACTAGGACTCCAAGGTCCCTCTCACAGTTACTGTTTTTAAGCCAAGTCTTGCCCAATCTATACTTGTACCTTTGATTTTTCCTGCCTAAATGTAAAACTTTGCTTTTCTCCACGTTAAAACTCATCTTGTTGGATAGGGCCCATTGTTCCAGTTTGTAAAGATCTTTTTGAATCCTGAGCTTGTCTTCTGGGGTGTTGGCTATTCCTGCCAGTTTAGTGTCATCTGCAAATTTGATGAGTTCCCCTTGTATTTCCTCATCTAAGTCATTGATTAAGATATTGAAGAATATTGGGCCAAAGACAGAGCCTTGTGTACCCCACTGCTTACTTCTTTCCACGTGGATGTAGTACCATTGAGGACTACTTGTTGAGTAGAGTTTGTCAACCAGCTACAAATCCTTCTGGTGCTGATGTTGTCTATTCCACCTTTTTCTAGCCTACCAAGCAGTAGATTGTGGTCTACGTTGTTGAATGCCTTATTGAAATCTAAGTATACTATGTCCACAGTGTTTCACTGGTCTACTAATTTGGTCACTTTATCAAAGAATGAAATAAGATTGGTTTGGCATGATCTGTTTTTAGCAAACGCGTGCTGGCTACCAGTTATAACTTTGTTTGCTACTAGTTGTTCACAGATCTGTTTTTTGATTATCTTTTCCAGGATCATCCCAGGTATTGATGTTGGTCTGTAGTTTCCTGGGTCTGGTTTTTTTCCTTTCTTGAAGATAGGAACCATATCAGCCGTTTTCCAATCCTCAAGTACTTCCCCAGTGCAGTTCTTGCAACTCTTCTTCATACATTTTACCTCCAGGCCCCTAATCATCTTTGTTGCTCTTCTCTGCACTCTTTCTAGAGTCTTAACATCTTTTTTATAGTGTGGTGACCAAAACTGGATGCAGTATTCTAGGGGTGGTCTTACTAAGGCTTTATAGGGCAGTACTAGTACCTCACGTGATCTTGATTCAATTCCTCTGTTAATGCAATTTAGGATTGCATTGGCTTTTTTGGCTGTCGCCACACACTGCTGTCTCATATTTAATTGATTGTCCCCTAGGACTTCAAGATCTCTCTCACAGTTACTGCTATTAAACCAGGTTTCACCTAATCTGTATGTGTACTTTTGGTTTTTCTTGCCAAATGTTGAATTTCATTTTGTTTGATAGGGCCTGGTGTTCAAGTCTGTCCAGATCCATCTGGATCTTGAGCCTATCATCTGGAGTGTTGGCTATTCCTGCCAGCTTAGTATCATCTGCAAATTTGATGAGTTCCCGTTCTATTTCCTCATCTAAGTCATTTATGAAGTTATTGAAGAGTACTGGGTCTAAGACTGAACCTCAGATCTACCCTTATGTATTAATATTTCAAGTTCATCCTGTTTGTTCCCCAAACTTTGAACATTTGTATATAGGCATTTGAAATCTTTATGTCTGATTCTAGATATGCTTCCTGTATCTCCTGTTTGATGTTTGAGTTTTTCTTCCTTCCCATCGCTCCTTACCTCATTATTTGATTTGTTTTCAAATCAAATGTGTTGGGCACCCTTCTAAACTGATATAGTCCACACAGTTCAAAGCTATAGCTAAGGATGATGATGATAAGTACAGCTTATTTCTACACAGGATTGTAATCATCCAGATCATAAGCTCTCATGCATTGCTGATATTGAACTATGTGTATATGCCCACTCCATAATAAACACCTCCTCTCCAAAATTTACACCACCACGACTCTGGGTTTCAGAGAGACCCATAAGAGCCTACTAAGCCATTTAGGAAAAAAAAACAAATTGCTTCTGCTACACTGGTGCAATGTGTTAATCTTCTGGCCCCAATAGCAATAACCTGATTAGAAGATAAGAACATGCAGAGAATCAGCAGGTAGCTTTCTCTCCTGCTTTGCTCAGAAGAACCTGAAATATATTTCTTTATTCTTGTAATGGTATAATTAAGAAAGTTTAGCCCAGAGTTAAGCAACCTGCTGGTTATATACAGCACACAAACCTCTCTTACATACACCTTGTCCATTTTGCAGCTTCTAGAGCAGTGTTTCTAACCTTGGCAACTTTAAGCATTGCTGGCTGGGGAATTCTGGGAGTTGAAGTCCATACAGCTTAAAGTTGCCAAGTCCCGAAGGTGCTTTTTCAAAAGGCAACTGGACTCTCTTGTTTTTCCTTGAAGATATTTTGCTTCTCATCCAAGAAGCTTCTTTAGTTCCTGGATGAGAAGCAAAACATCTTCAAGGAAAAACAAAGAAAGTCCAGTTGCCTTTTGAAAAAGCACCAACCATGACCTGTTTGACTGAGCATCTCCATAGACATAAAGTTGCCAAGGTTGAGAAACAGTGATCTAGAACAATACAGATTAGATTAAGCAAATTTGCTTGTTTCAAAATATGCTACGCCAGACTTGCTGTGTTGGGCGGCACTCTTGCTTATTCTCCCAGAGAGGGGCCCTGCCTTTCTTACCAAAGCACCTCTTTATAGTTCATTCTTGAAGTTGCCTCTTTCCTCTAATCCTGTAGTCCCAAGATCAACATATGTTTGTTCTAGTTTACCCCCAGCAACAAGGAAATTTACCTTGTGCAAAATCCTTTTCTCAACATTTCCTTAAATATGGTGATCAATAGCCTTAGAGAAATAGAGGTGTTTAATTACCCCTCCAAGTTTTTTTTTTAAACCAACCCTTCCATCTCCTGCTGAAACACAGCATCCAGCTGGTATCTTTTATAATTCCAGACCTGTCGAATGAAGAAGTGAAGTCTCTCGGAAACTGATAGAGCCATCCATTATTTTTCCAGGAGCATCTATCTCCAAGACATCAGCCCATTAAAACACCCGCTCTCCAAAGCAATTGGGAGCAAGAACAGAAGGTCAGCACTGCTTGAAACCAACCTCTGCTTCATGCTTTTTAATCTTGGTGATCTGAAGCAAGAGGCTCGAAATGGAAGCAGAGCTTGTCCTCAGCATGCGAGTGTGCAGAAGTGGGGAAGCAGGCTGCTTCGTAATAAGTTAAACGCATCAGCTAATGACAAGCCTCCCATCCTTAGAAAAGCAAGATTATACAGGCGACATCTATAGATGGTTGCTATTAAACTGAATATGTTTCAACTATCCTTTTGCCCTGGAGGGAACCACTACTTCTGGTAGCCATGACTGAAATGGAATGCTAGTCAGTCTCTAGCACTGGCTCTTTTGGTTAAGGTGGGTAGGCTATGGGGCCCAACAATACCTGTACAGTCTCGCCTACTTATCGATACTTACTTTTTCTTTGGACTCTTCCTATTTTAGCCTTTTTTTAAAAAGTTTATCAATTGCATGAGTTATTCTCCTGCAAAAACCTCTAATCCAGTGGTTTCCAACCTTTTTGGGTCCAAGGACTAGCAGCAGCAGCATTGGGGGGGAGGGGATGGTTGCATGTGTGCAACCTAATCCCGTGCATGCACAAATAATGCTTTGCATGCTCATCTGCTGCTTGCACAGCCTGCTTCTCAATGAGCTATGACCCAGGAGTTGGGGACCCTTGCTCTAATCTCTTATCACCCTGATAAGCAGGAATTAATGCCAGACAAATAATCAAGCAGAAAACAATATCCTAATCAAGGAATTGCCAAGGAGGAAACCACATCCCTACCAAAACTGGCAGGGCAAGCTACAGTATATAAACAGGGAACAAACCCCCCACACACCAGCAATAATGATGTTACCTGTTGGTAGTTGGATAATGAAATATCTGAAAGCAAATAATCAAACTCAAGAAAGCAACAAGGATTCCACAACCCACTAAGCCATTTAAAAAAACTAATCAAGATTAATATAACCATGCTTTTGTATGGTTTATAAATGGATTTGTTATTACTTTACTGATCTGGTTAAGCAAATAATAGAGCTAGTTTGATGTAATGTTAAGACACCAAGCCTGAAACTAAGGGTCTTGTGAGTTCTAGTCCCACCTTGATTACAAAGCCAGTTAGTGACCTTCAACCATTCATTGTCCCTCAGCCCAAGAAAGGAAGCAATGGCAAATCAGTTCCAAAAAACCTTGCCAAGAAAACTATGGGGACTAATCCAGGCAGTCACCAGGAATAATTTTTAAAAAGTCAGTCAGTAACTTTATAAGCTTGTAAACTGAAATTATTACCAGCAAAAAAATTCAAATTCTTTAACATTCTCACAGAGAGCATATTAAAGCAATGTCCATGGCTGAAACTAATTTCCACCTAGAAAGACGTTTCTACACTAATTGGTGTAATTGGTCTTGTTTTTTATCACATTAATTTCCATGCTGGTTGCTCTTTGTTCTCAATTCTGCAATTCCCAAGGACACAACTTCTATTTGGATACATCTTTCATGGATGAATGGGACTTGTTTTGTTGATGTTTTAACGGGGAGAAAGCAGACTCCTAGAGGACTGAGACAGCATTGATTGTGTAGATTGCAGCATCTTATAAGGGGGTGGGTTTCTTTTATATCTCTAAGGACAGAAACATGAGTGTTAGGAAGAATCACAAGGAATGAATTTGAACACTGAGTAGAAAGCAAACATTTCGGTATCCATAAGGCTTATTGTATGCCTGTGCTAAAGGGCACAATGAAATAATGCATTGAGTGACCAAACGGAAGAGCATTAATAGACTCAAAAGCAAACAGTGCAAAAAAGATCAATGCCTCCAAACCAGGTCAGGATAGGATAGAACAAAGGGATCAATACAACTGAAAGAGTGAAATGCAAGGAGATTCTCAGATTCCTGTTTAAGTTAAATCTAGCTAAGAGAATATTATTTACATGCTTCTGAGAATGGCATAACCTATGTAACTTCTGTTGCTACTACCCAAATCTATGGGAGCACTTTGAAATCAAATGGCAATTATTTTCTTCTTTTCCTCCAATCTTGCAATGTGGAGAACAAGAACTAAAAAAAGAAATCACTATTTTCCTGGAACAAACTAAAATCCTCTTTCAATACTAAAGAGAAATAAACTACAGCCTTTATACTGATAGTCCCAAAGGTGCTTTTTCCAAAAGGCAACTTGACTTTCTTGGTTTCATCTTTGAAAACGTTTCACTTTTTGACTGGATTGGACCTTGCATCCATGACCACTTTTAATTTAAGCAGTAGACAACATACACTCGACTAGATATATCATCCAGCAGAGATAGATCCTGAAGGGCTAAGTAGGAATGAACTTGATTAGCATTTCAATGGAAGTTCATCAGGAAATACAAGAATTTAGGCTAGACTGACAAGACAAAGCTTCCTGAAGAAGGCCACCATAAACTCTGGTTATGGTTGGGCAGGGACAGGAGCCTCTATCACAAATTTAATAAGAGGCCCCTGGTGCGCTTTCTAGCTAAATTTTTTGTGGGGTTAGGGAGGGGGGTGGGTTTACAGGTTTGGTTGGGAACTGGAGGGGTTCCACCAACCGTTACTCAGACCAGGCCTGGGATTGATCATGCCGTGACGAGGCTTGGGTTGGGTGCCTTCGGAGCCCCGGAGCGGGGTGTGGGATTGCCTATACCCACGGCAGTAGGGAATGGCAGCAGGTGTATGAACAGAGGGCTGCATCAATATCTGGGAGTGCGTCCCCGCTGTCTTCAAGCGGTGATGTGCTCCGACCCTCTGATTTCGGCCCGTGGTACCGGGAGCGAGGATGAGCAGCCACCTGAGCTCAGGCTCGTGTATTTTAATGCCAGGTCCGTAATGAATAAGGCTCCTCTCATACGTGAGTTGGTTGAGAAGGAGCATGCGGACCTGGCTTGCATCACAGAGACTTGGTTGGGCCCAGAGGGTGGTGTCCCCCTGGCTGATATTTGCCCATCAGGTTTCCAGGTGCTGCACCAGCCTCGGGCCCAGGGTAGGGGCGGTGGAGTGGCGGTAGTTGCGAGGGAGACCTTGTGTCCGCGGGAGGCCACCATGGTCCAGATAGTCGGGTGTGAGTCCCTCCTCCTGAGATGTGGCCCTAGAGCTCAGTTGGGCTTGCTGCTGGTGTACTTTTCGCCCAGTCGCGTAGCAGCAGCCCTGCCTGAGCTTCTCGATATCCTCTCAGGGTTGGTGGTTGAGTTCCCCAAACTTATGGTTTTGGGTGACTTCAACCTACCATCCCTGGGGGGATCATCTAAGTTAGCTCGGGAGTTCATGGCTTCCATGACGGCCATGGACCTGATGCAGGTTATTCAGGGTCCAACTCATGGGGGGGTCACACGCTTGATTTGGTTTTTCTATATGGACGGTGGTTAGATGATCTGGGTGGGGGTTCTCCGATTGTTATACCCCTGTCATGGACCAATCATCATCTCCTGCGGCTGGTCTTCCGTTTTGCCACTCCCCGTCATGGGGCTGCTGAACCAACGAGATGGTTCCACCCTAGGCGCTTAATGGACCCTGAGCGGTTCCAGGGGGCGCTTGGATCCCCACCTGCCTCCTTTGCTCACAGCTTGGCCGATGCCCTAGTGGAAGCCTGGGAAAGGGCAGCCACAGAGGCACTCGACCGAGTTGTACCCATGCGGCCCTTGACCCGGTGCAGATGCCAGTGGGCTCCATGGTTCTCCATGGAGCTCCGGGAGATGAAGCGTTGGAGACGGGGCCTAGAAAGCTGTTGGAGGTCCAGCCGATCTGAATCTGACCGGTTGCAACTAAGGTCGTTTACGAGATCTTATCTCACGGCGATGAGGGTGGCAAGGTCTAACCACTTTGCCACCCTCATCGCGTCCGCAGAAAATCGCCCGGCTGCCCTGTTCAGGGTAACCCGCTCCCTCCTTAATGAGGGGCGAGGGAGGAGACTCCTGAAGACGTGGACAGGATCATGGGGAAGCTGAGCTCCACCACGTGTTTATTGGACCCGTGTCCCTCCTGGCTGGTTTATGCGGCCCGGGATGGGACACGAGGCTGGCTCTAGGCAGTGATAACTGCTTCTTTGAGTGAGGGTAGTTTTCACGCCGCCTTGAAGGAGGCGATGGTGAGACCCCTCCTCAAGAAGCCTGCCTTGGACCCAGCAATATTAAACAACTTTTGTCCGGTCTCCAACCTTCACTTTCTTGCGAAGGTTGTTGAGAGTGTGGTGGCGCATCAGCTCCCTTTGTTCTTGGAGGAAGTTGATTATCTGGACCCATACCAATCAGGTTTCAGGCCCAGGTACAGCACGGAGACGGCATTGGTCACGCTGGTGAATGATCTCTGGTGGGCTCGGGACAGGGGTTGTTCCTCTGTCCTAGTCCTATTAGACCTCTCAGCGGCTTTCGATACCATCCACCATGGTATCCTGCTGCGGCGTCTCAGGGGGTTGGGAGTGGGAGGCACAGTTTTTCAGTGGTTCTCCTCCTACCTTCTGGGACATTCACAGTCGATGTTGGCAGGGGGGCAGAGGTCGACCTTGAGGCCTCTCATTTGTGGAGTTCCCCAGGGATCGGTCCTCTCGCCTCTCCTGTTCAACATCTATATCAAGCCTCTGGGTGAGATCATTCGTGGTTTTGGAGTTGGGTATCATCAGTATGCTGATGATACCCAGCTTTTCATTTCGACCCCAAACCACCCCAGTGATGCCCTCAACGTGATGTCCCATTGCCTGGAGGCGATCCGGGTCTGGATGGGGAGGAACAGGCTTCGGCTCAACCCTGACAAGACTGAGTGGCTGTTTGTGCCGGCATCCCGGGAAATTCAGATTACTCCATCTCTTCCTATAGGGGGTGAGCTATTGCCCCCCATAGATAGGGCGCGCAACTTGGGGGTCCTCCTAGACTCACAGCTCTCTTTAATTTAATAATAATTTAATAATTTGATTTCTATACCGCCCTTCTCCCGAAGGACTCTGGGCGGTGAACAGGGCAATACACAATAAAAATCGAATACAAAAATTAAAAAGCCATTAAACATCATGCCCATAAAATCTTTAGAAGATCACATAGGAGCTGTGACTAGGGGGGCCTTTGCCCAGGTTCGCCTGGTGCGCCAGTTGCGGCCCTATCTGAACCGGGATGCCTTGCGTACAGTCACTCATGCGCTCGTGACCTCTCGTTTGGACTACTGTAATGCTCTCTACATGGGGCTGCCCTTGAAGACCACTCGGAGGCTCCAACTGGTGCAGAATGCAGCCGCGCGAGTTGTGTTGGGAGTCTCCTGATACTCCCATGTTACACCTTTGCTCCGCGAGCTGCATTGGCTGCCGGTTGCCCTCCGGGTGAGATTCAAGGTGCTGGTAATGACCTACAAAGCCCTACATGGCATGGGTCCGGATTACCTACGGCAGCACCTGCTGCCGGCGTCAACTTCCCTCCGTCCAGTGCGCTCCCACAGAGAGGGCCTCCTCAGGGTGCCACCGGTCAGAGAATGTCGGCTGGTGACCCCCAGGGGGAGGGCCTTCTCTGTGGGCGCGCCAGACCTGTGGAACCACTTGCCGGTTGAGCTCTGGATGGCCCCCGACCTTCGCTCCTTCCGGCGGGATCTAAAAACCTATTTATTTGAGCAGTCCGGCCTGGTCTGATGGGTTTGGGGTTGGGTTTTTAATATGGTTTTAACTATTGTATATATTGGGCATAAATTATTTAATTGTTTTTTAACTTTTGTACTTTGTTTTTTAATATTTATTGCCCTGTACACCTCCCTGAGTCCTTCGGGAGAAGGGCGGTATAAAAATTCAATAAATAAATAAATTTAATAAATAAATAAAATAAACTATTTCTAAATTATCAAGAAAACTGTATGATCAAATAGCCACCAAGAGTCAAGTTCAGCTCCAATCAGATTTTGCCTTTCAGAATTATCCACCCTTGATATTCACTCCTTCCTGGCAGCCTTATTTCTGGAACCAAATCAGTCTTAAAGCCAAGAACTTTTCTCCATCTTCTTGGTGGGGGATCTGAAATGGTATAGGGTTTCCTGCCTGAGCAGGGGGTTGGGCTAGATGACCTCCAAGGTCCCTTCCAACTTTACTATTATGATTATGATTATGATTAGGTCCTACATATTTGGAGGGTACCAAGTTGCTGAAGGCATTCTAAGTGATGCCCACAATACATAATTAAGCAACTAGGAGATGCTTACCATGCATCTCTGTATCAATCCACCATTCTTGGTGGCTGCTAAAAGATAACTGGTAGTATGTGATAATTTTGATTGCTTCCACAAGTCCCTGCCTCAATGGATCTAGAGAAAAAAAAGCTAAGGGACTCTTCAAAGTCTACTCTCTTTTGTAAAGATCCTGGTAATGTAAATGGCAATCCCAACAATTCTTGGATTCTTATATGCACCCAGCCAATTAAGAGTGAAACTATCACTCTGATGAGAAAAGGGACTCAAGATGTGTAAACATGTATTAGATGCTAATGCTAATGCTAGAAGGGACCTTGGAGGTCTTCTAGCCCAACCCCCTGCTCAGGCAGGAAACCCTATACCATTTCAGAGAAATGGATGTCCAGTCTCTTCTTAAAAACTTCCAGTGTTGGAGCTTCTGGAGGCAGGTTGTTCCACTGATTAATTGTTTAACTGTCAGGAAATTTCTCCTTAGTTCTAGGTTGCTTCTCTCCTTGATTAGTTTCCATCCATTGCTTCTTGTCCTGCCTTCAGGTGCTTTGGAGAATAGCTTGATTCCCTCTTCTTTGTGGCAGCCCCTGAGATATTGGAACACTGCTATCATGTCACCCCTCATCCTTCTCTACATTAAACTAGACATACCCAATTCCAGCAACCGTTCCTAATATGTTTTAGCCTCCAGTCCCCTAATCATCTTCTCTCTACTCTTTCTAGAGTCTCAGCATCTTTTTTACATCGTAGTGACCAAAACTGGATGTAGTATTCCAGGTGCGGCCTTACCAAGGCATTGTAAAGTGATATTAACATTTCACATGATCTTGATTCTATCTCTCTGTTAATGCAGCCTAGAACTGTGTTGGCTTTTTTGGCAGCTGCAGCACACTGCTGGCTCATATTTAAGTGACTGTCCACTAGAACTCCGAGATCCCTCTCACAGTTACCACTATTGAGCAAGGTACCACCTATACCAGACATGTCAAACTTGCAACATGACGTGACATCGCTCAATGTATCGGGACGATTTTGCCATTGCCAGCAATGGGGTGGGCACGGCTTCCGCATGATGCATCCGGCCTATGGGCCGGCAATTTGACACCCCTGCCCTATACTATACCTGTGCATTTGGTTTTTCTTGCCTAAATGTAGAACCTTACTTTTTTCACCATTGAATTTCATTTTGTTAGATAGATATGTAAACATGCAAATTTGGAAATAACTATTGTTACGCACCCAAATACCTATTAGTCTTCTTGTTAATTTAGACCCTCATATTTATCCTGCTTTGCATAGATTACCCCATTCATAGCTATGACTGTGCCCAATTTGTGCCACAGATATTTAAATTCTAAAATCCTCTGGTGATTAACCAAGTCTGAGAAGAGCCAGATCCTAGGAGATCCCAATGATTTCTATTAGCCATTCTGGACCTTCCATTACTGAGGTGTGGTCACCAGCAATTAACAATTGTCTGTATCAGCAAAGCTACAAGCTTTATTCTATTTATTAATGTATTTTTTATCACATTTCTATCCCATCACAATCTAATCACTCCAAGCAACTTCTACAGAATATAAAACAAGTTAAGACATTCGCAACTTATTAAACATTCCCAAAAGGGCTATCCAAGACAACATAAACAAGCTATAATAATAAATATGAATTTAAAGAGGGAAAAAGTATAAAAGGATGGCATTGTATAATATTTTAGGAAAATGTCCTAAAATGTCCTAAAATCAGGGCTTTTTTTCTCATAGAACGCTCAGAACGGAGTTCCGGCACCTTTTTTGGATGGAACCTTGTAGGGTAGGCAAGGTGGGTTGTATGACATGTGTGAATTCCGGCACCTTTTTCTTTTACAAAAAAAGCACTACCTAAAATATTTGGGTTTTTAACTATTTTGAAGAAGGGAACTAGCCTGATCTGTATTGGAAGGCTGTTCCAAACTGTCAGCACTGCTACAGAAATGCAGTACTTTCTAACTTCAGCTTCCAAATATCTTAGAAAAGTGGAACTATAGGTAGTCCTTGACTTACAACCACAGTTGGGACCAGAATTTCTGTTGCTAAGCAAAACTTTTAAGTGAGTTGCATTCAGTTTTATGACCTTTTGCATACTTTTAAGCCAATCATTGCAATTGTGAGGCGAATCATGCGGCTGTTAAGTGAATCCAGCTCCCCTCCCCATTGATTTTGCTTATCGGAAGCCATTTGGGAAGGTCGCAAATGGCGATCATGTGACCCTAGGACAGAGGTCCCCAACATTTTGCGCACCAGGGACCGGTTATGTGGAGAGAGGTTTTTACATGGACGTGGTTTTGTGTGCTGCCTGCATTCTGCAGATGGGGCTTTTCTTGTTTGGGTGGACTGGTTGCTGGCATGCCACACCCCGGTACTGGTCCCCGGACTGAGGGTTGGGGAACCCCTGCCCTAGGACACTGAGATTTTTGTAAATACATGCCAGTTGCCAAGTGCCCAAATTTTGATCATGCTACAATGATCATAAGTGGGAGGGCCGTTCATAAGTCAGTTTTTTCAGAGCCATTGTAACTTTGAACAGTTGCTAAATTAAAGGTTGTGAGATGAAGACTACCTATATAAGCAACTTTTCTCTGGCTTGTCCAGTAATTCAGGCTAGTATTGGTCAGAGCTGGCTGTCCTCTAGCTACCAGATGTTAAGTTATTTAAAATTTAATAGCTGGAGCAGTGAAGAATTGGAGAATGAGTAAAAACACAGTTATAACTAATTAGTTAAAGAGAGCTGGCCACTGCATGAGGGAATCTGAGCTGTGATTGGTTGCTGTGAGAGTAAAGGGGGGAGTTCCCTTGTTTCCCGCCTTTTTCCTCTATGTGCCCTATGTGCTCTCTGAGATTTACCTCATGATGTTCCTGTTGTGTTGATTTACATGATGATGTACCTGTTTGCCTATCTTATTTACTGTAAATATATTCATTTATATAAAACTAGTCTGTGTCAGCATCTCTGACTGCATTTGGACACCGGTTGTGCAATTCTCTGACACAGATGCCAAGCCATACAGATAAAACTAGCACTTTAATTTGTATCAGGAAACCAATGGGCAACCAGTGCAGACTTTGAAAAATTGGTATAATGTGCTCCCAAATACCTACATAGCTGCCTTCTGGAACAATTGCCATTTCCAAATAGTCTTTAATGGCAGCCATTCCCTGCCCTCATGAAGCCCATTGCACTAGCTTAGTAACAAGAAAATGACTTACTGTGGCTAGTTCCTCTAGCATCAAATCAGTCCACAATTGATATGGCAGACAAAGTTCAACATGGACATCTTTGGCCACGGCTTCCACCAATTGTTCCATCAAGAGTCAGGAGGCCCCCTAACTCGTGAACCTGCTCCTTCATGGGCAATACCTGCCCATCATTGGGTAACACTGATGACAGTAGAGAGCCTCAATAAATCAACAATAATTCCATCTTATTTGAATTCAACTTCAGGCTATTATTTCCCTTCCAACCTCAAGGTATCAGTAAAGGATGCCAATAGCATTTCCCCCTAATATGCAGAGTAGTGATGTACAGTTGGATATTGCCCAATGATTTTTCAATTTTTTGGTGCCTTTGAGTTAATGTGGACTCCTGGCAACTGCTTGCATCAATATCTCTTCCCCCATAGCGATAGATTGAAACCACCAACTGAGGAAGAAATGGAACCATTACAAAACAATGCCTTCTATACCAATTTCTTCAGGCAATCCAGCAAGATACTTTGATTGATGTTATTGAAAACCACCGAGATATCCAACAGGATCAGGAAGTATGCATTGCCTCCATCTAGTTACCAATATGACTTGCTTCCAGAAGCTGTGGGTGGTCCAACAATGGAGGTTTTTAAGAAGAAGTTGGACAACAATTTGTCTGAAGTTGTATAGGGTTTCCTGCCTGAGCAGGGGGTTGGACTAGAAGATTCCCAAGGTCTCTTCCAACTTCCATCCCATATTAGGTCTGAACCCAGTCTGAAAAGGGTCAAAATAATTTATTTCTTCTAGGATACTAAAAAAATAGTCTTCTATTACTGTCTCATTTAACTTTCCTTAAAAGGGGGAGGCTGAAGACAGTACAATAGTTATCCAAGATCAAGATATCCAGGGATGGCCTCTTAAGAAGGTAACACAACAGAGCTGCCTTCAGGTCTACTGGTAGCTATTCCCTCCTATAAAGAGACATTGACAATCTCCCAGATTATTTTGTCATTCCTTCTATTTCTATGATCTGTCCATCATTTTACTATTTCAGCTCTCTCTGCAACTGGCATCTGCTTTGAAATGACAGGGTTCTTATTTGCACTTTGTAAAACAATCCCCTTAGATCAGGGGTGTCCAATCTTGGCAACTTTAAGACTTGAGGACTTCAACTCCCAGAATTCTCCAGCCAACATGGCTGACTGGGGAATTCTAGGAATTGAAGTCCACAGGACTTAAAGTTGCCAAGATTGGACATCCCTGCCTTAGATCATCCTTCCTATAAAACAGGGGTCTTCAAACTTGGCCCTTTTATGACTTGTGGACTTCAACTCCCAGAATTCCTCAGCCAGGCACACTGGCTGAGGAATTCTGGGAGTTGAAGTCCACAAGTCATAAAAGGGCCAAGTTTGAAGACCCCTGCTATAAAATAATAAACTTGGACTGTAAGAACTCACTGGAATGATATGAGTTAAAGCTGTTTGACTAGTGAAACTTTAGATCCATGTTTTTAAGATGTCAGAATAATGACCATCATATAAACAGAAATGTAATATATCTCATCCCAGTGGAGACATTTGGGCCATGTGAATTGATCAATGCTAACTGATGATGGACAACTTCATGATTCTGCTCTCCCTTTTTATGAATCATAATCAAGAAATCCAGCTTCAAACCAAGGGCAGTCCAACACACACGGCCACCCAACTGCTTTTCCAAAGGTTATTTATATGTTCATTTCTTCCAAACAAATTTTACCAAAACATCACTTTGATCTTGCCTGATTGGAGCAACTGATTCTGTAACTTTTGTACTATTCAGGGGGGGGAAACTGAGTGCAAAATCTTATCAAGGATAATTTAATCTATTTTAATTGTTATTAACTTTTTGTATTGTAATGTTGTTTTAATTGCCTTGTGAACCGCCCTGGGTCCTACGGGAGAAGGGCGGTATATAAGTTCAATTAATTATTATTGTTGTTGTTGTTGTTGTTGTTGTTGTTGTTATTATTATTATTATTATTATTATTATTATTATTATTATTATTATTATTATTATTTCCTCAGTGTATCAGTGGAAGACTATGAAATGCTGAGAAAACAGAAAAGGCCAGCTGTCTGCAGAAAGGAAGGAAAGAGAGAGAGAGAGAGTAAGTCTATCTTTGTCTTTTAGCAAGACAAAGCAGATTCTCTCCTTGCTTTCTCTTGACATGCTGGTGCCATGTTAAAACACAAAAACCACTTTAGCAGAGGCTGGTAAATGAATGACATGGAGTGATGTATCAGGATGCCTTTAAAAAGTCATTTCAACGTTGTTGTTGTTGTTGTTATAAACCAAGAAAACATTTGCCCAGCATTCTATCCTTTAGCCAGATGACTTCAAGACAATCAAAGACAGAGCAAGAGGTTGCAGACTGCAGACTATTGATCGCTGTCTTTTTCTTATACTGGTATTTTCCGCAGGTTTGCCAGGATTTCCTTTTAGAATATGTGCATTTGATTCAAATTTCTCTGATTGTTTGTTGTGTCACACTTTTAGGGGGGGGAGAGAGGGGGGGAGAGAGGGAGGGGGAGGGGGGAAATACATCAGGACCCTCCTATTTTCCTGGGGCAGGAGAAATTCAAGATCCTGATCAATTGGATTGCTCTTTTCTATATCATTTGCTTGAAGAAGACAAGACAATCTGCTCAGGCAATGTCATGGTGGTTGAAAATAGAAACATCTTTTTCAGATGCTACAGGTTCAATCCTCCAGTTCAATATAACCGTTTCTTTTGAGTTACAAGAATGGAAAGCAATTTGAGTAATATAGGAAAATATGGGGTAAATGTAATCAAGGAGAACAATCATCTTAACAACAGGAAGAGGTGTGTGAGAGTGAATTGTGAATGAATACAGGTAGTTCTCAACTTACAAACACATCTGAGCCCAACATTTATGTTGCTAAATGAGAAATTTGTTAAATGAGTTTTGCCCCATTTTATGATTTTTCTTGCCACATTTGTTAAATGAATCACTGCAGCTGTTAAATTAGTAACACAGTTGTTAATTGAATCTGGTTTCCCCATTGACTTTTTTTGTCAGGAGGTTGCAAAAGGTGATCACATGACTCCAGGACACTGCAACCATCATAAATGTTGTCAAGCATCCAAATTTAAATCAAGTGACCAGGAGGATGCTGCAATGGTCATAAAGTGTGAAAAATGATCACAAGTCACTTTTTTCAGTGCTGTTGTAACTTCAAAAAGTCACTAAATGAACTGTTGTAAGTTGAGGACTACCTGTACACATATAGGGATTTTTAGGATAAAATTTCCATGGGAATTTAGACAGTTCAGTAGAAAGTAATGTTGTAGTTTCAGAAACTAGAGCTATGGTGCAATTAGGAAATATTAGACTTTAGACTGAACTATACAGCCATTGCAGTAACATAGTAAAGCATTTTTTGAAATCCTTTGAAAACCCCCAAGGCCAATTTTCTTCTGGTGGATAAATTGCAAACTTTTTTATTACTGGATTTAAGTTTCCTCTTCATGAGGAATATCTTTGAAATTAGTTCAAAAGTTCCCATTAGTGAACAACTTTGGCCATCAGATTGAAATCCACTGCCTGCTATATTATTTACCGTATTTATTTTATTTTATTACATTTATATACCGCCCTTTCCCGAAGGACTCAGGGCAGTTTACAGGGTGATTAAAAAAACAGAGATACAAAAGTTAAAAACAGATTTTAAAAATTATATTCGTCCCTGCATAAGTAAAACCCCAGTTAAAATTAAGATTAAAACTAAAATTAAAATTCTCAGCCTGGGTCCCGGCGGAATGAACGGAGGTCAGGGGCAGTCCTCAGCTCCACTGGCAGCTGGTTCCAAAGGGCAGGCGCACCCACAGAGAAGGCCCTATCCCTGGGTGTCGTCCACCGGCAATCTCTTACCGGCGGCACCCTGAGAAGACCCTCCCTGTGGGAGCGCACTGGACGAAGGGAGCTTGATGCCGGCAGCAGGTGTTCCCTCAGATATCCTGGACCCAAGCCATTTAGGGCTTTATAGGTCATCACCAGCACCTTGAATCTCACCCGGAGGGCAACCGGGAGCCAATGCAGCTCGCGGAGTAGAGGTGTTACATGGGAGTATCGGAAAACCCCCATCACAACTCGCGTGGCCGCATTCTGCACCAGCTGAAGCCTCCGAGTGGTCCTCAAGGGCAGCCCTATGTAGAGAGTGTTGCAGTAGTCTAAACGGGAGGTCACGAGCGCATGAGTGACTGTGCGTAGGGCATCTCGGTCCAGGTAGGGTCGCAACTGGTGCACCAGGCGAACCTGGACAAAAGCCCCCTGGTCACGGCTCCTATATGGTCTTCAAAATTGAGTCATGAATCCAGGAGGATGCCCAAGTTGCGATCCCTATCAACGGGGGGTAACATTATTATCATTAGCTACTGATTCATTCCCAGGAAACTATTAATTTCTCACTTCAAAGAATTCCGATTCACTTTTTAAATCAACAATAATTCTCTGATATGATTTTCTCCAAAGTTTGGGGTGAACACTGTTCACATCAGTGAACACTGGTGTTCATCTGTCAGAGGTTAGAATTCATTAGTCTTTTTTTAATGCAAAAATACCCAATTTGCAGTTCCTGGAACTACCCATCAATCAAAACAGATTTATACAGAAAAGCTGCATTTTGAAATGCAGTTTGCAACTTACAAAAATGCAAACATATTCAGCCAGTGGGGAAAGTACAGTGCAAAGTCGCGTGGTTGCACAGAGAGACGGACACTTGAGCTGGGTAGTATTTCTTTTATTCGGATCAGGCATGAATCTGAGACAAAGGGGTTTACCTGGTGTTTCTTATACCTGCCCAGGTGAAGGATGGCCAATAGAATTGAACCTGGGCTTCCCGCCAGTGCATGTGGCCAATAGGTTTAAACCCTGGCTTCCCGCCAGAGCTGACCATGCCAGGGGCTGTCAAACTTGCTCCGTCCGGCTTTTCCCGCCTCAGCGGTTATCGCCTGGAGCTGACCAGCCCCCTGCTGCACTGGCATTTCCTGTGTATGCTAGCAGCATACACTACACCCCTTCCCCCATAGTGAGGGTTTTCCTCTGTCATACCATCTCCAACTATATACACATATTTACAAAACATGGTTACAATGGATACACTTGTTGATCTGTTGCCCCCTTATGATCGTACATAGTCAGCGAGGTAGCTTGGCACTTTGTGTGGCCTACTTGTCCTTCTTGGTACATGTTCTTCCGGAGGTATGGTGGCGTGGCTATTCATTCCTTCCTGAAGCTCCTGTTGAGGAAGGTTGTTGTGTGTCTGTGTGTGTGATTTGCTGATTCCTGGTGACTGCCTGGTTTCTCTATCAGACTCCTGCCTGTACAGGGGTTGCCATTGCTCCCCCCCAACCATCCTCCTTGGTGAATGTGTTTGTATTGGCTTTTGTGTTGGATCTTCCTCCTCACCCCCCAGTGTGTCCTCTGCCACCCTTTCAGGAGTCCTTTTCCTCAGTTGATCCAGATGCCTTTTCCACAGGAGTCCCCCCTCCACCCTTACTCTGTAGGAAAGGGGCCCTGTTTGCTCTATAATTTCCCCTGGCACCCATGGATAACCCGTACTGTAGTTCCTGGCCCAAATGAGGTCCCCTGAGGTAAAATGTGTCTTGATGTTGGGGTTCCCCGTGTCTGCGGCTACTCTGTCTGGATGGAGCCTGTCTAAAGTTGTAATGAGGCGTCTCCCCCATCTGAGTTCCGCTGGGCTTTTGCCTGTGGCAGTGCAAGGTGTTGCGTGTTGGTGAAGGAGGAATGTGGCTAGTCTTTGCTTCCAATCTCCCTGTACTATGCGCTTGAGTGCATCTTTTGTTGTTCTCACGAATCGTTCTGCCAATCCGTTACTGGCAGGGTGGAAGGGGGCCGAGGTGACGTGTCTAATCCCCAAGGTCCTCAGGAACACCTGGAAATCCGAGGAAGTAAATTGCGTTCCATTATCTGACACGATTACATCAGGCAACCCATGTGTAGCGAATATCCCCCTCAATGCTTGGATGGTCCCAGCTGATGTCATGCTGCTTACAGGTACCACCTCAAGCCATTTTGAATGACTATCCACAACTACCAGAAATGTGTGACCTTGGAATGGGCCAGCGTAGTCTATGTGCACCCTGGACCAGGGTGAGTGTGTTTCCTCCCACTTATGGACTGGTGCATGTGGTTGTTCTGGCTGTGTCCTCTGGCATGTGTAACACCCCGCTACCTGTGCTTCTATCTCCTTGTCCAACCCTGGCCACCACAGGTAACTCCTTGCTAGAGCCTTCATTCTTACTATCCCTGGGTGTCCTTCATGTAGTGATTGGAGAACTCTTTCCCTGAGCCTTGTGGGAATTATGACTCTGTTTCCCCACAAAAGGCACCCTTTGTGTGTGGACAGTTCAAACCTTCTTGAGAAGTAAGCAGTGAACTCTTGCCCAGGTGATTTGTCTTGCCACCCACTACTCACCCACGAATGAACCCTGCTCAGAACCTTGTCTTTTGGTGTCTCTGTGGCTATGTCCTTCGCGTTGAGGGGGCATTCTGGCAGTTCTTGGATTGCCAGGATTTGGGCAGCCGGTGCTGGGTCCGGCTCCCTGTCCATTAGGGGCAGTCTGCTGAGACCATCAGCATGCCCCATCTCCTTCCCTGGTCTGTGTATCAATTTACAAGAATATGCAGAGAGAAATATTGACCATCTTAGCATTCTAGGTGACAAAATCTGTGGTGTTTGTTTCTCAGTTGTGAATAGTCCTAATAAAGGTTTATGGTCTGTGAAGATTATGAAATCTCTGCCATACAGGTAATCATGAAATTTCTTTACTCCAGCAACCACTGCCAGTGCCTCCTTGTCTATCTGGGCGTAGTTCCGCTCTGCAGCAGACAGGGTTCTGGAGTAGTAGGCGATGGGAGACTGAGTTCCATCCTCCTTGAGATGGCTGAGCACTGGTCCAATCCCATAAGGGGATGCATCGCACGCAAGACAGATTGGCTGATCCTCCCTGAAATGGGTGACAGTGGCATCGCTAGCTAACATGTTTTTTAGTGTTTGGAATGCTTTTGCATGTTTGTCAGTCCATTCCCAAGGTGCTTGCTTGTCAAGTAGCCTATGTAGGGGTTCTGCAATTGAGGCTTTGTGAGGCAGGAATGTGTGGTAGAAATTGAGGAGCCCCAAGAATGCCTGCAATTCAGGCTTGTTTTTGGGAGCAGGGGCTTCTTTGATTGCCCTCACCTTTGATGCAGATGGGTAGATGCCTTGAGCATCTATCCTGAACCCCAGGAATTCTGTCTCTGGGACCCCAATCCTGCAATTCTCCCTTTTGAGTTTGAGACCTGCCCCCCTGAACCTCTCAAGGACCGTCCTTAAACGGGTCGCCAGCACGTCCGGGGAGCTGGCTGCGATCAGGACGTCATCAAAATAAGGGCAAACCCCTGGTATTCCCTTAAGCGTCCTTTCCATCACCTCCTGAAATATCCCCGGCGCTACGCTAACCCCAAACTGCAACCGGTCTACCCGGAACGCTCCCTTGTGAGTGATGATCGTTTGTGCTCTAGCAGCCCCTGGGTCTACCGGCAATTGCTGATAAGCTTGGGCGAGGTCCAATTTAGCGAACACCGACCCGCCTTGTAGGGACGCTAAGATGCTGCTGACTGCAGGGACCGGATAGGAATGGGCACTTAAAGCTCGGTTTATCGTCCCTTTATAATCAGCGCAGATACGAATTTCCCCATTTGCTTTAATTGGCGTTACGATGGGAGTTTCCCAATCTGCTCCATCCACTGGTGTTAACACCCCCTGGTCTACCAGCTTATCCAATTCCCGCTCTATCTTTTGCTTTAACGCGAATGGAACACGCCTCGCCTTCATCCTTATGGGTTGTACCTGGGGATCTAGTCTAAATGAGATTGGGTGACCCGTGTACTTTCCCAACTGCCCATCGAACACGTCCGCGAATTCCTCGCAGACTGCCTCTAGGGACAAATGGCTCCGTGTTTGATTAATCCCTGTGATTTTGATGCCCAAGGCGTTAAACCACCCTAACCCCACAAGCCTAGTCCGCTGGCCCTCGACGACCAACACACTTAATTTACCCTTGAATCCCTTGTACTGCACCCACAACAACGCCTCCCCCCGGATTTTGATCGGTGAATTTTGAAAGTCAGAGAGGGTCAGTCTGGATGTTCTCAAGGGAACCTGTTGGCTGCTCCGCTTGCAAATGTCTAAAAACGTTCTGGCGGAGATGATGGATACGGCTGACCCTGAGTCCAGCTCCATCAAGCAGGGGACCCCTTGCAGCTTCACCCTCAGTTTTATTTTTTGGGCTAGCGCCGCAGGAGCCCCTGTTTTGAAAACGCCCGGCCGTCCCGACGTGTGACTCACAGTCAGACCCAACGACCGCTTCCCAGTACCTGTGGCATACTGGAACTCAGCTTCCACCTCGTGTAGGCTGTCCCGCTGCTTGCCTCTGCAGACCGCCGCGATGTGCCCCGTTTTTCCGCACGACCGACACTTTGCCGACTTGAAACGGCAGGTAGACCGGGGATGCTGTCCTCCGCAGCTTGCACAGCGGGTAGACCGGGAGCCGCTCGCGCCACAGCCAGAGCACTGGGTAGACCGGGGCTGTCCGTAACCGCTGTTCTGGGTAGACCGGGAGTTGCAGCCGCAATGCTGGGTAGACCGAGGGCGATTCGCGCTGTGACCGTGAGGCTGGGTAGACCGGGGTCTGCTGGCTCCGCATCTGCACTCCTGGTCTCTCTCGCCTGCCGTGGTTGGTCTTGGTTCTTTTCTGTTGTCTCGGTCAGGGTTGAAGGATCGCTGAGGTCGGTTGATGGCATCCACCTCCAGCTCTGCCCCGTCTGCGTCGGTGCCTCTTCTCACCTGGTGGATGGATCCGCCTTCCCTCGTCTCGGGCTCCTCGGCTGCATCCCAGGCTAGGAGTTCGTCTTGGACATCCCTCAGGGTCAGTTTCTGCTTAGCAAAAAGTTTCTGGCGCAGTTTCCTGTCCCTCACCCCACAAACGAGCCGATCCCGCAGCCTAATTTCTAGATTTTTGAAATTGCAGAGGCGAGCTGCCAGCCTCAGAGCTGCCATATACTGTTTGGCAGACTCACCTGGTCGCTGATCCCGTTTTTCAAAACGATACCGCCAGGCGATCTCGGACGTCTCGGGCTTGAAATGTTCAGACAGCTTCGCCAGCAATTCGTTGTAGCCGACGGAGTGGATGTCATCGGGTGCGCAGAGGCCGACCGCCAGCTGGTAGGTTTCTGTGCCGCAGCTGCAGAGCAGTACCGCCGCTCTCTGCCAGTCCTCCTTCACCCCACGAAGGCTTCCCACTCCTCGGGGCGGCTGCTATTGAAAAGGGGATACTGACCCAGTTGTGTCATCTTGTCGTCTCGGTTGTCCTGCGTCTGGATCCGGGGCTGCCGATTGGATTTCGTCCGCGGCTAGCGTTGTCCGATGCAGGATCCCATCCTCGTCGCCAGTGCAAAGTCGCGTGGTCGCACAGAGAGACGGACACTTGAGCTGGGTAGTATTTCTTTTATTCGGATCAGGCATGAATCTGAGACAAAGGGGTTTACCTGGTGTTTCTTATACCTGCCCAGGTGAAGGATGGCCAATAGAATTGAACCTGGGCTTCCCGCCAGTGCATGTGGCCAATAGGTTTAAACCCTGGCTTCCCGCCAGAGCTGACCATGCAGGGGGCTGTCAAACTTGCTCCGTCCGGCTTTTCCCGCCTCAGCGGTTATCGACTGGAGCTGACCAGCCCCCTGCTGCGCTGGCATTTCCTGTGCATGCTAGCAGCATACACTATATACAGATAAACACTTGTTCTCTTTAGGAGAACACACACACTCATACAAGTAACTCTCGACTTACAATAGTTCATTTAGTGACTGTTCAAAGTTACAATGGCACTGAAAAAAGTGACTTATGACATTTTTCACACTTGCAACCATTACAGCAACCCCCTGGCCACGTGATCAAAATACAGATACTTGGCAATTGGTTCATATTTATGATGATTGCAGTATCCTAGGGCCATGTGATCCCCTTTTGTGACCTTCTGACAAGCAAAATCAATAGGGAAAACAGATTCGCTTAACAACCATGTTACTAACTTGACAACTGCAGTGATTCACTTAACAACTGTGGCAAGAAAAGTTATAAAATGTGGCAAAACTCACTTAACAAATGTCTCAGGAACATAAATTTTGGGCTCAGTTGTGGTCATAAGTTGAGGATGTACAGACCTCAAAAGACACAGAGTAACAATGTGTTGATTAGAATAAAATACATGCCAAAATGGGAATGTTCGAAGAAATTATGAAAAAATGTATGTGTTGTTTCATGCAGATTTTTTTTAAAAAAACAATGCAGATTGGGAATATGTAGCAGAATGAACATTACGACTGGAGAAATGCACAACTGAACATCACCTGGCTTGCAAAATTACCCATCAACTATTAGAGATGATCTTCCCTATTGTGCATCCAGAGTAGGGAGTCATTTCACACCCAATGCCATCATCAGTTCCTTTTTTGCAGAGCAATGAAGATTCAGCTGCTCCAACAGAAACTTTCTTGTTTGTTAGATTACAATATATTTCAATGCTTTAGTTATAGTGGCATAAATGACTCTGCTTCCTGTCTCCATCTGTTCTTACATCGCCTCTCTTTTGTTTTTCTACAATTTAGAAACGGCATGATTAAAAGTGGCAGAAAAACAAGATAAGAATCGCCCAACATCTTTAAAACATATGTGAAATAAATCAGTTTCAAGTATAAAGAATTTGGTGAAGAGGTTTCAGAATGAAGCCTTGTTAGGCCCAAATCTGGGTTCCGTTGAGCCATGATTGAATTGCTTTCTGTACTGGAGATATATAGACTGTTTTTTTTATTTCTCATACCCATTTTGCCTCTTTGATGCTGATCAGTTTTCATTTAGCCACACAGAAAGCTAGGCTTCCCTCCCTCCTTTCTCCACTTGCCATACAGACTCTTTCATCTGATTAAGGGCAGATGGATTGCTAAGGCCTCTTCATCTCAGCATCTCTTCGGAGCCCTGGGGAGGCAGTTGCTACAGAGCACCATCCGTGCTTGCGACAGACACATCAAAGGAACTGCAGTTCGAAGACTGCAATGCTAACAGAGACCCATTTTCCTTTAACAAAATCACTTCCCTTTTTCTTAAAGGGTTCAGGGAGGTGAGAATCCTCACTTAACTTTTTAAAATGCCTGCTTTACAGTAATCAAGGAGGAAGAAAGAGGAAAAAAAGAGGTTTATAAACAGAGCACTATTTGGCAGACTTTGGCATATAGTGGGGCAATGAAGATACAAAATGCACATGTCTTTAAAGGCTGAAAAGAAACTTGGTTTACCCAATTGGAAGTAACCAAACTTGGACGGGGGACTGACAGACACCCCTAGAATTTTGAGAGTGTGTTGCGGGCACTCACACAAAATGGCAGCCATGATGAGTACAGTTGGTCGACAATCATGCTTAATCAAAAGGCAAACTGGTGTAGAAGCTCTTGATCCCCTCCTGTAGCCTTCCTTTCTTTTCCCATTTCCAAAACTCTAGGATAGTGTTTTCACTTGTTCCATCTTGTCCTCCTCAAAATGATTCCCTGGATGCTTCCCAATAAGACTTTTATTGGGCAATTGCCTGGCCTCAGAAATAGAATTCACCAGAAATCCAAGAGTCTTCATTTGAGAGTCTCCTATCACTTCTGTGGTTTGTTACCTCATAAAATTAACTCAGCAATTAAGGATGGAAAACCTGCATAGAATCTCTGGATTGGGAATGTTAAGAACAGTGGATGAAAAAGCTCCATTTTTAGGAACTCCTTCAAAGGAGAAAGGAATTTTGGAGAAATTCTCAAGTTGGGATGTGGTATTCTTGCATGGTTCATTGCAGCATGCGTCAAGGAGTATATGTGAAGATCTGGTTTGTCATTGTACAATCATCCCTCCAGTGTCTGCAGCCTTCCTGACCGGAATGGAACAACAACTATTTCCAACTCACCATGGTCAATTCTCTGTGGCCAACTCACTGCGACTAACTCACTGCAGGACAACTCACTGACTATCCATGCTTTTATTAAACTCCAGCAGACAAATTTATGCAATCTGAAGAGAAATCAGAATAAATTCACAAGCTCAATCTTAGCCTTGCCCCATGTATACCAGCAGCAATATTGTGATTAGAAGTTGGCCTTCTATCAATAATAAAGGTGAAGAAAGCAATATTATAGAAGAGTAGTCTTATATCCAATACCTATTTGGCAAAACAATGTTTCCATGAACATCTTTTCAGTAAAAGATAGATGAATTTGTGTCTAAAATTATCGTACTCATAACTCTCACTGGATCGTGAATTTCTGAGTGACATAAATTATCATACACTTTTGAGGAAGTACTTATTTTTAAAAGATTTTAGACAAGATAGAGAGCAGGTACGTAAGTTTAAGTGGCATCAATTTTTAAAGGGCAAGGAATGTCACACTATTTACAGTCTCTTACATCCCATTCCCTGAGAGAAGCCTTTAAAGAGCTTCACGTTCAAAAACTGCCTATTGGATAGAAGCTATAAAGGATCGATTTATTCATTTATATATTTATTTAAATTGTATTCTGCCTTTAGTATTTTTACAAGTAAATCAAGGCAGCAAACATATCCAACGCACCTTCCTCCTCCTATTTTCCCCACAACAACAACACTTCTATGAGGTGGGCTGGGCTGAGAGTGACTGGACCAAAATCACCAGCTCGTTATCATAGCTAAGGCAGGACCTGAATTCACAGTGTCCCACTTTCTAGCCTGGTGCCTTAATCAGTAGACCAAACTGGCTCTCACCAACTGCACTTATGCATTTGTAGTAACTTACAGATAAAAGATTTGACTATTACTTATTACATTGCAAACTTTTATCAGGAGTCTAGAGCTAGATTCAGTTTACCCTTGTTAATCCAATCGAATCACTCTAGTTTAGAAGAAAAAATCTATTTTCTGTTGTCTGAGTATGATAAACATGTAACAAAACAAGTTGCATTGTTTTTTTTATTAAAAAGTTTTATAATACATTTTATCTTTAACAAACAACAAAAACAAAAAAAGAAAAAGAAAAAGAAACCCCCCCAGCCCCCTTCCCTCCCACCCTCCCCAACCCTCCCCAACCCCACCCTCCCTTTCCCCTCCCCCCCCCCACTTCCCAGAGCAGAATACAGGGTATAAAAATACAAACAATCATAATCTAGCTTACGCAAACAATCCTGACTATACAGACTATCGAACTTTAACTCATATAGATAAACTCCAAACATATGGACCGACCATCATCTCCTGCGGCTGGTCTTCCGTTTTGCCACCCCCCACCGTGGGGTTGTTGAGCCAACTAGATGGTTCCGCCCCAGGCGCTTAATGGACCCTGAGAGGTTTCAGGCAGCGCTGGGGGCCCCACCTGCCTCCCCAGCTCACAGCTCGGCGGATGCCTTAGTGGAGGCCTGGGAAAGGACGGCCACGGAGGCACTTGACCGAGTTGTACCCTTGCGGCCCCTGACCCGGCGCAGATCCCAATGGGCTCCATGGTTTTCCGCGGAGCTCCGGGAGATGAAGCGTCGGAGACGGGGCCTAGAGAGCGTTTGGAGGTCCACCCGATCTGAATCCGACCGATTGCGACTAAGAACCCATATTAGGTCTTATCTCGCTGCGATGAGGGTAGCGAGATCTAATTATTTCGCTGCCCTCATCGCGTCCGCAGATAATCGCCCGGCCGCCCTGTTTAGGGTGACCCGCTCCCTCCTCAACCAGGAGGTCAGTGAGGATCCCTTGCAGGGGCGTGCCGAGGAATTTAGTCAACATCTGTCGGACAAAATCGCTCGGATTCGGACCGGTTTGGACTCCGACTGGGCAGTATCGGATGATCAGGACACGAGTGATCTTGTCGATGTCATCTGGGAGGAGTTCGATCCTGTGACTCCGGAGGAAGTGGACAGGATCATGGGGAGGCTGAGCTCCACCACATGTTTATTGGACCCGTGCCCTTCCTGGCTGGTTTATGCAGCCCGGGAGGGGACACGAAGCTGGTTCCAGGCGGTTATAGCTGCTTCTTTGAGTGAGGGCAGTTTTCCCGCCGCCTTGAAGGAGGCGGTGGTGAGACCTCTCCTCAAGAAGCCTACCTTGGATCCGGCTGTTTTGAATAACTTTCGTCCGGTCTCCAACCTTCGCTTCCTTGCGAAGGTTGTTGAGAGTGTGGTGGCACATCAGCTCCCTCTGGTCCTGGATGAAGCGGATTATCTAGACCCGTACCAATCGGGCTTCAGGCCTGGGTACAGCACGGAGACGGCATTGGTCGCGCTGGTGAATGATCTCTGGAGGGCTCGGGACAGAGGATACTCCTCTGTTCTAGTCCTATTAGACCTCTCAGCGGCTTTCGATACCATCGACCATGGTATCTTGCTGCGGCGTCTCAGGGGATTGGGAGTGGGAGGCACGGTTCTTCAGTGGTTCTCCTCCTATCTCCTGGGACGTTCGCAGTCGGTGTTGACGGGGGGGCAGAGGTCGACCGCGAGGCCTCTCGCTTGTGGAGTCCCTCAGGGGTCGGTCCTCTCGCCCCTTCTGTTCAACATCTACATGAAGCCGCTGGGTGAGATCATTCGTGGTTTTGGAGTTGGGTATCATCAGTATGCTGATGATACCCAACTTTTCATTTCGACCCCAAACCACCCCAGTGATGCCCTCGACGTGATGTCCCGGTGCCTGGAGGCGGTCCGGGTCTGGATGGGGAGGAACAGGCTTCGTCTCAACCCCGACAAGACGGAGTGGCTGTGTGTACCGGCATCCCGGGATATTCAGGATATCCCACCCCTCATTATGGGGGGTGAGTCATTACCTCCTGTAGATAGGGCTCGCAACTTGGGAGTCCTCCTAGATTCACAGCTCTCTTTAGAAGACCATATTGTAGCTGTAACTAGGGGGGCGTTCGCCCAGGTTCGCCTGGTGCGCCAGTTGCGGCCCTATCTAGACCGGGATGCCTTGCGCACGGTCACTCATGCGCTCGTGACCTCTCGTCTTGATTACTGCAACGCTCTCTACATGGGGCTACCCTTGAAGACCACTCGGAGGCTCCAGCTGGCACAGAATGCAGCCGCGAGAGTTGTGTCGGGGGTCTCCCGATACTCCCGTGTTACACCTTTGCTCCGCGAGCTGCATTGGTTGCCAGTTGTCTTCCGGGTGAGGTTCAAGGTGTTGGTAATGACCTACAAAGCCCTCCATGGCATGGGTCCAGAATACCTTGGGGAGCACCTGCAGCCGGCGTCAACTTCCCTCCGCCCAGTACGCTCCCACAGAGAGGGCCTCCTCAGGGTGCCGCCGGTCAAAGAATGCCGACTGGTGGCCCCCAGGGGGAGAGCGTTCTCTGTGGGTGCACCGGACTTATGGAACCATCTTCCGGTAGAGCTCCGGATGGCGCCCGACCTCCGCTCCTTCCGGCGCGACCTTAAAACCCATCTCTTTAAGGAAGCGGGCCTGGCCTGATAGGATGGGGTGGGTTTGTTATTATGACTTTAATTTTAAATTTGTACTATTTGTACTATGGGCATTGTTTAATCATGTTTTAATAATTTTAACTTTTGTATTTGTCTTTTACGTATTGCCCTGTTAACCGCCCTGAGTCTCTTGAGAGAAGGGCGGTATATAAATTAAATAAATAAATAAATATATATATATATATATATATATATATATATATATATATATATATATATATATATATATATATATATATAATCAATAATTATTCAAAAACAAGATAATACTTTTCAATCTACCCAATAAAAACAATCACAAATAAAACAATTTATATCAATTGTCTAAAGCTGTTCTTCTTCCCAACTAAGCTTTAAATTCATATTATCCTGAACTCCAATGTTGCCCATAAAAGTATTACAAATTAATTTCAACCACACATAAAACAATTTATATCAGTTTTATAAAACTATTCTTCTATCCAACTAAACTTTAACATACTAAAACCAAATTTATACAACCTTTCCTTCTCCTAATGTATTATACAACTTAAAATACCATACATTACCTTCCAGGCTTAAAACTTTCCATCCAAATAACAAAGCATAACCTACAGAATATCAATAAACACTACTACAAATCTTCCCAATTAAATTTTCATAATCATCTTAAAACTAAAGCAACACAAAATATTATATAATTATTTTATAAGGGTGAAAAATGAATCCCCAAATACTTAATCCTTCTAGCATCCTTATTACATTATTATCTCTTGCAATTATGCAACTAAATCCTCAGGTTTGCTTCATTCTTCCAGAAGCAGCACACCTCTTCCAATTTCTGGCCTTCTCCCGTGGTGATGAAATTTGACCCACTCCTGTAACTTTCACATCTGTCTGCGTTAACCCTTCAACATCTTGTGGATTCTCTCTGGAACGTTGAGGCTCTCTGTCACCTTTTTTCTTTGTAGACTCCAAAGACGGTATGGGGACTGCTTTTAAAACATTACTGTAAAAGTCACGTGCCTGAATCACCGTGGTAAGACAATGCCTCGTACCTTCATAAGTCACCACCATACCCTCTGGTATTTGCCATCTAAACTTAATATCACGTCGTCTCAATTCTTGTGTCAAAAAAGCAAATTCCTTCCTTTTTCTTAAAATTCTTGCAGGAATCTCTTTTAAAATCAAAACTTTTTGCTCATCCATTACAAAATCAATATTATAGGAGGCCTGGATAACTTCATTTCTAATCTTTCTCTTTGTGAAATAAACCACCACATCTCTGGGTAATTTCCTTTGTCTTGCAATCCACGAATTAACACGGAAGATTTTATCTATATCTTCCATTATTTCATCTGCTGGTCGCTCCAACACCCCTTCCAAAACCTCAGAAACCTTTTTCGTCAAATTTTCCTTAGGATTTTCTTTTAGGCCTCTGATTCTCAAAGCAAACTCCATCTGAGAATACTGTGTCGAAATCAAATCATAATCCATTTTCTCTATCACATTTTCAGTTTCTGTCATTTTGGCTTCCATTCTAATATCATTTTGAACAAGATCTTCCACTTTTTCATCCAAAATCTCAATGCTTTTAGCCATAGTTAACATTACAGATGTGATGTCTGCTCTCATTTCTGCTAATTTCTCTGTAAACTTCTCCTCCAACTTTTTCTCCATTATCTCAACAAATTGTTGCATTTGTTTTTCCATAGTCTCTTGCAGCAAACTCTGCAAATCTTTTACTGTAAAAGCTGATACAGATTCAGATGCAGAGGACAATGAAGTTTTCACCGAAGACTGCTGCCTCAGGGCAGGAACTTTAGAAGATATAGCCACCATTTTCACCCTCTATTGTTAACTACGCACTTTCACATGCAGATTCAGCAAAGTCCATTGAGTTAAAGATCAAAACATCATCTTCACCAAAATCTCCTGCATCGCTCGGCCTGCGTCCTCGTTCTCATAAGCTCTTCCTTGCTAGCAGGGATGGTTGCGAACGCCCTGTTCTGCTCCAAAAAACCCAGAACAGAGGCGCCTCGCAGTCCAGAGCATGCCCAGGCTTTGGGGGGGCTCAATCCTTCCGCCACAAAAACTCTAAGTTCTTGCGGCCCCGGAGAGCTCTACCCCTACCTGGACGCTCACCCCTTCCTCTTCTCCTGAGGTGGGGGCTTCCAAGCCGCCGAACAGCTGATCAGCGCTGTTTTCGGCAGCTCTACGGAGCCGCGAGGCTGACAGCCAAGAAATGACTGCCTCCGGCGTCACCTTGCCATCAGGAAGCAAGTTGCATTGTTGTCAATGGCTGCAAGGGAGACCCAAAAGGACAAATAGTGCTGTTAATATTAGAGGGGATATATTGAACTGATATGGATTGCTGTAATTGTATATACTTTTGCTAAAACAAATGCAAATAAATGTTTCAAATACAAACTCCAACAGAAAAATACATGTAAAATTGTCATATTGACTTTTTCAGAACCAGTTTCTACTACCACTTATAAAGGATCCTATAATATCATTGGATTATTATTTTTCTTCCTCCAGCATCAAGCTCAACTGAAAGATTTTAACTTTACCTGAAAACATTCAGAGAAATTGTCCCTCCAAGTCTTCACTCCACAGATTGAATCAGGATTCACACAGGAGTGGTTAAAAAAAATCATGATGGAATCAAAGCAGTGAACACAAAATCCAGGCAGAGCTTTCACCACATTATCCTGGCTGTTGTCCTGACTGCATTTGACCACACTCTGCAGACCCTTCTGAACTGGATGGAGAGTTCAAAAGGCCATTTATGGTTAGCTCTAGTTAAAAATCCTGTGGCTGGTTAGAAAAATAAGCCAGAAGGAGTGACATGAAATCACACCAGAGGAGGGAGGGAGGGAAGAAGAGAGGAAAGGAGGGAGGGAGGAAGAAAACATTACCTGCATGATTTAAAATCCTTCTGTTCAGTAATCTTTCAGTAGAGCAATAATGTCCATATGCATACAGATAATCCTTGTTTAATAACCATTTGTTCAGAGACCATTCAAAATTACAATAGCACTGAACAAAGGGATTTACAACCATGCCTGAATTACAGCTGTTGCAGCACTCCCATGGTCAAGTGAATCTGGGCATTAGGCAACCCTTCACAATGTTAATGAGTTGCCAAGCATTCCACAATCATGTGACTGCCATTTGCAATCTAGCCTACCAGCTTCCCCAAAAAGTCAATGGGGAAACCATCAGGGAAGATTGCAGACATCTGTTGCCTCCTGAAAGGAATCCCTCTGCTTTTTCAGGGCTAGCTGAAAAAGGTCCACTCTGAAATCCAAGCATGATTTTAGCATGGAGTGTTTGCAGCATGGGGCATTTGGACCCAAAGCATCCTCATCCTCCTGCAAACTTGTGTCCAGAGAGTAGGCCGGAGGCTGGTTCATAACAGAGTTCCGGGATTATGATCATTGAGCTAAGCAGGCACATGATGTCTCACTTAATGACCACTTCACTCAACAACAACCTAAAGTCACTCCATGAGGGAGATGAACAGTTTGTAAATATATGTAAATAAACAAACCAAACAAAGGATGTGTGTGGTGGCTCAGCGGTTAAAGATGCTGAGATTGTCAGCTGGAAAGCTGACAGCCTGGGTTTGAGACTTGAGTGCCTCACAACGGAATGAGTTCTATTATTTGCCTCAGATCCTGCCCACCTAGCAGTTTAAAAGCATGTAAATGTGAGTAGATGGCCACATGACCACATGACCACATGACCACAGAAATATCTTCAGACAATGCTGGTTCTCTCAGCTAAGAAACAGAGATGAGCACTACTCCCTAGAGTTGGAAATGACTGGACAGGGGAAACTTTTACTTTAACCTAATAAACCAATCAAAAATTCCAGTCTCAGTTGTGGTTCTAAATCAAGGATAACATGTCAAACTGAAATAAACAGAGCATTCTTTCCACTTATGCTTCCTTGCAGTCTCTCTTCTGCCATCCCTCTCCCAATAAATGAAGGAAGTTCTTCACCAGCAGCAAATTACTTGACTCAGTGAATTATAGCTCTAATTGTGCTTCCACAACTTGCTCTGGTATTCCATTACTATGGCAGGCTTTAATTACATAGTTCACTCTGACGTGGATTCCTGCTTCCTCCACAGTCCATTCCCCTGAGAGGCATGTTGTGGAGAGATGATCAGCATGGAGGAAACTGAAGAACAAGGGAGAGAGAGGAGACATCTTTAAATGTGGAGCCTTCCTTAGAATAAGCATTTCTAGTCGTACTTGTTTTGGAGCAACCTGGAAAACTCATTCAGATCAAAAAGGTGCACAGGGAGACTTGACAACATTTATTCATTCTTTCATTTAATCAAGTTATATGTTATTGTATCTCCTGGATTCATGAAGCAAGTTTCTCTAAATGTGAAGATGCTCACCTGAAATTTTTTATTTTATTTTATCTCACTTTTATTATTTTTTATAAATAATTCAAGGAGACAAACACACCAATACTCCTTCCAGGCTCAAATGATCCTACTTTGGACATATTACATCAGGGGTGTCAAATTGCCGGTCTGTGGGCCGGTTGCATCATGCGGAGATCATGCCCATCCCAGTTCCAGCAATGCAAAAAAAAAGTCATGATACGTCGCGACACATCACGTGACACAGTGAGTTTGACACCCGTGTATTACGTGAAGATCCAGCACTCTGGAAGAGGCTCTGATGTTGGGAAAGGCAAAAGACAATCTGCAGAAGGTGAACTCAGTTACAGTGGGGATGATTGCACTATTGGGAGACTCGAAAGAACAAGTTAAGGATAGATTGTCATGGAGAAAATCTATGTGGTCACTAGATAACTTGAGGACTTATAATCAAACAAGCAAGGCGAGAATATAGGGGAGAATATAAGGGAGCAATAGAAAAGTTAATATAGTGATCAACACCTCTTAGCAACTAAATCCCTCTCCCTAGTAACCTGAATTCCCCTTTTTATTATTAGCCTCAATTCTGTTTATTCAGTAAGAATTTGGCAGTTTCCAAGGGACCTATTTCCCTGTTCCAATGTTCTTCGAAGTTTCACTTCTATATATCACAAGCAGTTCTTAACTTTGTGCTTTCTGACATCAGGTAAGTGCTTTCTGTGACAGCTGGTGTTTGTTAAGTAAAGGTAAAGGGTCCCCCGCACATGTGTGCTAGTTGTTTCCGACTCTAGGGGCCGGTGTTCATCTCCGTTTCAAAGCCAAAGAGCCAGCGCTTGTCCAAGGACGTCTCCGTTGTCATGTGGCCGGCATGACTAGATGCCAAAGGCGCACGGAATGCTGTTACCTTCCCACCGTAGTGGTCCCTATTTTTCTACTTGCATTTTTACGTGCTTTCGAACTGCTAGGTTGGCAGAAGCTGGGACGAGTAACAGGCGCTCACTCCGTTACACGGCACTCGGGATTAGACCCGCCAAACTGCCGACCTTCTGATAGACAAGCTCAGCGTCCTAACCCACTGAGCCACCGCGTCCCATATTGATGTTTGTTAGGTCAAGCTAATTCTTTGGTTAGTTTTCTCCTTCAGAACAGAGACAACAGAGAACAGATAGACAGACAGCTATATAACAGCTGTGCCCTGGACTGATGAGCTCTGTAGTCCAAGATATAACGATGGTTCCAGGTTGAGAAACATTACTTCAGAGTAAGGATGAGCAACCCTAAGGACTGATTGACCCCAAAATGTCATGTGAGCCCCAAACCCCATTTTTCTAGCTCCCCAGACATCTCTTCGGCTGGTATTGATCTAAACTGGCCTCTCCCCTGAATTTCTTTTTATTTCTTGGTTGACTCTCAACTTAATTAGCTTTTTATGTTCAGTCAAGTCAAGGAAATATTGACATTCACTGTAGGATCAAATGGACTAAGTGACTGAAAAGATTGAAAGGAATGAAAATGATGGGAGCAAAAATACAAGGAATAGGCATTCCCTTAATCCTACCCATCCTTCTTCCCTGCTGTTTTCTGATGCTTCCATCCCCCAGAATATTTTACTAGCCACTGTTTTTCATTCTTCTTCTTCAACAAGATTTTTAATCTTAATGTTTGCTTACTAAGAACAAATGAGGAACAGAGCCAACAATAAAATGGAGAAGGGCTGCTGAGTGCATTATTTGGCAGATTCATACATCAATTGCAACTTCACATGCATTCAAAAAACACCTACAAAATAGAAAGCTTCAATTCTGATCCAGTTTAGAAGAAGTTGGCTAGAAATTCAGAATAAAATAAAGGTAGACAACATGGTGGGCATGGATTGAGCTGTATAGGTCATGTTGAAAAAGCAGCATTCATATTCATATTTACTCATTTATGCAATGTTTTTAGTTATACGGAGACAGCATTCAAGGAAGCTAACATCTAAAATGAAAGGTGGCTTATCAAAAATATTTGTCTTTTCTTTTTAACTCTAAACCTATCAGTACAATTTAAAAGTGACTTGTAGAAATCTTTGGTGTGGCCACACAGAATCTTGTGTCCTGCTCACGTGCCTTCACAAGGATTTGGAGAAGGTGCTAATAAGGGTAAGTAAGGCTTTGGAGCAAATAAGATGAAAACCTATATGTGAAACTTCTAAGTAACTAAGGAATGTATTAACACATGCTTATTAAACCTAATATTATAAGGATGCCATTTCTAGGAACACCTTAAATCAAACACATCTTTTTGTGAAAGTGTGCAGTTGACACACAAGGCCAGAACAAGATGCTGTAGCTTTGTGATGTTCTGGAGAAGGGCTCCATGTACTCATTCACCCACCAAATCAACATCTGAATCCTGACTTCTGCACAGGGCTTGTGCAGAGGACATCAGGTTGGGAGGGCTGTTGAATAGAATTGACTTCCATAGTTCAGTTGGTAGGAACTCTCCAACAATTCAACCCTGAGCTACAAATATTTTCTGCTGTCAGCTGTTCAAGATCTTGAGCCAGGATTATCATACCTGGGCTGCAAATTCCTGGACGACCATTAGATGACAGCAAACTAATACCCAACAGATTTTTACTACCCTCTTGTAATCACCTGAATTTTTTGCAAGCTAAATCTGGTAATCCTACTTAAGTAGAAAGGCTTATTTCTCAGTTTTGCTTCCTGGTGAGTGAACTTGGGACTTGTATTTTACTTGAATGAAATGCATATGTTCCATTGTCTGAGTCATGCCATCTCCCCATGGTATGATATCAAAGAGAGCTTTTCAAGTAGCATAAATCTGGTAATCAAGAATTTCAAGGCAAGCACAAAGGATCTCATCTTAGCAAAGCCCAGTGTTTTGTAACATGTCTTTCTACAATTGTGAAACCCTACAATGCAATATAATACAGCAAGAAGAACAAAATGTAAATGATTCATCTTGATTTAAGAACAATGAAGCATAACAGAAGAAATTTAGAACCGTTCTACCAGCATCTCTTAAGGTGGCTGTTTCACTCACCTTCATAATTCCTTATTGCTTTTCTCTCATCAGCCTATTTTCTCCTCTATGATATATTGTAAACAATTTAAGATAGGCTCCCAAAATTTTATGTGGCCTATTTAACATTCACATGAAAGATTCCAAGGTAAAAGCAAGGACTGAACAAGCAAAGGAGACAAAGAGCAGCTTAAACTTCCACAGACTTTACTCATCTCTTTATTTGACAAGGTATATCCCTATCATTCCTTTGACAAGCAATCTGTCCATTCATCTATTATTAAGCCATCCTTCATACAGCTCTAAAGGAACTGTCACTTGTTCTTCTAGCATCTGTTGGTGGCTGCTAATCAGATTTTGCTGAGCACATAACATTTGTCCAAGAGATAAGGATGGATTGCAATTGAGAATCTAAGGATCAGCAATGAAAAGTCTTAGGGTCAAGGAAAAGCATTATACTTTCAAAGAAACATAGAGTTATTAAGGAGACTTAGTAGTTCCCAATTTCAGACCAGAAACTGGGAACATTGTCTAGATCACAGCACTACTGGATCACTTTGTGTGAAGGCCTAGGTGCCTCCAGACTGTCCAGTTGCCAAACATTTGCCCCCAAATCTTAGAAGATCTTTCACATGTTGGTTAAAATCTGGCAAGTTCAGGAAAATTATGTGAACCTCTTGAAGGTTTTGGCAAGATTTCAGCAATTTGACCCAGGAGAAATTCTTCTTGGGGGTCCAGCAAATAGTGAAAAGTTCTGGATGTATGTTGCTAGGGAGTCAAAATGTCTGTGCACACAAATAAAAAGGGGAAGGGTTTCAGTTGTAATGCAGTGTACATCATCTTGCTGATTTTGACACCCACATGCATGAATTGTCTGCTGTTGCTATAGTCCTATAAATCAGCTTCCTGGTCCATCTGAGAAGTCCAATGCTAAAATATTCAGGCTCTTTGGTCTCTGTTTGAAAATATTCAGATGTTGCTTCCTCTGGCTAAATTCCCAAACTGTTTCTACCATCAAGAAATTTTCCTTGGTCTATAACTTAAACCCTTTAGGGGATAGGAAAGGTAGATAAGAAAAAACACATTTTTGTCCTCTTTGAGGTATTATTCAGTCCCATATTTTGGAGATATTGCCAGTCCCAAGGCCATCCTAGTACTTGTTAGTGTTCAAAGCAGAGATGCAGACTGATTCCAATACTGTCCAGTAGTAGCTGCCCAGCATGAGTCAGACCATAGCTGAAACTCATGTTCTGAGTACTGAAAGGGAACATAGTGTAGTATTCAGCTCCATGACTGACAAGCAATAGAAAAAACCTCTAGGTTGACTCTAGAGCAGAGGACCCCAACCTTTCCAGTTTGGTGGCCTGGAGGGAAAGGGGGGAGCAGGCAAATTTGCGCCCACACACATGCATATGCAAATGGCCGTGTGCACTGAAACGGGGCTAGCACTTGCACGCATGCACAAATGAAGGCATGCACACCACAGTGCTGCTAGTGCCCCCGTGCATGCACAAATGGATCATGTGCAAACAGGCTGCTAGAGCCTGCATGATGCTGGCGGCAGCACTAGCGTCCTCATGCATAGGCAAACAGGGCTGCTAGCACCCACACACATGGGCAAATGGGATCATTAGTGCTTGCGTGTAAGCTATCCCCCTCATGGTGGTGCTAGGGTGAGTGGGGGGGAATGCACGCACACATGTGTGCACTCACCACCCATTCCCACAGACCGGTGGCCAACAGGCCACAGACCGGTACTGGGCCACAGCCCACAGGTTGGGAACCCCTGCTCTAGAGTTAGGAGAATATAGAGAAGAAATGCTGTCCTGCATTCAGACCTATCCTTAGAAATAGAGGAGTCTGCAGTTATGGTACTCCAACTAAACAACTGTTCCTCCCTGCAAACTAGGATTTGGTGACAATGGGGTTACAACAATAAGTCAGCCACTCTGTTCCATGGCCCTTCCCTGATTTATTCAATGTGCAACTACCAAAAAAGGTTTCCAGCCCTCTAAGAAAAGTGGATGGAGGATCTTGGGAAGGTAGACTGGATAATAGAAGAACTCCTAAGAATTGTCACCTTTCTCTGGAACTAGAATCTCCTTTTGGTTTTCTTTCCTTCTACCCTAGAGGGGAAAGGATCCCATCCCTACTGGCAAATATTGGAAAGCAGTGATGCTGTGCTCAACTCTGTGCAAGAGTCCACATTCTGCAAAGATATAGCAGGGGAATGTCTTTCACTGATGCCCAGATCTCACAGTCATGGGCCAAACAGTATTGCTGCAATGATAACAGGGGTAGCAACTTTGGGATTGTTGAAGGCTAAATTTGTTTTGGGGAAAGCAGCAGGACACCTAGGAAAGTGATGGACTTTATTATCTGGAAATTGAGAGAGAGTCCAATTTTCCATAGGCTGCCTTTTCTCAAGCACATGGGAGAAGATGTTTTTGCAGGTCTGGTCATACCCCCCCACACAGCAAACCTAATCACTTAGCACCAATGTGCCTTCCTCCTGGCTCATCTCCATCCATCTTGTAATTGAATTGTGTGACATCAGTAACCCAAAAGCTATATAGCAGGTCAAATTGAGATAAATGCTTCTATTCTAAGCCTCAGCAAGGGCCTGTTGGAGAGAGAAAAAGAGATGCTTTGCCAAAAAAAGAGAGAGCATAATGACATTGATAATAGTATTAATTTAATAGTAATATGTTTAAAATCAGCCAGCTCTGTACAAAAATTAAATGTAATATAGAAATTGCCATCAAGATTACTATCTGATATTAAAGACGTGGCACAGCTGGGGAAATGAGAAAAAAAGTAACACCAATGAAAGGCTGGCGAATACCAGGCTTAAAATGTGGTAAAATATGCAGAGCCACGATGCAACATAGCACAGAATAAGATTCAGTTCAAAAGCAAACCAAGTTACCTACTAGGTCACAAATTGCATATTATCTATATGTTGAGTTATTTTCTGAGTTGCCTTTTGGCCCAAAGCACCCTTTCAAAGAAGCCTACTTTATAGTTGGAAAGATTACATTTTAGAAATATTTTATTTTAGAAAAAAGACAACCATCAACTATCCAGAGCACAAGTTAGTCCACTGTTTCTCAACCTTGGCAACTTGAAGATGTGTGGACATCAACTCTTGGAATTCCCTTGTTGGGAAATTCTTGGAGTTGAAGTTCACATGTCTTCAAGTTGCCAAGGTTGAAAGACAGCAAGCTATAGACATTCTCCAAATTATCTGTTGCCTACAGGTCTTAACTAAAAAGTAAAGAGTTCTACTAGAGAGAGATAATAATATGCCAGTTGTGGAGGAACTGGAGGCAAGGATGTTGACTGGGTTTCCAAATTCTTCACCTTTTTCACCCTCTTTTCCTAGAAAACCAGAGCGTAGGATATCCAAGATAGTGAAAGTTGAGAGATTTAAGGCAAAAACAAAGAAATGTGTCCAAGAGGACTAGATGTAGACAAACTACCCAATTTGTTTCACTAAACCTCTTCATGGATTACTGCCTTGTTGTGGTGAAGGGGCTTGCATAATTCAATGAAGCTATGAGCTATGCCATGCAGGGCCACCCAAGACAGACAGGTGATAGCAGAGAGTTCTGACAAAACGTGATCCACTAGAGAAGGAAATGGCAACCCACTCCAGAGCAGAGGGCTAGTAGTAGTAGCGCCAGAAAGAATGAAGCGACTGGGCCAAAGCCAAAAGGACGCTCAGCTGTGGATGTATCTGGTGGTGAAAGGAAAGTCCGATGCTGTAAAGATTTTTTCTCCATAGGAACTTGGAATGTAAGATCCATGAATCAAGGCAAGCTGGATGTGGTGAAACAAGAGATGACAAGAATGAACTTTGACATCTTAGGAATCAGCGAACTAAAATGGATAGGAATGGGTGAATTTAATTCAGATGACCATGAGGTATACTACTGCGGGCAAGAATCCCTCAGAAGAAATGGAGTAGCCTTCATAGCGAATAAAAGAGTAGGAAAAGCAATACTGGGATACAATCCCCAAAATGACAGAATGATCTCAGTTCAAATCCAAGGCAAACCATTCAATATCACAGTACTCCAAGTCTATGCCCCAACCACGGGTGCTGAATAGGATGAAATTGACCGGTTCTATGAAGCCCTACAGCACCTTATAGAACTAACACCCAAAAATGATGTCCTTATCATCATGGGAGATTGGAATGCTAAAGTAGGAAGCCAAAAGATAACCGGAATAACAGGCAAGTTTGGTCTTGGAGTACAAAATGAAGCAGGGTACAGGCTGATAGAATTTTGTGAAGAGAATACGATGGTCATAGCAAACACACTTTTCCAACAACCCAAGAGACAGCTCTACACATGGACATCACCAGATGGTTAACACAGAAATCAGATTGACTATGTGCTCTGTAGCCAAAGATGGAGAAGCTCTGTACAGTCAGTAAAAACAAGACCAGGAGCTGACTGTGGCTCAGACCATGAGCTTCTCGTTGCAAAATTTAGGCTTAAACTGAAGAAAGTAGGGAAAAGCACTAGGCTACTCAGGTATGAATTAAATCATATCCCTGTTGAATATACAGTAGAGGTGACAAATAGATTTAAGGAATTAGATCTGATAGACAGAGTGCCTGAAGAACTATGGACAGAGGTTCGCAACATTGTACAAGAGGTAGAAACTAAAACCATCCCAAAGAAAAAGAAATGCAAGAAAGCAAAATGGCTGTTTGAGGAAGCTTTGCAAACAGCTTAGGAAAGGAGGGAAGCAAAAGGCAAGGGAGAAAAAGAAAGATACGCTCAATTGAATGCAGAATTCCATAGAATAGCTAGAAGAGATAAGAATGCCTTCTTAAATGAACAGTGCAAAGAAATAGAAGAAAACAATAGAATAGGGAGGACCAGAGATCTCTTCAAGAAAATTGGAGAGATGAAGGGAATGTTTCATGCAAAAATGGGCATGATAAAGCACCAAAATGGCAGGGACCTAACAGAGGCAGAAGAGATTAAGAAGAGGTGGCAAAATTACACAGAAGAACTATACAAGAATGACCTTAACATCCCTGATAACCACGATGAAGTGGTCACTGACCTCGAGCCAGACATCCTAGAATGTGAAGTGAAGTGCGCCTTAGAAAAGCTGAGCAACAACAAAGCTATTGGAGGTGACAGTATTCCAGCTGAGCTATTCAAAATCTTAAAAGACGATGCAGTAAAAGTGCTACACTCAATTTGGCAGCAAATTTGGAAAACTCAACAATGGCCACAGAATTGGAAAAGATCAGTTTACATTCCAATTCCAAAGAAAGGCAGTGCCAAAGAATGTTCAAACTATCGCACCATTGCACTCATTTCATGTGCTAGTAAAGTTATGCTTAAAATCCTACAAGCTAGACTCCAGCAGTATGTGGATCGAGAACTACCAGAAGTACAGGCAGGATTTCAAAGAGGCAGAGGAACTAGAGATCAAATTGTCAACATACACTGGATCATGGAGAAAGCTAGGGAGTTCCAGAAAAACATCTACTTCTGCTTCATTGACTATGTTAAAGCCTTTGATTGTGTGGATCACAACAAATTGTGGCAAATTCTTAAAGAGATGGGAGTACCAGACCATCTTATTTGTCTCTTGAGAAACCTATATGCGGGTCAAAAAGCAACAGTGAGAACTGGACACAGAAACACCGATTGGTTCAAAATTGGGAAAGGAATCCGGCAAGGCTGTGTACTGTCGCCCTGCCTATTTAACTTATATGCAGAGCACAACAAGAGAAAGGCAGGGCTAGATGAATCAAAAGTTGGAATTAAGATTGCCAGGAGAAATATTAACAACCTAAGATATGCAGATGATACCACTCTAATGGCAGAAAGTGAAGAAGAACTAAAGAGCCTCTTGTTGCAGGTGAAGAAGGAGAGTGCAAAAGTTGGGTTGAAACTTAACATTAAGAAAACCAAGATCATGGCAACTGGCCCTCTCAATTCTTGGCAAATAGATGGGGAAGAAATGGAGGTAGTGACAGATTTTATTTTCCTGGGCTCCAAGATCACTGCAGACGGGGACTGTAGCCAAGAAATTAAAAGACGCTTGCTCCTCGGGAGGAAAGCAATGGCAAATCTAGACAACACACTATAAAGCAGAGACATCACCCTGTCAACAAAAGTGCATATAGTCAAGGCTATGGCCTTCCCAGCTGCAATGTACGGCTGTGAAATTTGGACCATAAGAAAGGCTGAGCGCCAAAGAATTGAGGCCTTTGAACTATGGTGCTGGAGAAGACTCCTGCGAGTCCCTTGGACTGCAAGGCGATCAAACTGGTCAGTCCTAGAGGAGATCAACCCTGACTGCTCTTTAGAAGGCCAGATCCTGAAGTTGAAACTCAAATACTTTGGCCACCTAATGAGAAGGAAGGACTCACTGGAGAAGAGCCTAATGCTGGGAAAGGTTGAGGGCAATAGAAGAAGGGTACAACAGAGAATGAGGTGGCTGGATGGAGTCACAGAAGCAGAAGGCGTGAGCTTAAATGGACTCCAGAAGATGGTAGAGGACAGGAAGGCCTGGTGGAACATTGTCCATGGGGTCGCAATGGGTAGGACATGACTTCGCAGCTAACAACAACAACAACAAAAAGACTGTTATGGATAGAGATTAAACAATCAAGTCCTGAGAGCTATTTGTTAACAAAAGACACAATGCCTATCAGGTCTGTTCTATTAATAAAGTATTTCTGAGCTGACAATTCTGTAAAATAGAAAAATGGGAAAAGCAAATAAGCAGCATAAGGTGGCTCGGTTCACATAGCATACTAAACCACGGGGTCTAATAATGTGACTAATGAAGGCAAATATACGTGTCCCAGGATAATGTTGGAGGATCCAATCTAGATTGGTCCCTGGGACCAGAGGTTTAATCTTCTCAGCTTTCAGACTTGTGCTGGAGCCCATCCTCAGGGAACATCTTTCTAGCAGAGTGTTTGGGGCTATTCTGTTTATGGTATTTATATGGTGTCTATTGTGTGTGGCTTTTTTGATGTTGATTGGAGATAGTAAGAGGTTGACTGCAGCTACAAAGGTTGTTGAACATGCAGGCACAAAACCAACCAGGGAAGTGACTGGAGCCTGGGAAATGGGCCCCTTGTCTGTCAAGAGGAGCATTTAAAAACCCCAGTTTATCAAGTACTTAGAAAGTGAGGGCTTGGCAGCACAAGGAAACAACAGCCAATGACCTACTATCCAGACATTAACACCACCAATCAACATCTAAAAAGCCACAGGCAACAGGCATGAGTCTGAAAGCTTTGAAGACTAAGCCCCTGGTCCTGGTGACTGACCCAGATTGGATCCCCTAATAATCTGATTAATCCAATATTGGTTAAATTCACACAACATGCTGAAATATAATCACTTTTTTCAGAAACCATAGCAAACCGACATGCCACATTTTGGTTTAGTGTGTTGTGTGAAGCCAGCTGAGGTTTCAAACTTGAATCATTAGCATAGATCATCAGTTGTCTTTTGGGATGCAGCTCTGTCTAAGCCAAATTTCCTAATGAATCAAAGTAGACACAGTAAGGGAAACTGAAGAGTATTTCTGGCCATTTTATACCACTATTAATTATTTTGAATTGATGATGGTGGTGGTGATTGTGACTGTGATTATAATTTAATTTGCTTCTGTTCAATAATGCCTGATTCTCTGAGACTGTCTGGACTCTGGACAAATGCCTGCAATTTTCTTAGCAAGGTTTTGCCATTACAGTACCTCCTTCCTAGGGCTGAGAGAAAGTGATTGGTCCAAGGTTCAGCTTGTTTTGTGCCCAAGACAGGACTAGAATTCACAGTCTCCTGGTTTCTAGTCTGCTGCCTTAACCATTATGCCATGCTGACCGGCTATTTTGACTTTAATACAGGACACGACAATGCAATGTTCTCACAGTCACTTCTTATAATTTCATTAAATGTAATAAAGGTAAAAGTTCCCCCGCATATGCGTGCTAGTCGTTTCCGACTCTAGGGGCCGGTGCTCATCTCCGTTTCAAAGCCAAAGAGCCAGCGCTTGTCCGAGGACGTCTCCGTGGTCATGTGGCCGGCATGACTAGACGCCAAAGGCACACGGAACGCTGTTACCTTCCCACCGTAGTGGTCCCTATTTTTCTACTTGCATTTTTTACGTGCTTTCGAACTGCTAGGTTGGCAGAAGCTGGGACGAGTAACAGGCGCTCACTCTGTTACGCGGCACTCGGGATTCGACCCGCCAAACTGCCGACCTTCTGATCAACAAGCTCAGTGTCCTAACCCATTGAGCCACCGCGTCCCTATTAAATGTAATAATATACAGCTATATTCTGTTTTTCCTAAAAGGGTTTCTTCTACTTTGTCTTTCTTTCTTTCCAGCTTGGAAAGTGCCATTACAGCTACAGGCCCCAGAGGATGGTAGTGCAGAATTTCAGAAAGTATGCATAATATTCCTTGCATTTTAAACCCTTCAGATTTCATAACTGGGACATTGCTGAATTCCATTTATGTGAGCATGGCTTTCCCCCACCCCACCCTGGATTTTTAAAATAAGCCCACAGAGACTTTTTTTCTTCTACATACTTATTTATTCTGATTATAACAGGACTAAACCATTTGGCCCATATGGAACTTAAAAAAAGATATTAAGTTCCATCTGGAATATGGAAAAGAACCAAATTAGATTCTTGGTTACCTTAACCCAGTACTGGTGTCATTTACCGGCAGCATTTTAAGATTTCAGTGTGCGGAGCATGAGATCAGCTACTCAACCTCATTCCTTCATTGTCCTTAAAAACCAGGAGTTACAGGTATTCCTTAACTTACAACAGTTCATTTAGTGACCGTTCAAAGTTACAAAGGCACTGGAAAAATTGTCTTCTGACCGTTTTTCACTCTTACAACCATTGCAGCATCACTATGGTCATGCAATCAAAATTCAGAGGCTTGGCAACTGGTTCATATTTATGATGGTTGCAGTGTCCAGGAGTCATGCGATCAGCTTTTGGGACCTTCTGACAAAGCAAAGTCAATGTGCAATGATTCACCTAACAAGAGTGTCAAGAAAGGTTGTAAAATGGGGCAAAAGTCACTTAACTAATGTTTCATTTAGCAACATAAATTTGGGGCTCAGTTATTATTATTATTATTATTATTATCATTATTATTATTAATAATAATAATAATAATAATAATAATAATAATAATAATAATAATAATAATAATAATTTAATTTCTATACCGCCCTTCTCCCGAAGGACTCAGGGCGGTGAACAGGGCAATACATAAAAACAAGATACAAAAATTAAAAATTATTAAAAAGTAATTAAACAGTGCCCATAATAAATTAATACAGATTAACAGTTAACATCCATTTATAAAATCCAACCCCATCCCATCAGGCCAGGCCAGCTTGTTCAAAGAGATGGGTTTTAAGATCGCGCCGGAAGGAGCGGAGATCTGGGGCCATCCGGAGCTCGACCGGAAGATGGTTCCAAAGATCCGGTGCACCCACAGAGAACGCCCTCCCCCTGGGGGCCACCAGTCGGCATTCTTTGACCGGTGGCACCCTGAGGAGGCCCTCTCTGTGGGAGCGTACTGGGCGGAGGGAAGTTGACGCCGGCCGCAGGTGCAGTTGTGGTGGTTAAGTCAAGGACTACCTGTATTCTGTGTGCTACCTGTATTCTGTGTGCCAAAGAAAATACAATGGAAAAGTTTATTTGCATTGAGAAAAATCATCCTCTGCTTCTTGGCAGCTTTTGAATCTCCAGGGTGTTGCTCCATGAAGGACAGCCAACACAGTTCCCATCCTACCTGCTTATTTTATGGCTTCTTCCCTTTGTATTTTTAAAGGCCACTTTTCCTTTGTTTACCTGTATAAAAGAGGCTGAAATGTCCTCTAGTGCTACAGAGCTGTCAGCTGAGCTTCTATAGCAAACAACCAAAGAGTTTTTTGACAGAATGAAAAGCCAGGCTGGGGTACAATGAAGTGACACTTAATACATTTAAATGTAAAGTGCTGCGAGCTGGGAAGATGGCCTGGGAAGAGGTACGTGCTGCCAGCCTGTGTCTTTGTTTAAACATGAGACAAATTCAGCAAGGAAGCCTCATGTGTCTGCAGCTATTAACCAATGCATTGCCAAAAGAAGGGAAATGTTCCACTCCCACATAGAGAACAGGCCTAAAATTGCAATCTAAGGTTTTCTGATGCTACTTCATATGTAGAAATGCAAACGTGGAAAGGGTGGTTACCATTTAAATTGAAAGACAATTGACTGTGCTGTAGCAAGGAAGACTTAGCAGCGATCTAGGCCAGCTTGGATTTCTGGGAACTGTAGTCCCTGTAAATTTGGACTCGAGGAGGTTGCCTATAACAAAGAAAGAAAAAAGGGTGTCCCCAGTCTTTTTCAGAGATTCAAAAAACTTGAAACGAGAAGATCAAAGAAAAACTTTCTTCTGCCACTAGAGCCATTCTCTTTTAATATTTATGGAAACCTCACCTTACAAGACCTTTTAATTTTATTTATTTCATTAAATTTAGCACAGCTGCCATTTCAAGCAGACTTGGGGCAACTTACAAATCAAAACTGAACTATCTATCTTTGTTCTTTTTTAATAAGTTTATTTGAAAAGGAACGAAAGAGAGAAAATAAAGATCCATGGAAATTGAGGAGGTTGGACTAAAAGACCACTAAGGTCCTTTCCGGCCCTATGATTTTAAATAACAATTGTTCCATAACAATTTAACAGCACTAGGCTGCAGAATGCTAGAATAACAATTCCCACCTTCCCCTCCATCACAATCAGCTGTGCCTGATTGGAAAGACCTCTGTCACAGACCACATGCCTAGAATGAGATCTCCCTGAATGTCTATATTGCTCCCACTTGATTGGTTGGTCTTTAGTCAGCCATCTCTACTTTCCTTTGATATATGCTAACTTTTACTTCATTGCAAGTTGTCACTGACATGTCAAGCAGTCTTAAAACTGGCATATTAAATTAAAGACTAAATGTCACTACCCTTAGCCACATTCTCTTCCATTTGTTGAGAACCCACAATTAACCACTTGCTGCTTGTGTTATAACCCAGACTACTTTCAGCCATATGACAAGAGCAAGCTGTGCTATGTTTTGCATCTTCTTCCTACTTCAGTGTTACATTGGGTTTTTGATGTGCAAATCCACTTGCCATTTGTGCAGGCAAGATAGGCAGATGCTAGCAATGAGTTGCCCTGCAGAAAAGATAGCACCCTAAATTAAGAACATGGTTTTGAAAGCTAAACTAGGTATTTGAAGTGGACCTGTCAAAATAACATTGCAAAAATCTGCAATTATTGCTAGATAGTAATTACTTAGTTAAGAATATACATTCATCTAGTACAATATTTTCCAACCTTGAGAATTATAGCAAAAATAAAACATGTTTTAAAATGAGCCAAAGCAGCATTGCAGCCCATCTCGTGCCAAGAACAAACTTGTAGTGCTAAAAGAGGCAGATTGTATGTTTGGAAGCCCATCTCTGGTGATCCAGAGGGGGTTCTGAATTTAAACAATTTTAAAATGTGTAGACTTCAATGCCACAATTCCCAAGCCCGGAAGGGGATAACTCGCTGTGGCCAACTTGCCTCAGGACAGCTCAACAATTCAATGTAATTATTTAAAATAATTTAAAAATGATTTTAATTTTTGTCATTCACATTTCATTTTGTCCCTCCCTTGGCATCCTTTCTTTAATGATTCTATTCCACACTTTCTTTGGTATTAGTGTGACTCTTTTCCCACAGTGAGTTGGCCATGGTGAATTGGCCTGCAGGAAGCACACCACACATGGTGAGCTTCATTCATTCATCCTCTCCCATTTTTCCCTTTTCATATGAACCAACTCTTAAATTCTTCCTTGACCACTGCTGTGACAACCATAGGTCTGGGAAATTAATATTCCCAATCCCCCGGATCTTCATGGTGACTGCAGAAACATCCATCTCTTCTGCCTATAATTCATCAGAAGATTTTGGTAGAGTCTTCATCTCACTCTTTGCTTACTTTAAGGAGCAACCATGCTCAGGCTGATAATATATGAGTAGTGAGTGAGGGCCACGTTCTAAAAGAAATTAGAAACTTGAATGTAAGATATTAATTATAGCCTAAAGCTTAATTAAAATTGTCTATACTATAACGTACAATGTTAGCTGACAAACGAATCAATCTCCTGTCTGCATGTACACTATTAAGAGAGCTTGAAAATCACATTCAAGTCTAGGAGGTCTATAAAAACTAGGTCTATAAAAGATCAAGGTCTATAAAAAACTATATTTATATGCTGTTATTATAATTTGGGATATGATACTGCTATTCTCTTTTTATTTATGGTAACAGTATCTCAAGTGCCAGGAATTCTCCATTTTTCCCATTATATCGAGGTGAGTTGAAGGGATCCTGGAGGCCTAGAAACCATATTCTTATCTCTTCTTCTGGTTACGATGCACCTTAGATATCACAAGTTTTCAATACAGGTAGTCCTCAACTTACAACCACAATCTTGAGTCCAGGATTTCTGCTGCTAAGTGAGACAGTTAGGTTTTGCCCCATTTTATGATCTTTCTTGCCACAGTTGTTAAGTGAATCACTGCATTTATTAAGTTAGCAACGCGGTTGTTAAGTGAACCTGGCTTCCCCATTGACATTGCTTATCAGAAAGTCGCAAAAGGTGATCACATGACCCTTGAACACTGCATCCATCATAAATATGAGTCGGCTGCCAAGGCTCTGAATTTTGATCACGAGACCATGGGATGCTGCAAGGGTTGTAACTGTGAAAAACATTAAGTCACTTTTTTCAGTGCTGTTGTAACACTGAACAGTCCCTAAGTGAACTGTTTCAAGTCGAGGAGTACCTGCATAGTAGGATCCAAATGTGATAGTAGGCTCAAGAAGACAAAATTTGTTTATTTTGCTTATTTGCTAGATTTGTTGGCTGCCCGTCTCACCTCATTCGTTCTTGTGATAGGAAAAAAAAATGGAGAAGAAATCAATATTGTAGAAGGGAGTCAACATTAAAGAAGAATTTGATTGTTATCAAGTTGTCTCAGCAGGTGCAGAATGGAAGCAGCAGAGTTTCTTAGAATCCTTACATACTAGATAGAACAACCTTTTCCTGCTTGATCCTCGAACTGTTGTGGATTCTGAACTCCTGACCAGTATGCCCTCCTCATCTGTTTATATTAATAACAGTCCTGACAGCATAAAAGACCTGCTTTCACCTTGAGTTCTAGCTTATCTCCTTGCTTCTTTCTGAATAACGACATGCAGAAAGTTCATCTGATCATATTCTCCCCATTTGTTTCACAGTTTTCAGATTTTTTCCCTGAGTCAGAGATTTACCCTTGTCAGCCAAGGTGGCTGTGATCAATGGGAGCTGAGCATCTTTTGACTCTCTGTACATAATGAGGAAAGGCTGACAATCCATTTCCTGCATCTCCAAGAAAAAGGATACGTGGTTAAGCTCATCCTACCAACTTCTCTCCCGCTGTGCTTCATCTGATGAGCTTAGAGAAAGGCAGAGTTCGATGGATGACTTTCTATCACCCTACCCTAGCCAGACTTGGCCTTAGAAATACAAGAGTGCCATCCAAGCTTCATAGGACAGGCAATATGTGTTAATTGTCATCTGCTAAGTCTGGGCAATCTGCTAGATTTTTTTTTAAAAAAAATCTTTGTTGGGTTTAAATTAAATTGACAAGAGGTAGTATGTCTAAAAAACACAATTGGTGTTGGATTTTTTGGCATCTGCAGAACACTGCTGGCTCATACTGGTTGTCCACTAGGACACCCAGATCCCTGTCACAGTTACTGAAAAGATCCAAAGTTATATATTTGTGTGTTTCACATCTAACAATAAGCCACAAATGATACTTTTCAAACTAGATCTACCCAAGATACTTAATTGAAAACTGGGTCAAATAGTTTGTGGTTTAGTTTATTGTGGGAACCCAGCTTTGAGGGGAACCAGGCTATGATGTTATGCCATAATAAATAAATAGCATATAATCCAATCACAGCAACTGTGTTTTTGTGAGTTGTTTGCACTCATTTGTTGAAAGAAAAATCTTCATCAGGGTCCAGTCCAAGTGGGGAATAAACAAAATGGATACTGCTTTAGAAAGAAGGTTGGAGTTTATTGAAGAGCAAAGCTAGACTGAAGTGTGGCTTTGGAGCAGCTGACCACATGCTGCTGGGAGTTGTGGGTTTTTATACCTTCTGGGGCTCTTGAGGTTGTTTCCTGTTCCTGTTTGAGGCTTTGTATTTTCTGTGTCATGTACTTTGGCCTGAGTCTGAGTGTGCGCTTTTGGTATCAGTGTTGTGATTCAGGGTCAGCCTGTGGGTTCGGCAGTTGGGTCGGACGATTCAGAGGAGGAGGAGGGGGGTGTTGGAGAGCCTCCAGAGGATAGCCTTGAGGCTCCGCAGAACCCTCAGCCAGGCCCCTCCCATCTGTTTATGACGCAGACCCACCTGTGTGAGCCTGACAGCGTGGATGAAGATGACCCAAAGCTGGCCCTGTTCAAGGACACCCGACGCAGGAGGCAGTCAATCAGGAGTAAACAGAGGAAGGCAATGGGGCACCTCGGAAGGAGGCAGAGAGAAGCCACGCTTTGAACTGTTTAAAAGGGGAATGTGTGGGAGGGCTGGTTTGCTGAAGGCAACCGTTTGAATAGCTCCTGTTTCATGGTTCGTGTTTCTGTTTGCTCTGTTTGCTCTGTTTTATCTCAATAAATTTGGCAGGCTTAGTTCCAGCCTCTTGCCATTTTGTAAAGGGGTTGTCCCTGCCTTTTTTGCAGGGCCGGTAGTAGGCTGGTACAGAACAATCAGTGGGTTAATCCTACTATGTCCCCAAAAGTCATGTCTTTTAGAGTTTGGGTAGATTTTAGGGATCTTCATCTTTCTAATCTCATCAACTTCCTGGCTCCAACGTTACTGAATGGATTATTACATCTGCATTTCTAAAAGCTGGTTTCTGCTGAGTTTTCTGGCTGAGGGGAAGGCGAAGTACCTGCCTTTTAAAAGATCTTCTCCATTATTCCTTTGGAGAAATATATTCTGCTTTTTTAATATTTCCTTCTCTGGTGGTGGGCTGGCTTCCCACACAGTCATTTTGCCTTGAAGCAGAACAAGGATTAGAAATAGAATGTAGGAAGTGAGGGGTCCTTGGTACTTTGATGATATTATCTAGTTTGGTAATGAAATGTCTGCAAGAAAACAACCAAGCTCAGAGAGCACCAAGGGTCCCTCATTTCAACCTTGAGCTACAAATATTCTCCTCTGTAAATGTAAGAAGTCATAGTATTTTTCAAAAAATAGCAGCCATCCCGAGGATCACAAAATGGCAACCATGGTGGTTTCTACAAATTGTTTGTTTCCAGTCAGCAAAATAGGCAGGGGAACAGAGATTATCACCACCATTTTCTTTAGCCTTCAGAGTGCTCTGAAACTTTACAGTTCATTACTGTTGGGTTTCTTTTTTTCTTTTATTGAAATGTTTTACAGTACATTTTAAGCATATACTCCTTCCCTTCCCCTCCCCCCCACATCCCCTCCCTCCCCCCCCAACTTCCCAGAGCTGAATACAGGGTATTGCTTCAAACAAACTTAAGCTAAAATATGCTAACCAACTATAAATACACTTTAAATCCTATCGCACTTTAACTCCCCTTAAACATAAGTAATAATACATCTTATAATTCTAATATTCATTCATATGCTAAATAAAAAATTTTAGTCTCATATTTATTCTGAATATAATCGATCCATCTTCTCCATTCCAAAATATATCTGTTGCAATTGTTCTTTCAAATATGCTGAAATGTTTGCCATTTCTGCCAAGTTTGAAACTTTTAAAGTCCACTCTTCTATAGTAGGCATTTCCTCCTTCTTCCAGTATTGCGAAACCAAAAGTCTTGCTGCCATTATTAAATTCAACATCAATTTACCGTATTTTCCGGCGTATAAGACGACTGGGCGTATAAGACGACCCCCTACATTTCCTGTTAAATTATAGGGTTTGGGCTATACTCGCCGTATAAGACTACCCCTCTTCCAACGCACACCAAATAAAAATTAAAAAACATCAGATTTGATTTTAATATGGTAATTTTAATTCAAATGCTTATGACATGCAGGTGCTTAGTAGGAAAACTGTCACTTATAAACATAAGGCTGTTTGTCATCAAACATGTAAACATAAAACAGTGCAAGTGGATTAAACTATAATAATAAGAATAAGAATAAGAATAAGAATAAGAAGAAGAAGAAGAAGAAGAAGAAGAAGAAGAAGAAGAAGAAGAAGAAGAAGAAGAAGAAGAAGAAGAAGAAGAAGTAGTTGTTGTTGGAGGGGACCTTGGAGGTCATCTAGTCCAACCCCCTGCTAAGGCAGGAAACCCTATACCATTTCAGACAAATGGCTGGCCAGTCTCTTCTTAAAAACTTCCAGTGTTGGAGCATTCACCACTTCTGGAGGCAGGTTGTTCCACTGGTTAATTGTTCTAACTGTCAGGAAGTTTCTCCTTAGTTCTAGGTTGCTTCTCTCCTTGATTAGTTTCCATCCGTTACTTCTTGTCCTGCTTTCAGGTGCTTTGGAGAATAGCTTGACTCCCTCTTCTTTGTGGCAGCCCCTGATTCCAGCGACCATTCCCTATTTTCCTAATTCACTTTTTCACTTTTCCTAATTCACTCTAAAGCTTTCCCTGCGCAGAGCCTTAAGTAACACAAGCTGCCTGCAATTAGTGCAGGTTCGCATCCCACCAGGCTCAAGGTTGACTCAGCCTTCCATCCTTCCAAGGTAGGTAAAATGAGGACCCAGATTGTTGGGGGCAATAAGCTGACTTTGTAATAATGCTGCTTGGGGGGGGGGGTGAAAGCCCTAATAAACAGGCATATACACAGAATGAAGGTTATTGCTAAGCACATTGATTTGTGCTTTAAATTGTAAGCCACCCTGAGTCTTCGGAGAAGGGCAGGATATAAATGGGATTTTTTTTAAAAAAAAAAAAGACCAAATGGGAGATCCGTTCCAGGTTTTCCAGCCAGCCCGCCCAGTTCCTGAGTCAAATGTGTCCTTAGAGCTAAGCCGCTGCTCTGGCTGCTGCCTTCCCCACCTGCCTTTCAAGTTGGGATAGACTACAGCTGCTCTTCAACTTTAGAAGAAAAGACACCCAGACCCCAGCCTGTAAAAAAATCACAGACTGCAGCTTCTTCTCCAATTGGTCCCGCTTTCCCTGCACAGACTAAATGGGAGATCCGCTCCAGGTTTTCCAGCCAGCCCTGTCCCTAAATTTTCAGCACCCGGTGTATAAGATGACCCCTGACTTTTGAGAAGATTTTCATGGGTTAAAAAGTAGTCTTATACGCCGGAAACTACGGTAGTTTCTATAACAGTACAATCTGTAATAATACCCAACAGAAATACCTGTGACAAAAACCTTATCTTTTTCTTAAATATCTTCTGCATATTCCACCAAATTTTAATCAAAAAAGCTTTAACTTTTTTACAAGTCCACCACATATGGTAATACGTTGCGTCCTCACAACCACACCTCCAACATTTAGGCTGATAATTTGGATACATACGTGCTAATTTTTTAGGATCTAAGTGCCATCTATAAAACATTTTATAAAAATTCTCTCTTAAATTTTGTGCCTGAGTAAATTTTACGTTTCTGACCCAAATTTTTTCCCAAACATCCATCGTTATTGGCTCTTGAATATTCTGGGCCCATTTTATCATACAATCTTTAACATTCCGTTTCTGAATCTATTTCTATCAATGCATTATATATCCTTCTTATATGTGCTTGACTTTGATCTCTGATTTGTTTTACCAGATTTTCATCTATTGTTGAAATGCCAATTTTCTGATCTTCTTTCCATCTAGCTTGTATCTGGCCATACTGAAATGAAGTTTGTACTATTTCCCCTTCTTTTAAAATGTTAAATGGCTTTAATTGCCATACATTCCTTTCCAGTCTGAGAATATCTTTATATGTAGTCACATCATGTTTAAATCCTGGACTTATATTTTCTATTGCATGCTTAGGTATTGCCCAAATTGGTATTTTATAATTTAACTTGTATCGGTATTTTTTCCAAACTCGCAACAGGGCATACCTTAATATATGTGTCTTAAAGATATTATCCACCTTTTTATATAATAATAATAATAATAATAATAATAATAATAATAATAATAATAATAATAATAATAATAATAAACCTTTTTTGTCAAAGTACAACATGTGTACATTGAGATTAGCTGAGCCTCCCCCTGTGCTCTCTCCCCCCAACACACAGTGACAACAAACCCTCCATCCTACCACACTATGTGAACCAACTACACCACACACCGGCCTCCCAAGTCAATTCTGCATAAGATTATGTCCCATTCAAAAGCCTAACAGCCCACGGATAAAAGCTACTTTTCAGGCTGTTGGTACGGCTGGCTATATTCCTATATCTCCTACTGGATGGTAGGAGAGTAAAGAGATACCGTCCAGGGTGTGAGTCATCCCTGAGAATCTTCCTCACTCTTCCAAGGCAACGAGGCCTGGCGATGTCATCCAGTGGTGTCAGGGAACAGCCCACAATGTCTTGTGCTGTGCTCACTACCCTCTGTAATACTTTCCTATCCACGGCTGTCAGACCGGCATACCAAACCACAATACCATACGAGAGGACGCTCTCTACGGTAGACCAGTAAAAGAGGGTCATTAGCTGTTGTTCTACCCTGTTCTTCCGCAAGACCCTAAGAAAGTGAAGCCTCTGTTGGGCCTTTCTAGCCACCTGGGTTGTGTTAACTTTCCAGGTCAGATCTTCACATACGTATGCATGCCAACCATATAATAAATCACATCTCTCAATATTCAATAATCTTCCTTCTGTTAAATTAAACCAATTACTAATTGACGATAAAGCCGCAGCCTCATAATATAATTTAAAGTTGGGCATTTTAAGACCACCTCTTTCACGTATAGGGTTTCTTTTCTTTTCAGGCTATAGTAGTATATTACTAACAAAATCCTGGTCTACAGTACTTCACCAATTTATATTCCAAGAGTTATGCAGTCCCCAGGGGCTATATTATAAATGAACAAAATGTTAGAAGCCAGTGCTGTATATTGCAGCCTGCCAGTTTCCTATTCATTTTAATTAAAAACATCTACATAAATAATAAAATAGTCAGAAGGGGCAAGGGAGCTGGCAAACAGAGAAGGCAGCCCCCTTGAGAAAACTGCATAGTCATCTGATCTCCAATTTGGTATATTCTATCAGGGTATGGTCCTGCTGAAAAACAAGAGATCAAGCTAAGATTTGCATCTCCACAATAAACTGATTTTTCTACCCACTCTAAGATCAAGAACTTCACCACCAAGAAACATTAGCAGGCATCTTATAAGCATTCCTTACTCAGCAGCAGGCAAGGTTCCTTATTTAGAGCCAAGATTAACTGGATCAGATACAGATTACAAACAATTCTGACGGGTTAATAATATCCTGAGCTTTGAAAGAGACACCTTGATTCAGATAAAGAGTAGGACTACCATAAGCCCAGTTATGATAGGCTTATTTGGACCATACTGTGCAAATCTGCAAGAATGAGAATTTGGCTAGAAATTGTATATCAAACTAGAAACCAGGAAACTGTGAGTTCTAGTTCCATTTTAAGCATAAAAGCCAGCTGGGTGATTTTGGGGCAGTCACTCCTCAGCCAAAACCCACCTCACAGGATTGTTCTTTGGGGAAAATAGGAGGAGGAAGGAGTATTAAGTATGTTTGCTGCCTTGAATTATTTATTTAAAAAAATAAGGTAGTATAAATAAATAAATTTATTCACTGGCACAGGGTAGAGCATTCTCACATCTTTGTCTCCTTTTTTTCATTCATCCCTTGTTCCAGGCTGCAATGTGCAAATGAAAATCAGATGTTATAGCTGTAAAACTCTAATGAAGCACAAAGGTAACGTCATCTTAGTTTGCTCTTAACTATTTTAAGAAATGCAGTTAAGTGCCTCACTGAAACATATGAAATGAAGTCAACAAAAATGAATTTTTAAATGCCCCCTTCTTTAAATAATTGAAAAGTAGAAGGTTTACAGAATATTCTTGGGTGTGTCAGGGCCTTCATGGAAAGCCGAAAAATAAAATAAGGTAATTCTCTGGCACCATCTCTTGGACTCTACTGGAACTGATTCAAAACTTTAATGCAGATAATTACATTGTTCTGTCAAGTGTAGCTGGAACTGGATGATCATTAGAATTGCATATAACATTAAAAATATTCTAATTGCACTTCTGGAATGCTCAATTCTGACATTCGTAATTGAACGCAGTATGGAAATTAAGGCAATTCCTTTTATAAAAGATACAAATTGCTCGTGCAGCTGCATTCTCAATTCTGCATTGCTTTGGTTGCTCTAAAGTAATAAATAATATAAAATAATAAATAATATAAATAAATAATATAAATCTAAATAATAAATAAAGTAGCATTTTTTCAAACTTAAAAACTTTAAGATTTGTGGACTTCAACTCCCAGAATTCCCCAGCCAGCATGTTGGTTGGAGAATTCTGGGAGATAATGTCCATAGATCTTAAAACTGCCAAGGTTGAATATTCTACTGCTAAAAAGGTATAGAGAAGGCTGATCAAAATTATCAATGGATTTGAGATGCATTTAGACTTAATGGTTTGAGCTTCTTGTGTTAGAGAAGACAAAAGAATGATGAGTTTAATAATGTCACAGCACAAGGATGGAACTCCCCCTCTGTTTATAGTGCAGGGACTTTGTCATCCAGTGACACTGATAGATAATAGATTGAGAAAAAAATATTTCAACAAGAACGTAATTAGTTGACTTCACTGTCCCAAAATGCAATGATCGTCACTAACTTAAATCACTTTGAGGAAGTGTAAGGGCACTGAGGGAGTTCTCCATCAATTACTGTGTATAAAGGCAGCTAGAGTTCCCATGTTGTAGAGAAGTACAGAGATGACCTCAGAGAAGGCAGAGGCAGACTGCTAGCAAAGTGTGAGCTCAGTCTGCAAAAACAAGACAGTATGAGAAAGAAACTTAGTGATCCGGTTGAGACTCCCTCTGATATAAGAAAGAAGGAAGGGTAAAGGCTTCTAAGATTTCAAAATTCTGTTATTATTATTTATTAGATAACCCTGATCCCTTGGGTCATCGTTTCAGAGATGTTTCCCTACCAGATTCCTAAGTGCCTTCAACAATGACAGAATTTCTAATGTACTGTCTTCACTGAAATGTTGGGATACATTCAGAGATGTATCTGCCTTGAAAATAGCCCATGTTGATCTACTATAGCACAAACATCAGCACAGGAAATGTTTTGTAGCATTTTGTATTGTGTCATAAACTCTTTTATGATTGTCACGACGTCCTCTGCGAAGAAACACAAGCACTCCAAAGCTACGGGTGACCAGGTTTATTGCTCACACAGATCAAACCGCGGTAAAGTCAGCGTTGAGGCATCCAGCCTCAACGCTCTTTTTCAGCACGCTGCTCCACCCTAACCCCACCCCTTCAGTGCAAACCGGCATCCGCCCACCTCCCCATAAAGCCTCCACCCATCATCCTGCACACCCGCCACCCACCACGTGTGTTGCTGCGGCCCGCCGAGCCCATCCCCAGGTACGGCTTGTCCCTCCGTTCCCATGCGCCTCCCTGTCCAGCTTAAGGTTGCCACCTCCCCGTTCATGGCTGCCTGTGGCTGGTCGGTTTCCCTGGCCACCCCCCCATTGTCCATTGTTTGACCCGGCTCTGGCTGCTCTCGTGGCCCAGCAGGGCGCTGGCGTCGCTCCCAGGACCCGGACGCGGGCGCAGCCTGTGGCTCTGGGCCCAACCGCCGGGGCGCCGGGGGTCGGCCGGTGCAGGTGTGCCCATCGGCTGACCGATGGGTGTCCGGAGCCGTCCCTGTCGGTGGGGCGAGGGCGTGCCCAGCCGCCCGGGTGTGAGTGTGCCGACCAGCTGCAAGGTGGGAACCCGGCGTTGAACACGTTGGCCGGGCGAAGCTGCGCCTACCAGCTGGTCAGCGGGAGCCCGACGCCGCGTCTCCAGGCCGGGCGAGGCTGCGCCTACCAGCTGATCGGTGGGAGCCCGACACCGCATCTCCAGGGCGGTCGCAGCTGGCAGCTTCGGCTGGCGGCTCTGGCGCGTAGCCACCGGGACCCAACGCGGCCAGCACGGTCGGCCGCTGGCCGGTGACGAGGCGTCGAGGTCCGAGAGCGCAGGTGGGTGCTGGAGACGGTGGACTTCTAGGGGAGGGAGGGGCCGCTTCCCTGCACTGGCGAGGACGGTGTTGCAGCTCGGCTGCTTGGCAAGCCGGCAGGGCTTGACAATGATCATGTTTTTGCCATAAAATGTTTTATTAAATTTACCAATTTTCATTTCCATAGGATGGAAATGGGCCCCAGATATTGGATAGATTCTGTAAGTTAGCTCATTTGTGGTACTTTGGTTGAAAATGTCTGTGAAGATTCTCAATCAATTAGGTCAGGGATGTCAATCTGGCAGCCTGCAGGCCAAATGCGTCACACACAGGCCACGCCCACCCCATCTCCGCAAAGCAAAAAAGTTGTGATACATCACGTGACATGATCAAGTTTGATACCTGCAATCTAGGTTATGGTTGACCTAAAAATACTTTTTTTTTTTTGAAAGACAGACAATTGGACTTTCTTGGGGTTTTTTTTAAAATCTTTCGCTTGTCATGCAAGAACTGAAGAACCTTCTTGATGAGAAGAGAAACATTTTCAATGAAAATACCAAGAAAGTCCAGTTGCCTTTTGAAAAAAGCTGCTTTGGGACTTGGTTGAAAATGTTTTGCTCTATATTGCTATCAAACAGAGCAGTAGTTCCCATCTTCAAAAAAGGGGAAAAAATAGATCCAGGAAACTACAGACCTATCAGCCTGACCTCAATACCTGGGAAGATTCTGAAAAAGATAATCAAACAACAAATCAGCGAATACCTTGATGCAAACAAAGTCATCACTAAAAGCCAACATGGGTTTGTCAAAAACAGATCATGCCAGACAAATCTTATTGCATTCTTTGACCAAGTGACAAAATTAGTGGATCAGAGGAATGCTGTAGATATAATTTACTTGGACTTAAGTAAGGCATTTGATAAAGTAGATCACAACCTACTACTTGTTAAGATAGAAAAATGTGGGTTAGACAGCATCACCACCAGATGGATTTGTAGTTGGCTGACAGGCCGTACTCAGCGTGTGGTCCTCAATGGAACTGCATCTACATGGAAGGAAGTGTGTAGTGGGGTGCCCCAGGGCTCTGTTCTGGGCCCAGTGCTCTTCAATATCTTCATTAATGATTTGGATGAGGGGATAGATGGGGAACTCATCAAATTTGCAGACGACACCAAGCTGGCAGGAATAGCCAATACTCCAGAAGATAGGCTTAAGATACAGGAGGATCTGGACAGACTCAAACACTGGGCACTATCTAACAAAATGAAATTCAATGGTGAAAAAAGTAAGGTTCTACATTTAGGCAGGAAAAATCAAATGCACAGGTATAGTATAGGTGGTACCTTGCTCAATAGTAGTAACTGTGAGAGAGATCACGGAGTCCTAGTGGACAATCACTTCAATATGAGCCAGCAGTGTGCTGCAGCTGCCAAAAAATCCAACACAGTGCTAGGCTGCATTAACAGGGATAGAATCAAGATCACGTGAAGTACTAATACCACTTTACAATGCCTTGGTAAGGCCACACCTGTAATACTGCATCCAGTTTTGGTCATCACGATGTAAAAAAGATGTTGAGACTCTAGAAAGGGTACAGAGAAGAGCAACAAAGATGATTGGGGGACTGGAGGCTAGACCATATAAGGAACGATTGCTGGAATTGGGTATGTGTAGTTTAACAAAGAGAAGGACGAGGGGGGACATGAAAGCAGTGTTCCAATATCTCAGGGGCTGCCACAAAGAAGAGGGAGTCAAGCTATTCTCCAAAGCACCTTAAAGCAGGACAAGAAGCAACGGATGGAAACTAGTCAAGGAGACAAGGAACCTAGAACTAAGGAGAACAGTTAGAACAGTTAACCAGTGGAACAACCTGCCTCCAGAAGTGGTGAATGCTCCAACACTGGAAGTTTTTAAGAAGAGACTGGCCAGCCATTTGTCTGAAATGGTATAGGGTTTCCTGCCTGAGCAGGGGGTTGGACTAGATGACCTCCAAGGTCCCTTCCAACTACTACTTCTTCTTCTTCTTCTTCTTCTTCTTCTTCTTCTTCTTCTTCTTCTTATTATTATTATTATTATTATTATTATTATTATTAATCATTATTATTATTATTATCATTATTATTATTATTATTATTATTATTATTATTATTATTATTATTATTATTATTATTATTATTATTATTATATGGAGAGCAGAATGGAAGGAAAACAGGGCAAGTTGTGCCCTTCACCATCAACATGGTGGTTGTTGGGAAGATGCTACACAAGATAAAATGTTACACCATTATACTGACTTCACAGATGCAACTAAGTCCCTAGCTTGGAATCAGACTTTATTAAATCAGTTTACTATTTACTAAATAAATTTACTGAGCTAAAGCAAAACCTTTTCACATGTAACTGCCTATTTCCTGGAGGAAATATAGTTATGGATATTTAATATTAGATGTAATAATTTTACTTTGCTAGACAGCAATTATTTAATTTAATTTGGTTGTTAGATGTACAGGAGTCTTTGTGTTGAGCTGAATAGGTGTACAGGGAGGTGATCATCTAGGTTCAAGATGCACTTATGGTTAACAGCCACCGCAAGGAAGACTTTTCAGTTTAGAAAACCTGTCACTGGGCACAGAATTCAGCCAACTTACTTTAGTTTTTAAACAAAAATGATCAAATCCTTATGGATGCAAATGTATTCTAGATTTGTTGTTCATGATTGTGTTGATACAGCACACTTAGTTCAATAGTGACAGAAGATTGCAAATTATTCCTTTTCCCCCTCACTGGGGAATTTAAATAACAATTTATATGTACTTCTTAAACAAAGCCTACATATCTATATTATTTAAGTGGAAACCGAAGTATCAGTGTGTATACAAGTTAATATTCAGCCCTCTGGCTCACGGTCTGAACCTTGGAAATTGTCTTTAGCCATCTCTAATTTTATATATAGTGAGCTTAAGTATTACAAACTCTGTTCAACTGTAATAATAACTATATTGCTTTAATATTTTAATACTTATCTTTTGAAATTTGAAGGGAAAAAAGTGAATGTGCATTATCAGTGTAGCCTTTGATAGTACCATGATTTATTTTTCAGGGCAAAAGTTCCCCAGAACTGCAACATCCATGTTTTGATCTACTAAATCAAAGGAGCAGCTAAGAAAAGCAGCCTGAACTCAAACTGCAGGACAGAAAAATATCATCCCTTCCAAAATACAGGTGAAGGCTGAGGTAGGTCACCCAACAAGTTATTAAATAGTGTAATTGAGTGGTTTAAGGTTGCAGAGATCTTAGTTGAAGTTGTGGAAAATATCTACATCTTGTTGGAACAATACCTGCATAAGGGCACTTGAAGGCCTGGTTTAAGCAATATGTATTATTTCTAGAAGGGATGCGGTGGCTCAGTGGGTTAGGACACTGAGCTTGTTGATCAGAAGGTTGGCAGTTTGGCGGGTCAAATCCCGAGTGCCGCATAACAGAGTGAGCACCTGTTACTCGTCCCAGCTTCTGCCAACCTAGCAGTTCGAAAGCACGTAAAAATGCAAGTAGAAAAATAGGGACCACTACGGTGGGAAGGTAACAGCGTTCCATGCACCTTTGGCGTCTAGTCATGCCGGCCACATGACCATGGAGACGTCCTCGGACAAGCGCTGGCTCTTTGGCTTTGAAACGGAGATGAGCACCGGCCCTTAGAGTCGGAAACGACTAGCACGCATGTGCGGGGGAACCTTTACCTTTACTATTTCTATAAACACTAAAATATAAAGTTATAAGTATCAGTATGTTGAGATATGAGTATTTGTGGCAATGGTAGCTATGTCATATTAAGCAGAATCCCCCTTTTCTGGTATGTGTGCAATGTAATCATTTACATTAGCTGGTAGAGTCACTATTTTCTTTCTCTCTCAACTTTTACCATTCCCTCAAACTGTAATACATTACTGAGAGGCAAGAGAGAAAGGATTCTCAGTAGAATGTAAACAAAGCCAAGGAATCTGTGGGACCGTCACAGGACCTGCATTGATGTCATTTCTAAATGGGGTTCCCTTGAATTAATCCTAATGGCCCAGGGACAGACTGCAAGGAGATCCAATCCTGGGGGGAAAATTAATCTTTCCTAACTCCTGCACCAGAGTAAATAATTTTATCAAATGTTACTTCAATTGTGATTCAATAGGAACATTTTGGTAGGAAATTCAGGATTGTAATCATGAATTTTTCCAAGATCTGAATCTTAGGATTCCAGTACAGATTGATTACAATAAGCTGAGAGTAATGAGATGCACTGGGTCCTCAACTATTCATTCTCAACTTTGTGAGGTTTCCTTATAGCCACAAGAGCATTTTCCTATAACCTGGAATTATCTAGGCAACAGCCTACAAACAACACATGCGTTAGCTAATTTTATCTGAATGGTCATCTGTCTATGAGTCCCTTCCCTCCAATTTCTGCCAGGCAGAATAAAATTATTATTATTATTATTATAATTCAGAGACATACACAAAAATTATAACCAAAACATAAAATACTCAGGGAATACCCTGGAAAAAAATAAGATTTTTTTTAATTGAAGAACAGAATTCCAATTGACAAATTAGAGGGCAAGTCAATTACAGGCCTTCAGGCAAAAATTATTACTTTTGCCTCCAGCCTTTAAAGTGACATGATGCACCTTAAATAAATTAAGGGGACAGCAGTTCTCTTTCGTCATTGATGCTTCACTTCATGCTCTTGGCAAAATCTTCACCTTTCTTGATAGAAGCTTTCAGCTCTGCAATAGCCCCAGCTACCATCTTCTCTTCAAAAGGAGTGATCTTGCCAATACCTAAGTTTTTCTCAATGCCATTTTTCTGAAGCAGAGGAAGAAAGATAGAAAATTAGCACACTGTAGTAAGACATTAACAACAAGCACAATTTTTCACTGGAAAATCATTAGCTCCTTTAAATCATACGATAGACACAGATGGGCTATTTCCAAGTTTCAAAATGGGTCAAATAAGCTGAGCCATATTTAAGAGAAAGCTCTTGATAAAAATTAGTGTTCATGATGCACATTAGTAGCCTAGAAATGAACTGCTGTTAAGTAATACTCTGGCCTGAGCTGTGCCACTAGTACTACTATTTTACTAGATTCTTACACTATCAAGTGGCTAATTGTCCACTGTGTACATATGCCCACTGGATAACTGCCTCAGAGCTAATATAGCTCCAATTCATCATGTACTTACCCTACATAGGTTACCAATTAGAGTGCTGGTTTCAATATAATAGTGCTAACACGGACTTTGGAAGCTTGATTAGCCAAGGGCCTAACTGACAGAAAACTACCTCTGCACATCAAAGGACCTACTTTTAAAGGTCATCATTTCTATTTATTTATAATAGAATAATTATTATAAAATCATCATCATCATCATCATTTCAAGCATTACCAAGATCATTTGTTACTGGCCATTGTTCCAGGACTTTAGTCTTAACTTAGTGCTTGTTATCTTAAATCCAATCAGTCACAGTCAAATAACCCGAGTCTACTTCAGCAGAAACAAAGAGTCCACTTTTTTCAAGGATATTACAGACACCATTAATACATGTACTACTCATAGTAACTTTACAGACTGGTGTTCTAATGACTGTTTTACCCATTACGTTTCTATATGTAGTTGTCTTGCTTTTTTGCTACTTATTTGAGTGCTGATTTGCAGCTAAAACTGCTTTCATTAATTATGTACCACTGGGAGTTTTTTTCCCCTAAAACATAAAGTGGTTAACAATTACATCACTAGAAGACAATCATACATAAAGCAAATTAAATTAAGAGCTGCCCAGATTATGTACCCCAAGGAGCAGAGGTGTTGAAAAGTATGAACATTCTGTTTCTTCTGATCGAACGAAGGCGCATTCAATGACCCCTTCTTTGCCATTCACAGCATCTAGGACTGAGAAGACAAACCGGGCACCAGCATAGGCCATAGACAATGTAGCTGATCCTGTTGGAATAAAAGTGGACAATTCAAAGATAAAGAAACGCTTCTGTGGAGTTTCCCATAGCTTTTCCCAATATAAATCTAGTAGCACTGAAATCAGTGAAATACATTTAGATGGTATAATACTCTCATTAGTTTGCCTAAGAGCCAAGGTAGACCATTCAAGAGTGGTCCAGCCCTGACTTGAACCCTACTGAACTTCTCTGCAGGGACCTGAAAATGGCTGTCCACCGACAGTCACCATCCAGCTTAATGAGCTTGAGATGATCTGCAAGGCAGAATAGCAGAAAATTCCCCCAATCCTGGTGTACAAAGCTTGTCATGGCATATCCCAAAAGACTTAAGGCTCTAATTGCTGCCAAAGATGCTTCAATGAAGTACTGAGTAAAGGGTATGAATACTTATGCTAATGTGATATTTCAGTTTTTTCTTTTTAATCAATTTACAGACATTTCTAAAATTCTATTTTCACTTTGTCATTATGGGGTACTGAGTGTAGATTAATGAGAAAAAATAAATTTCAACAACTACAGAATCAGGCTGCAGCACAACAAAATTGACAAAAGTGATGGGGGTCTGAATACTTTCTGAATTCACTGTATATTATGACGACAATGAGGTTGATCCATCTTAGAGAACTGTTTAGGAAAGGATGGAGCCAAAAAGTTATCTCTCAGCCAAGATGACAAACACAATTTTGTTGGCCAATCCCCCTCTACAAAAAAATATTCAACAACAAATAAACAAGCAAAAAACAATCCATTGTATTGAAAACTCAAGTAGTTCTCTAAAACATGGACATGGAAAAAATGCAGGCAGGGTAAAGCCACAACCACAACTCACCTCTACCACAAACAATCCAGATAGAGGAAAAATATTCCACAAACTAACCTGCGCCTGCTTTTGCTTTGACAACTTCAGTTCCAGCTTCCTGAATCCTTTCAACGAGGGTCACCAACTGATTTTCAGGAAAATCCACTTTTGGTGTGCACTGCAACAGGGAAGCAACACAGGATTTAATCTCATCTCTATCACACTCTTATATTATTGGGTTTTGAACCGGAACTTTCAACAACAGAATTGAAGCTTCTTTCTCCATCCCTTAGTGACATATCAATTAAGAATCAGATCTGCATTAGCTGCATTAGACCCAGCCTTCAAGACAACATTCATATGTGTGTTCCAAGAGCAGTGGATTCTGTCAGGAAAAGGAACTCGGAGCCCAAATCTTCTACTCCACCATTTCTCAACTATTCTCCCTCAACTTTCCAGAAGAAAGCAGCTGACAGATTCATTCTAAATGAAAACAACTTGGAAGCTGATCATTGATGCAGAGACCTGGGGGAAGGGATTCAATATTTAGTTTTTTCCAAAAAAGAGAAGTATTCCTTAAAAATAAGAAGGCATACTCATGACTGCCTGTACTGTTAGATTCTGGACCAGATGAAGCTTCCAGTAGTTCTTCAAGAGCAACCCCATGTACGGCACAAAGAAATAGTCTAGCCCTGAGGTAATCGAGGCAAGTGACTGAAGAGGTATCCGATCTAGGAAAGGCTACAACTGACACATCATCTGAGCCACAGATGCCATCTGCTCATTCAGCAGGAGCTATGACTCCAGAAGGACCCCAAATTGTGCATCCTCCTTGAATGGTGAAGTACAAATCCATTCAAGCTCAAAGCTGGAATAGCTCAGACCTGGGCGGTCCAATCAATCACAGCCACTCAATTTTGGTAAGATTGAGCCAGAAATGATTCCTCCCTGTCCAGACCTGGTCAGTTTCCAGGCACTGGGATAGAACCTTGACAGCTTCAGTTGGCTGGCCCAGAGTTGAAAATACAATTATACTTCAAACCTTAAAATTAGGCTACTTTCATAGGTTTGAACACAGAGCTGCATTTGACAAGTGGTTGAAAGCAGAGATCGGTTTCTTTCCAAATTCTTTTCATGGGTCATACCGTTCTATATAGTGATATGAATTTTGAATGCTCCCTTAGCCAAAACTACTCAGAGAAATGAAATTTTATCACACACCTGTGAGATTAGTGGGATGATGGTTTTCCCTGCATGGCCACCGATCACAGGAACATTGACACGAGCTGGATCCAAGCCCTGTGAAAATGGCAACTTTCAGCATATATTTAGAACTCAGTTTTGCAACAAGATGGGTGAATTATGTGCTTAATTCAACAGTAAAACCTCCCACTCCTCACAAAACAGAAAAATTTGGAAAATGAAATATGTGAGAACGAGATATACCGTAGTTTATAAATCTTCCTTTTACTTTATTGTCAGAGAAACTAGAGCTCAAACACTTATAACTGTTTAGATTCTCAGTTGCAACTGTGTTCTGACCTGGATTTTTTCTCAATTTAAAAACATACAGCTTGTTACCTCGAGGGCCATACCAGGGCTTTGCACGTCATGCCGAGAGATGCACTTCACTTAAGCCAGGAGGTTTAATGGTAAAATTGAAACGTTAACCCTTTTTTTCATTGTAAACTTCAATATTCCCAAACTCAGAAAAAATAGCTAACGTTTTTGGTCCCATTGAGGAGCTTTAGGAACACAAATAGAATACTGGTGGGGCTCCTGAAGATCAAGATGATGCTTCTTGCACCTCTGCTCTGAATTACTGGAAAACATGGACAGGCTGCAATGATATGCAAAGAAAGAAGTACACATTTGCAAACTGCTTAAGATATTTTAGAGGTATTCTAGCCATGAGCTATGAACTCCTGTTTCATAGCTGGGCATCTCTGCAACAATTTACCAATGTGGTTGGTCCAAATGTGGTTAGAGAACAAAGGTTCTTTGGCCATTTCCTCTTTACATCCTGACAGCAGACTAATAATGCAGACTAATTCTGGAAATGATTGTCATGCAGCCAAACCAAAAGGAGTAAATCAGAACCATGTCATGGGAAGCCTATTTATGATCCTAGCAAACCTAATGCCAAGGTGAGAAGACAACATAGTGTCCTGCACAAACGAACAAATGTGGTTTACAGTTGGCCAGGTACCAGTTCTTCGCAGCTTGGCTTTTGAGAGGACAAGTTTTCTACTGCTCACTAAGACTTTTTAGTTTTCAAGAAAGATCCCAGAGGAACAGCCTCCTTCACAATCTGTTAGTCAGGGAATAACATCGGTGCTGTAGAAACTGAAAGATTAAGCTTGTATCAGAGATCAGCAATAATTTTAGATGGCATCCACTACCTGAAAAGATTCCTGACCTATATCATTCCATTACGAGGTGGGATCTTGAACACTGACCTACCAATGCCAAACTGGCAAGGTATTTATCACCCATTCACAGCAAGTCCTTGACTTGCTGAATCTGCTAGCATTTGTGTTTTATCAGCATGGTAAGATTTAATCCCTTATTGAAGCTACAGGGACAAACTTTTGTGCATAATCAATAACCCCTCAAGATCAAGGAATAAAAAGTGGTTTATTCTTTGCCTTAGCTCACATGCAAGTTTGGTCTAATGGTTAAGGCACCAGGCTAGAAACCAGAAGATTCTGAGTTCTACTCCTACATTCAGCATGAAAGACAAGCAGGTGATTTGGAGCCAGTTGCTCTCTCTCAGCCTAACACACCTCACAGGGTGGTTGATCACATTCCTTGACCATGCCTGTTTGGTCTACCAATCAATGGGAAAATACAGGGAGTGCAGAATTATTAGGCAAATGAGTATTTTGACCACATCATCCTCTTTATGCATGTTGTCTTACTCCAAGCTGTATAGGCTCGAAAGCCTACTACCAATTAAGCATATTAGGTGATGTGCATCTCTGTAATGAGAAGGGGTGTGGTCTAATGACATCAACACCCTGTATCAGGTGTGCATAATTATTAGGCAACTTCCTTTCCTTTGGCAAAATGGGTCAAAAGAAGGACTTGACAGGCTCAGAAAAGTCAAAAATAGTGAGATATCTTGCAGAGGGATGCAGCACTCTTAAAATTGCAAAGCTTCTGAAGCGTGATCATCGAACAATCAAGCGTTTCATTCAAAATAGTCAACAGGGTCGCAAGAAGCGTGTGGAGAAACCAAGGCGCAAAATAACTGCCCATGAACTGAGAAAAGTCAAGCGTGCAGCTGCCAAGATGCCACTTGCCACCAGTTTGGCCATATTTCAGAGCTGCAATATCACTGGAGTGCCCAAAAGCACAAGGTGTGCAATACTCAGAGACATGGCCAAGGTAAGAAAGGCTGAAAGACGACCACCACTGAACAAGACACACAAGCTGAAACGTCAAGACTGGGCCAAGAAATATCTCAAGACTGATTTTTCTAAGGTTTTATGGACTGATGAAATGAGAGTGAGTCTTGATGGGCCAGATGGATGGGCCCGTGGCTGGATTGGTAAAGGGCAGAGAACTCCAGTCCGACTCAGACGCCAGCAAGGTGGAGGTGGAGTACTGGTTTGGGCTGGTATCATCAAAGATGAGCTTGTGGGGCCTTTTCGGGTTGAGGATGGAGTCAAGCTCAACTCCCAGTCCTACTGCCAGTTTCTGGAAGACACCTTCTTCAAGCAGTGGTACAGGAAGAAGTCTGCATCCTTCAAGAAAAACATGATTTTCATGCAGGACAATGCTCCATCACACGCGTCCAAGTACTCCACAGCGTGGCTGGCAAGAAAGGGTATAAAAGAAGGAAATCTAATGACATGGCCTCCTTGTTCACCTGATCTGAACCCCATTGAGAACCTGTGGTCCATCATCAAATGTGAGATTTACAAGGAGGGAAAACAGTACACCTCTCTGAACAGTGTCTGGGAGGCTGTGGTTGCTGCTGCACGCAATGTTGATGGTGAACAGATCAAAACACTGACAGAATCCATGGATGGCAGGCTTTTGAGTGTCCTTGCAAAGAAAGGTGGCTATATTGGTCACTGATTTGTTTTTGTTATGTTTTTGAATGTCAGAAATGTATATTTGTGAATGTTGAGATGTTATATTGGTTTCACTGGTAAAAATAAATAATTGAAATGGGTATATATTGTTTTTTGTTAAGTTGCCTAATAATTATGCACAGTAATAGTCACCTGCACACACAGATATCCCCCTAAAATAGCTATAACTAAAAACAAACTAAAAACTACTTCCAAAAATATTCAGCTTTGATATTAATGAGTTTTTTGGGTTCATTGAGAACATGGTTGTTGTTCAATAATAAAATTAATCCTCAAAAATACAACTTGCCTAATAATTCTGCACTCCCTGTATACAAAGAAACTTAGTAATGAGAGAAAATTTACTATAGTCTCACAATTGATATATGCCTAGGCTGCTCTGGATAATTCCTGATTCCTCTAGAGCAGATCTGGAAGATCACATCAAAATGTAATAATTGGTTCCCAAATTGTTAATAGTCTCCTAAATCTTTATGTAAGCAGCCAGCTGCAAGCTCTTCCATTACAGCAGACATGTCAAACTCATGACATCACGTGATGTCACACGACATATCAGAGCTTTTTCACAATTGCCAGCAATGGGGTGGGCGCGGTTTCTTCATGACGCGTCCGGCCCACAGGCTGGCAATTTGACACCCCTGCATTATAGTATCAGTGAAGACCCATCTCCTTACCTCATCATAGCAAGTCAATTAGAAAATTTGTGCCCTATTATAAACTGGGATAAATTAGCTCTAAAGGAGAAAAAGCTCAGTTGCCGTTTTTCAATTTTATTTTAGCTACAGAATGCTGTAATAGTCATGCTTAGAAAAATAAATTTTGTTGAAGTTGACAGGAGGATAGAAAGAAGAATCCATTTCAACAGAAAATGCTTTGCTGCAAAAATGCAACCTGACTCTACTAACATACCTTCAATTCAGCTACAAAAGTATTTGCTCTCACAATGTCCAGAGTTGTGACACCAAAAATTCTGTTAGGATTATATACACCATGTTTTTTAAAAATCTCAGAAGTAATTGGGATGGTGGAATTGACCTGAAAATGAAAGTAGTTTATTGCCTCAATTTTAAATAAAAAACAAAAAGAATATATCTTAATTTTCTAATATTTTAAGTTTCCCTTGAAGCAGTTCTCACCCAAAATGTTTTAAAACAATTTCCAAGTTTATATGTTTAATATTATCTTGAAGGTAAGATATTGAGTACATAAAACAATATGTGAAATCAGATCCATCTTTATTCAATTCCAACACTTTTCCCTTTAAAGTAGAAACCACAAGAATAATATAAAGGAATAGATCCCCACCAACTGTTTCAGTAGCACAGTACAGGCCTATGGAATTCCTTGCAAATATCCTAAGTAACAGTTCTACATAAACAGTTCTAACATTAGTTTCTGTTGCCTCTCAACAGCCACTTCAATAATTAGCTGTTATCTCTTCTGTGGCAGGGAATTTAGTAGTCTGTGATTCTATTCTGAATCTGAATGAACATGGGGGTGATGAAAATCTATGTAAAAAGCTGTCTTGGAAACATGAGGAATCTGTATTTAATGCTCAGTAGGCCATTTGGTTTCCAACAGATATAGTAAAAACAGAGATGTGCTTAAAATGGCAGCAATGTGGCTGATTTTCCTTATGTGACTTATATGAAGCCATTGCAGCCAACCACAACATATTGCATTATATTTCTCAAAGAACATGGCTGTAAAGCGCTTACCGGATTTGCAATAATACAGATAAGAGCTTTAGGGCAGTGCTGGGCACAAGCACCTGCCAAGTTAGCAACGATGGTAGCATTTGTATTGAACAGGTCATCACGAGTCATCCCTGTATATTAGCATAAAGAATTTGTTAACAGTGTTCTGCACGCCATCCAGATCATACTTGATAGGTCAACATAATTTACTATCAGTGCCCCCACTCCCTATATCCTGCAGTGTACAGCTAGAATTGCTCCCCCCACCCAAATGTTGTTTCTTCTCTTTCAAGAATACCCTTCAAGATATTCTGGTATCCAACAGCCATTTGAATTGCATGGGCAAGAAACACTTTACAGCAGAGGTCCCCAACCTTCTGGGCACTGGGGGCCGGTTTCATGGAAAGAGGTCTTTCCATGGACTGGAGAGTGCGTGGTTGTGTGTGCTACCTGCATCTCGCAGATGGGGCTTTGCTTGTTTGTGCAGACCGGTTGCTGACATGCCGTGGCCCAATACTGGTCCATGGCCCGGGGGCTGGGGACCCCTGCTTTACAGGACTAATAAAAGATTTCTAACAAAATATCCCTTTGGAGGCAGCCAGAGTTTATACTCTTATACAGCAGAATAAGCCATCATTCTACTCATCTCCAAACTCAGATGAGTGTCAGTTCTAAGGCCAAGTGGAAGGTTAGAAATCTCCTTCATGAGTAGAAAAGAAGCCTCAGACTTTAGCTGACTTTTCCCCAGATTTCGAAGGACTGGTAATCTCATTAGAATTTTTTTAGTATTTATCAATTTTGAAACTGCCCATCTCCCTCAAAGAGGAACTCCGGGTGGTGTACAAATAAATATTAAAATGTAAGAATAGCATATAAAATTTTAAAAGACAAGAATGATTTAAAAATACAATGTTAAAATATTTTTTTAATTAAGAGGCAGGGGAGGGCTTTCAGAGTGCTAATCAGCCCCACGGCTCCTCTGTGAGCCTTACTTGGCAGGAGCAAATTGTTAAATGTATTTTAGGAGACCTGAAGTTGAGATCAAAAATTTCAAGAAGGATCAACCTGTTCACATTGCAAAAAATTGTGAACAGGTGCTCTCAAGAGTCATGTGGACCCAGTAAAAACACAGCAACAGAGCTTTGATCGCTAATGGGCAAAAATTCCAAGGAAAGTAAGGCTAATGCCTCCTAAAATGACTCTAGCCTACTTATAATCCTTATAGAGCTGTACTGAAAAAATGGGAAGTACTAAGAATTCACAAGAAATAATTTAGTGCCAGCAATGATGGATAAAGGAACAAAATAAAGGGAAGTCTGATACAAGATAGAAGACGGGAAATCTTTCAAATGGGTTAAACAGCATTTTGAAGAACAAGGAAGGAATTGACAAAATACTGCAAACTTTAATTTATAGGACAGCGCACATTAGGATTTACTCTAATTTCACTGAATACTTTTACAGTGAGTGAATAAATTATTTCAGACATGTCAAACACAAGGCCCGGGGGCCGGATCCAGCCCGCAAAGTGGTTTCATGTGGCCCGCGAAGCCATCCTGGAAACAGTGAGGGAACGGCCCCCACTGCCTTGGCCCTGGCCTAGAGACCCTTCTTCTGCCAGAGACCCCCAGATCTGTCCCACTCCTGCCCAGGCCCCCATAGGCACCCTTGATGCCAAACATGTAGAGCTGGCCACGCCCACCCAGTAGGTCATATGCACTCTAGCCACGCCCACCCAGTAGGCCACGCCCACCCTGGCCATACCCACCCAGCCCCCTGAGGGCAACCGCAATGCTATTGTGGCCCTCAATGAAATTGAGTTTGACACCCCTGAATTATTTGATCCCCTGCTGATTTTGCAAATTTCCCCACTGACAAGGAAATGATTAGACTATAATTTTAATGGTAGGTTCATTTTAACAGTGAGAGACAGAATAACAACAAAAATCCAGGAAAATGCATTTTAAAAAAGTTATAAATTGATTTGCATTTTAATGAGTGAAATAAGTATTTGATCCCCTATCAATCAGCAAGATTTCTGGCTCCCAGGAAGGGAGTGCTCCTAATCTCAGCTTGTTACCTGTATAAAAGACACCTGTCCACAGAAGCAATCAATCAATCAGATTCCAAACTCTCCACCACGGCCAAGACCAAAGAGCTGTCTAAGGATGTCGGGGACAAGATTGTAGACCTACACAAGGCTGGAATGGGCTACAAGACCATTGCCAAGCAGCTTGTTGAGAAGGTGACAACAGTTGGTGTGATTATTTGCAAATGGAAGAAACACAAAATTACTGCCAATTTCCCTTGGTCTGGGGTTCCATGCAAGATCTTACCTCATGGAGTTTCAGTGATCATGTAGCTGTCAACCCACAAATACACGGGAGGATCTTGTCAATGATCTCAAGGCAGCTGGAACCATAGTCACCAAGAAAACAATTGGTAACAAACTAAGCCATGAAGGACTGAAATCCTGCAGTGCCCACAAGGTCCCCCTGCTCAAGAAAGCACATGTACAGGCCCGTCTGAAGTTCGCCAATGAACATCTGAATGATTCAGAGGAGAACTGGGTGAAAGCATTGTGGTCAGATGAGACCAAAATCGAGCTCTTTAGAATCAACTCAACTCGCCCTGTTTGGAGGAGGAGGAATGCAGCCTATGACCCCAAGAACACCATCCCCACTGTCAAACATAGAGGTGGACACATGATGCTTTGGAGGTGTTTTTCTGCTAAGGGGACAACTTCACTGCATCAAAGGGACGATGGACGGGGCCATGTACCGTCAAATCTTGGGTGAGAATCTCTTCCCTCAGCCAGAGCATTGAAAATGGGTCGTGGATGGGTATTCCAGCATGACAATGACCCAAAACACAAGGCCAAGGCAACAAAGGAGTGGCTCAAGAAGAAGCATGTTAAGGTCCTGGAGTGGCCTAGCCAGTATCCAGGCTTTAATCCCATAGGAAATTTGTGGAGGGAGCTGCAGGTTTGAGTTGCCAAACATCAGCCTCGAAACCCTAATGACTTGGATAGGATCTGCAAAGAGGAGTGGGACAAAACTCCTCCTGAGATGTGTGCAAACCTGGTGGCCAACTACAAGAAACGTCTGACCTCTGTGATTGCCAACAAGAGTTTTGCCACTAAGCACTAAGTCATGTTTTGTGAAGGGGTCAAATACTTATTTCACTGATTAAAATTCAAATCAATTTATAACTTTTTTGAAATGTATTTTTCTGGATTTTGTTGTTGTTATTCTGTCTCTCACTGTTAAAATGAACTTAACATTAAAATTATAGACTGATCATTTCCTTGTCAGTGGGCAAATGTACAAAATCAGCAGGGGATCAAATAATTCCCCCACCCCACCCCACTGTATAACAGATACACAACAGCCCAGCAACAGCATACAAGGAACACTGCATCATAAATAGATACAAGCTATTCTTTTTTCCCTATTTTGCAGAGTATGGACAAATCTTAACATCCATTGTGATGCTCTTTGCAATGACTCCATGTGATCTGGATCTCTTTGCAATCTCTCAGACTACAGCTTACCAGGCTTTCTAGGGACTCCAGCTGGAATTACTACAACTTCACTGCCCTTTAGGCATTCTGGCAACTGCTCCGGTCCTAGGAAACCTAAAGCAATGAAACAAGCAACCATAGTTACAACATTCTGTTGGCTGGGAATTCACTGAAAACATTAACATAGTGAAAAATTGTTTTCTTTAGAAAGACTTGTACCTGGGACACTGGATTTTCTATCACTACCTAAGAATCTAGACATTTTAAAACTGATTTCCCTAATCAGTTTCAATGGTATTACAATAACCTGTTGCTCACAGAAAAACAAATATAGCCAGATTAGGATTTTCATGGAACAGGTTAGATAAATCAGTAAAATACATAAGGAGTATACATATAAAATAAGCATAATGCCTAAACTGATTCACATCCAAGACATATAAATTCCCACACTGGACAGAACAGCTCAGACTGTACCAGTAAAACAGATTCTATGATAAACAGAAATCATAGATAAAAGAAAATATAAGATTTCAATTTCTTGAGGCCATGAAAATGCTTCAAATGCATGAAGCACCTCATTCTTTTAATATAAAACATAAATTTATCTTCAGATCCAAGTAAGATCATTTACTATTTTTATAAAGCCTGGTCTTCGTTTTCACACAATTAAAGACAAGAGAATATTCCTGATCGCCAACTACTTTAGAATCCTGGATTCTGATCCATCCATGCTTGTTCAGAACCAAATCTAATAGGACTTAAGTTCCAATAAAAGTAATCTAAACTGCAGTTTTCATGAAAGAGCAGATATCCTCTTAGCCTGAATTGTAGGATACAGAGGAAGCTCATTTTAGATTAACAGGTGAGGAACCTTTTTCCCGCCAGAGGTTGCATGCCAGGATCAATCTCTTTACCTCGCTGCCCATGAGTGGCCAAGAAGGATATATTGTTTTAAAAGCATATATGACCTGATTGCCTTTTGGAAGCTTTTAAAATCAAGCAAACTGACAAAACTAGTCAATCCATGATTGAGATTCCGACTACGGTTATAAACTAGTTGTAGGATTGAAATCTATCAATTGTAACTTTTACTGTAGCAACAGTACCCACTTAATAGGTTCTATGAATTAGTGGTGCACAAAGAAATTATAAAAATAAAGCAAGATATCCGAAGTGAGCAGATCTCTCTTACCTTTCACGTCAGCTCTTGTTTCGATGTGGCTGAGGTCAGCTGCAACACCAGGCGTGTGTGCGATATCATAGAGATTGAGCTGACTGACTAAGGGGCTGTTCTTCAGCAAGAGGGAGAGAGGCTGGCCAATTCCACCAGAAGCACCAAGTACAGCCACTCTAGCATGATTCTGAATAGGGCAAGGAAAAAAAAAAAGAAACACGGAGGAGATTAAAGTGTGCATACCAGAGTTGTTTGTAAGAAGCTTCTCATTTTTTTTATATCATTAGCCCTTGTACTGCAGTTCAGGCCATTGTATGCTGAGCTTTGGAAGATGGTAAAGTGTTTTAACATTTTGACTGGTTAGATATCAAATCTCAGAAGACAAAGTGAACTGTGGCAATAGTAAAAACCTTTGACTGCATTCTAAGCACAGAATTGGTAACTCAACAGAACATAATATAATGCAGTGGTTCTTCCACTGCGGTGGGTAGATATCTACCTCATGGATCTGCTACAGCCTCCCCACTTTAACTAGCCAAAATTTGCTCTCCAAAGTCCCATCTGTCTGCCTTCACCAACAAGGAGAGGCATGGTTGGGGCAGGCTGTCAGGCGAGCTGTGGATGAGAATGCTAACAGGCTAGGTATGACCAGCTGATTGTTGGAGAAAGCAGAGACAGGACAGAGCTAGCTCCAATCTGGCCAGATGATTAACAGTGCATGTGTAGGCTTTCAACACCATTTTGCCGAGCATTCCCATCGAGAAGCTGACTGACTTGAAATTCTCCCCCGCCATCTGCGATTGGATTCAAGACTTTCTTAGGGATCGATTACAGTGAGGGTCGGGTCTGTTTTGTCCACCCCCCTGAAGCTTTGCACCGGCGCGCCACAGGGCTGTGTGCTTAGCCCCTACCTGTACTCTTTATACACTTATGACTGCATATCATCTGACCCATCCACTGCGATAATCAAGTTCGCAGATGATACAACTCTGGTGGGTCTTATTACAGGTGAGGATGAGACAGCATATAGGGCAGAGGTACAAAAACTATCCATATGGTGTAGTAACAACAACTTGCACCTAAACATCGGCAAGACGAAAGAGATGGTGTTAAGACTTCCGGAGAAAAAAGGAGGAACCTGCCCCACTTTACATCGGGGAGGACTGTGTAGAGAGTTTCCTCCTTTAAATTTCTGGGAGTCTACCTCTGTGAAGATCTGACCTGGAAAGTTAACACAACTCTATCTATCTATCTATCTATCTATCTATCTATCTATCTATCTATCTATCTATCTATCTATCTATCTATCCATCTATCTACGGCGACGTTTCGACGAGGTCCCACTCATCATCTTCAGGCTGGTGTCTCCTACCATCCAGTAGGAGATATAGGAGTATAGCTAGCCGTACCAACAGGCTGAAAAATAGCTTTTATCCATGGGCTGTTAGGCTTTTAAATGGGACATAATCTTATGCAGAATTGACTTGGGAGGCCGGTGTGTGGTGTAGTTGGTTCACATGGTGTGGTAGGATGGAGGGTTTGTTGTCACTATGTGTTGGGGGGAGAGATCACGGGGGGGGGGGGGAGGCTCAGCTAATCTCAATGTACACATGTTGTACTTTGACAATAAAGGTTTATTATTATTTTTAGAAGCATCTGAGAGTCCACTAGTCAGAATCTGCTCATAACCTTAATTCTGCCTTCCTGTATGCACTAAGAAGCAGCTGGCCTGACTGAAGGCTGCTTGTTGCCTCAGCTCCCACCTCAAGTACTCAAGTTATTTGGGGGATAAATTTTAAAAAAAATTGAAAACTGAGAAAATGGGAAGGTACACAGTGTAATAATGTATGCTATGGCGTATCAATACCTTACTAAATATTCAATATCAGAGTCTTCACCTTAAAAAAAATACTTTATGTACATATTCATCTTATCTGTATTGAACTAGGTATTATGAAATGCTTAACACTATGATTTCCTAAAAGGGACGCAGTGGCTCAGTGGGCTAGGACGCTGAGCTTGTCGATCAGAAGGTCGGCAGTTTGGCGGGTCGAATCCCGAGTGCCGCGTAACAGAGTGAGCGCCTGTTACTCGCCCCAGCTTCTGCCAACCTAGCAGTTCGAAAGCATGTAAAAATGCAAGTAGAAAAAAATAGGGACCACTCCAGTGGGAAGGTAACAGCGTTCCGTGCGCCTGTGGCGTCTAGTCATGCCGGCCACATGACCACGGAAACGTCCTCGGACAAGCGCTGGCTCTTCGGCTTTGAAACGGAGATGAGCACCGGCCCCTAGAGTCGGAAACGACTAGCACGCATGTGCGGGGGAACCTTTACCTTTTTATGATTTCCTAAATGTAGAAATATTGTTTTCTGAAGCAACATGTGGTAACATTTAACTTGTATAAATCGAAGCACAAACAAGAGATCAGCAATTTTTTGGAAAAGTCTAAATACTTGTTGGAATTGAGCAATAAATTCTTCATTTAAAATCAAGGAGAGTAGCAACTTAGAACCAAGGAGAAATTTCCTGACAGAACAATTAATCAGTGGAACAACTTGCTTCCAGAAGTTGCCGATGCTCCAACACTGGAAGTTTTTAAGAAGAGATTGGACAACCATTTGTCTGAAATAGTATAATGCTTCCTGCCTGAGCAGGGGTTAGACTAGAAAACCTCCAAGGTCCCTTCCAACTCTGTTATTCTGTTAAAATGCCATATCCTAATCTATTCTCCTCCAGATGTGATAAGACTATAATGATACAATTCTGTATTAGGCTAGTAAAGACAATTAGGTTGTCAGCTGCATAATTGCAAGAATGTATCAGAAATCATGAGAAATACATTGAGACAGGAAACTGACATTTGAGTTTTTAATGGTACACTGCTGATAATGCATTTCTGTTACAATTGCAAATGTGAACACAACCTTGTGTTGCAATTGGCTAATGCAATGAACTAAAGGTAGAGGGAACATTTCTAAGATAACTCTGTGTTCTTCTGCCTGCAGTGACGTCATATCTGGCTTTTAAGTTTCAGTACATATTAAGTTTTATTCACCTCCCCACAAAGTGCTACATAGTTCCAAATCCCTAAATAGGTAAATTAAATCTCACAAAGATTTTAAGTTGGGGGGTGATGGTTCAGGGACATGAAGAAAATAAAAGGCATTCATTGACCTAACCAAATCAAGTGTTAGACTTAAACAAACCAAAGCAACTTATTTGTGATCCTTTCTGGGCATTTTTCCCCACAATTGAAATATAAGCTAAATCCTTATTCAAATATTTTATCCAGGTTTTCTCACAGACTTTATACTAATTCATGAAGTTACATCTGAAGTTTAAAAATGGCCAGTTATCTATGTACCAGACATAGTATCTGTACAGTATGTTCCTTGCTGCCTTGGTCCTTATACAGTATATCACATCTATTAAACAAGCAGAAAGAAAATGCAATGAATATATTCAACAATAACTGCATGCCAAAAGCAGGATGCATCACTGAGCTGGAAAGCTGCAAAGCAAGTTAATTTCTTTAACTTCAGCATTAGGAGATATCAGGCAAGATAATCTTGATAAAAGATAGGAAATGTACAGCCATGTAGATGTTATTTAGCTATAATTCTAGCACCTATAAACTCAAATCAAGCAACACCTAGAAAATAGGGCACTGATTTATGGAACAAATTCAGAGGAAAAATATATATTTCCAACATTTGCATAAACCAAATTATGAATTAAACTATGAACTGAAATTCATCATGTCCAGTAACAGATATAAAAAGCTCTTTCCCTAAGACCTAGACATTTTAATACAAGCAAGTAAAAATAAGATCAATCCTCCCTTCTAAAGTGAAAGACCAAAAGGAAAAAACTTGATTTGTTCTATTGGTGGATTTGTGGGGTTTTAATAAAGCTCAATTTCACAAAATAATTTTCTTATTCCCATTACTAAATATCAAGGCCCCCTTTCACATTTTCTGACTGGCTACTCACACAGATGAACCATAAATTAAAATCCACATGAACAATTGGCCAGAACTACTTTATCAAGACTTTAGCTCCAATACCAGAAATCCTCTTACTTAGGCAGAAACAAGATGTCTATGGAAGTTCTCAGTCATCCAGGTATGGTTATTCCAAAGGTGCTTCTTTTTTCCTCAGGAGGCAACTGGGACTTTCTTATGTTTCTTTTGAAGACATTTCTCTTCTCATCCAAGAAGCTTCTTCAGTTCTGACCAACATCTAGTCAAGAGCTGAAGAAGCTTCTTGGATGAGAAGCGAAACGTCTTCAAAAAAAAAAAAACCCACGAGAAAATCCAGTTGCCTCCTGGGGGAAAAAAAGCACCTTTGGTGCAGGAACAAGATGAAAAATTTAATGAGGGCTCTCCTATTCCAGGTAAACGTCTTGGTTCTGTAGCACAGCCTCCACCTCTTGCTGAAAATTCCGTCGTGGCCAAATGTATTTTTCCCTTATCAACCTTGGTCGCTGTATTGGTAGAGGTCACTTTAGATCCGTTTTTTCCCCCCAAACTTAGCAACTTTGAGGTGCATGGATTTTTTTTCAATGCCCAGCCAGCCTATAGTGGGGAACTATAGGCTGGCTGGGGAATTCTGGGAGCTGAAGTCCTTACTGTCGACTCTTCTAAATCAGCGTTTCCCAACCTTAGGAACTTGAAGATGCGTGGACTTCAACTCCCAGAATTCCCCAGCCAGCATAGCTGGCTGGGGAATTCTGGGAGTTGAAGTCCACGCATCTTCAAGTTCCTAAGGTTGGAAAACGCTGTTCTAAATAGAAAAAGATCCGAGTCGAGACCAATCAATCCTAAGGCCTAAATCGAGAATGCCAGCAAGGGAGTAGATTGCTGGGGCTGCCCTGTGGGATCCGCATATTTCTTTTAACGAGGCCGGCCGGAGGGCTGCCCTCCAGACTCAGCTGAAAGACTGATTCCAAGCCCTCCACCTGCTCCGCATCCCCAGGCTCCAGCTACCTGCGAGGTGGTGCCGAATCCTCTACGAAGCCCAGCGCACGCAGACTGTGTGAGACGGGAGAACATGGCGGGAGACGTCGGCAGAAAAGAAGGAAGACTCGGCGGGCTTTTCTCCTTATCCTCGACGACCTCCAGGCAGCGAGGGCACCGCGAGACTTTCCCCCCCCTCTCCCGAACTCCCGCGACAATTCGGCGGCTGGCGCTCTCGACGGCCTTGTTTTAAATCTCATTCTGTCTCGCGAGATCTGTCACATCGCGAAATTCCTTGTCACCGTTTTTTTTTGTTTTTTTTAATCCAACCAAAGGGGGGGGGAAATCCGGTTTTTTTTAACGGCTTTTATTTTTCTGTTTAATCCTTGCTACCTTTAATTATGAAAGCCGCCCAGAGTCATTTGGGTGAAATGGGCGACGGTGTAAATTTAATAAATAATAAATGGAACAAAGAAAACGAACTCTTTCGTTTATTTTAGAGTGAGAATGGGGCTGGGGCTGTTGGCGTTAGTAATTCTGATTTAGAGGTTTGGCACATCGGCAGAAAAGTTTGCTCAGGCTCACAATCTACCAAAATGAGAATTCAAAGGACGTTTTAAAAATAGGAACAAAGTTGCTTTCTCACAAAGCCAGCGTTTGCCTTTGCAATGTACGGTAATAACGCTGACAGAATTGAGTGAGCCTACCGGGCTCATTATTGCCAGCTCTACCCAGTTCTCGCTATGCTTTTCTTCCTCAAATTCTCGGGAGCCCATCTAGCTCATTTCCTTTGCCCGTCACCGGCTGTCAATTTATTTTAGTTTACCTAGGCCCCTGTGAATGAACAGCCACTTCTGCCCTGGGGAACCAAGCGCCTCAGACAAAGTGAAGTTAAGCGAAAGGAGTTTTAACATACTACACTTCGCACCCCAGCTTTCAAAGATGAAAAAGAAGAAACTTCTCAACTCTCGCGAGAATTCATTCAATTTTTATAACCTGACTGGAACTCTCGCGATATTTTAACGGGTTCGCAAAAAAAAAACCGATTTTCACCCCATCAGCCTCTTGGGGTCGTGTATCGCAAGAGGGAGCGCGAGTACGAAAGCGTGAGTGACGTCATCTCACAGTTACCAAAATAAAGCGTTCCTGCACGGGAGCGGGAGCTTCATAGGCCCGGTGGGTCTATCGCAAGACGTGGTGGTGCGAACTCGAAGAAGATAACCATAGGTGCAGCGATGCTTTTCTCCCTTGAAATTTCCGATATCACCGTGGACGGTAAGGACCTGCCAAAAATCTGTGGTAGAGTGGATGCAATTATAGTAATTGTAACAAGATTAAACTCAGTATTATGAGTAGTAGATTCTATGGTTACTCTGGTAACAGTGGACAGACACATAGCAACAGGAATCATAATTGCCATGACAATAGATGTCACAAACTGCACATAATTAGTGGATTTCTCTTTTTTAATAATTCTTCCTGGGTTCTGAACTGAGTTGATCAGTATTTTACATATTTTTTAATTTATATATATATATATATATATATATATATATATATATATATATATATATATATATATATATATATATATATATATATATATATATAGTAAATTATACAAATTTACACAAATAATGAACTGTCGTAAGTTGTGACTATAGCCTGCGGATAGCCTTGGGATAGGCTGAAAGAGGAAAGAAGTTTAACTAGCAAGGTATTCAAAAGACGATAAATCCTATATATTTATATATATATATAAATTTTTTGGCTTGCTAACAAAGAATAAAGGGAGACCGATATGATCATTTCAAACTTATTTGTTCTTATCAGTCAGCCATCAGTCGAATCTCAGAAGGGTATGGCTGAATGATGAGAACAAATAAGTTTGAAATGATCATATCGGTCTCCCTTTATTCTTTGTTAGCAAACCAAAAAATTTACACAAATATGAGCTGCCACTGCTATGGCTACTGCCTGTAGATGGCCTTGGGCTAGGCTGAAACAGGAAATAAGATTTGTCCCGTGTCTGGGACTAAGCAAGTGTATTCTGAATGCTTAACAAACATTTAACATATGTGTGTGTGTGTGTGTGTAAAGGTAAAGGTTCCCCCACACATGCGTGCTAGTCGTTTCCAACTCCGTTTCAAAGCCGAAGAGCCATCGCTTGTCCGAGGACGTCTCCGTAGTCATGTGGCCGGCATGACTAGACGCCAAAGGCGCACGGAATGCTGTTACCTTCCCACCGTAGTGGTCCCTATTTTTCTACTTGCATTTTTACGTGCTTTAGAACTGCTAGGTTGGCAGAAGCTGGGACAAGTAACAAGTGCTCACTCTGTTATGCGGCACCCGGGTTTCGACCCGCCAAACTGCCGATCTTCTGATCAACAAGTTCAGCGTCCTAACCCACTGAGCCACCACGTCCCTATATACATATGTATGAATATGAATGATGTGATTTAATTTCATCAGCTATGCAATAGAGAACATAGAGATATAAAAGATAACCCCCAAAAGCAAGGCTGTGTTTCAGAAGCATAAATAATTACAATTATGTTCACATCTTGCCTTTCCTCAAAAGAATTCTTCCATGGAAGATCAATGTCTTATCTTTCTTTGTATTGTCCACAATGATACACCACAATTTCTCAAATGTGTGCCTTTCTTAGTAGAAATATAGAGGGTTGAATCTGGAATTTTGGCTTAAAAAGCAAAAGCTCTGCCATTGAGACCTCTGTAAGGAAGCAATCACTATTCCACTTCAACCTATTCATCCAGACTAGTACCAGCTATACCTGGGGAACCCCCCCCCCCCCCACACACACACATAGAGAGAGAGTTAATGATTTTCCTGTTAATTTTGATGGTCTGTATCACTCTTGCCATATAGTTTTGCTGTTCATGAAATTGACATGAGGCAAACGATATCACTGAGTACATAGGCTAATTCAGCCCTGAATGAGGAAGCTTCTATTTATTAGCAAAATAAGAAAAAATGAAAGCAGTGCCACCTTCATTCTATCAGTGAAGCCAGTTTCATTGAGCATTTCCTCTCCTTCAATTGTCATCCTAAAGTCTAAAACCCTTCTAATATTAAGAAATAATGCCTGAATATTCTCATTTTCCTTTATTTATCCCACCTATTTTTCTTTTATGTTATACCTGTCTCTTTATTTAATCCTACTGGGAGCCATTCCATCTGAAGCACAAGGCAGAAAACTTTCAGCAAATAGTGAATCAATAAAAGATATTACAATCTCTTTTCCTTTTATATCAGGTGTTTTCTTCTATAAGCCTAACCAACTGGTTTTTCACTAATTTTTGCAAGATATTTTAAGATTGTGTTAACAAGATTTCCTATATTGAGTCTCTGTATAACGATGCCATTTTTCATCTGCTTTTAGAGTGAAAAGCATCCAGATACCTTGGATTTCAGTTTAGAAAAGAACTTTTTTTTAATGGAGAAGCCACATGGCTGTGCATTAGCCTTTTACATGAATTAATCTTTAGAGAATGCGATTGGATTTTTGGCATTTTTTTCCAGTGGGATGGCAGGAGTGACCTTGTGTGAACCAACAGAACTGTATAATTTGTTGAATCAGTCTACAAAGATCTCTAGATTAGCAGAGCCAAACTATCTCTGTTTACTGGGTAAGTAAAAGTTAATATCAAAGATAGTTACACTAGTACACTGTGCAGTTGGACATAGTCATTGGCATTGCTAGTCATTGACATTCATGTGAAAAGGGGGAAATGATACATCATGATGTTATGATGCCAATTTTGCTGTTTAAAGTTCCATCTTTAGCTTGATAAAATGATACACATACAGTATCAACATGGCTTGTTGCAGATGCCATTGCTATGTTTTCAACTTTTAAAACTCATATAAATCCTGTATAAGTGTATATTACTGCTTGAATGTTGCTAGAACTATGAGCTAGTTGTGTACAAAGCTATCATCACTTGATCCTTTAGCAAATCCTTGAAGTCACTGCCCTAGCTTTGGGATTAAAGTTGATCAGCTGCACTTGAGGTTCTTACCCACTGAGACCATATTTATTTTATTTATTTATTACCTGTATATCTTGACTTTCATTCAGGAGCATATATATGTTCTGTCCTGCTAATTTTCTTCAGCAAACCAATCCTGGGAAATAAGATAAGCTGAGAGAGAGAATGGTTTGTTCGAAGTCACCCAATGAACTTCCCTGGAATGGATTAGAACTTGAGTCTCTCTCTTGAAGATTTCTCCAGCCCCCACAAATGTCTGGAGTAGGAATGGGAAGATTTAAAAAATGGCGAGTTGGTAGAGTTAGAGTGATGATGCTAACCCTATCTCTTTAGAACATCTGCAGCACATTAGCATAAATATAATAACCATTCCAAGGTCACCCTGCTGGTTTCCTGGGCCATTCCTGGTTCAGCACTTTAGCCACTACTTTTCACTGTCCCTCTTGTTGTTGTTGCTTCATCACTGGAGGCTTTCAAGAAGAGACTGGACTGCCATCTGTCAGAAATGATGTAGAGACTCCTGCTTGGGCAGGGGGTTGGACTAGATGACCTACAAGATCCTTTCCAACTGTTATGCTGTTCTACTCAAGTTTTATCCTATCCTGTTCTGTTCTATTCTACTCTACTCTACTCTACTCTACTCTACTCTACTCTATTCTATCCCATATAGATTTCAGTATAGATTTACACTTGCAGATTTCATATAAATATATATTCTTTTTTCTTGTTTTACTTTCAGATGCTCGTACCAAGAGGGAATATAATGAAAGCCACTTGATGACAGCAATACGAGTCAAAACAGTGAGTTTATTTCTGGAGAGGTCTTTCATTTTTTATCTCCTCATATGCCCAAAATGAAGGATAGCAACCATGCAGAGATTTTTCTAATGGCTAGAAATTATTAATTTTCTTTGCCCATATGTATGGAAAGAAATTAGCTGTTGCTTTTATGGTCATACTCTACCTTTATGCCAGCCTATGCACATTTATCCTGATGTAACCCTATATGACAAAATGGGGCTTGTTTCTTTGTAAATATACATTGCATAACACAACAATAAAAGAGTAAACATAACTGAAACAATCTCATTCTTTAATTTATTGACATAAATGTGCAAGAAAATAGAGTAGACTTGGCTTGGTGCTTAGAAGGCAAGAAGGAAGAAACCAGATCCCTGTGTAATTGCGTTCCAACATTTGGACTAGTGATGTGAAAAGTGTTTTGAAATCAAAACAAATACAACCTTTAAAAGCCCTGTTTCATTCTTGAATGTACTTCTCAACATTACCAGTACTGTTCCATTAGTAATCTGAAACCATTCTAAAGTGTTTTCAGTTGAAAACCCTTCTTTTGAATTTTGAAAGAAGAATTTTGAATTTAATTTAGATAATATAATTTGATTTTGATGGCTTGTTTTTGAAGGAAGGATTAGGGTCAGGATTCAGAATGGTTCTAAAACTTTTCTTAATTGGCAAGGCAGATTCATGCTAGACTACAAATTTGTTTGTTTTGAATATAGCAGTCAATGCTTCTTGGGGAAACTGTTGTTCCATAGCAGTTTTCATAAAGTAGCATTGAACATTTGGGGTAGCTATAGTTTTGAAGTAGCTATAACTTCTGCCCACACCAATAGCCATATGTGACAAATGGTATAGTTTCTTGGCATATTGAGACAAAACAACCAAACACTGTAATAAGAGTCTTAAACATTAGTAATATCCATTATCTTCAAAATAGTAATAGCAGTAGCACTTAGCTTTATATACTGCTCCATAGTGCTTTTATAGCACTGTCTGAGTGACTTACAATGTCGGTATATTGCCCCCCAACAATCTGGTTCCCCATTTTATAACCTCTGAAGGATGGAAGGCTGAGTTAACCTTGAGGTCTGTCAGGATCAAACTCCAGACTGTGGGCAGAGTTAGCCTGCAATACTGCATTCTAACCACTGCGCCACCAGGGCTCAAAACCTGGGGGTGGGGGTAAATAAAAAATCACGAGGACTATCTTTCTTGTGATATAGGGTAATATTCAAAAAGACAATGGATATACAGGTAATCCCCGAGTTACGACCGTTCACTTAACGCTTGTTCAGAGTTACCTGATGAGTGCCCCCTAGTGTTTACAAGCAAGTCCCGAAGTTACGAATATTGCAGCACCACAGCAGTCGTTCACTCTTACCTCAGTGGCTCTGCAACATTCACCCTGGTTATTGCCTCCCTCCCCACCCCTAGGCACCAGGCCTTCAGTACTCACTCTGCGAATATCAAGATCTTTCGCTTTCTTGGCTGCTGCAAGCCTTTGGTGCGTTCGCAGAGAATGGAGGCCTAAAGTAATTTAAGATCACATGAGATCAGTGGGGTGAGATCTCATGCTACTGATCTCGCGTGATCTCATGGCACTTTAGGCCTCTGTTGTCTGCAACAGAGAACAGAACCGAAGCTGGGGGACGCTTCTGTGTGTCTCTGGAGGCTGAATTGTGGTTCTGGATGGAAAAGGCCTCCGGGCAGCAGCTAGAACCGCAGCAGAGAGGAGATGGATCTTTTCCAGGTGAGTCCACGTGGCAGGAAGGGAGGTGGAAGCATGCAGTATCTTAGTGGGTCGGGGAGGCCTTGGAAGCCTGTTCCAGGACTAGGCCCTCCATGGCCTTCTCCACCCTGAGATACCTCATGTTAGCTTAATGAGCTGTGTGCGTTTTAACAAGAAAGGGAGTGATCTCATACCTCGAACAAGATTCACTCTACGAGTTTTCGATTTACGAGTGGAATGGGCAGACTCCATTATACTCGTAACTCAAGGACTACCTGTACATCCTAAAACAGGTTGCACATTTTCTTCAAATATTTTTAACCAATTCATATTAGCCCTAGCAAGCATGACCCATAGCAAGATTCTTTGGGAGCCATTATCTCTACCCTAAAATTGATCTCATCTTCTCCAACACACAGTTGGACATTCCAATGTCACCATTTATAAGGAAAGGGCTATTTCACAGCTGAAGATTTTGAAATCAGTTTTACTTTATAAGAATGGGACCATATCTTAGATATTTTTGTTAGGGTTAGGTTAACTTCCTTAGGATCCACCACAGAAATACCACACTCCATTCTTTAGTATCTGTATTTGGTGCTACTTAATTTACCTTTGTCTGTTTGTTTTAAAGAATCCATTGGGCAAATATTTGGTGCCTCCATCCATCCATCTGGAATGTGTCCGATACTGTGTAGTATATGATGGCAAAACGGAGTCTGTGGATGCAGCTTTTGACATGGATTATGATCTACTTGAAGTGGATACAGAACTAACACGTATCATTCCTTTTTTTTTTCAAAACTAAGGAGGCAGGATAGTTTGCTAAGGCTTGGCTCATTCTAGAGTGACGCTCCAAAATTTCTCATTCTCACTAAACTTGGTGATGATCAGATGTACTGGAATTAGTATCTAGAATTCCCAGGTACCGTGACTGTTGGGCTCCTGGCAGTCTGAGACCAGAACATCAAAGGCTTAATTACATCAAGCAGTTGCCTTACTCCATCTGAAGCTGCTGAACTGAGCCAGCCTACTGCAGCAAATGTTGTGCATAGGAACTTCTAAAATGGGGAAATGCTTCTGTATCTTGCAATAACAGTTTCAAAACCCTGTGTTGAATCTTTTTGTTTCTTCTTCTCTCCATCTAGCATTTGACACAGGAATTGACATAAAGGAATTAAGAAAGAAACCATCTTCTGAATATAGTACGTTTTTTGTTATCATTATAGAGGCAAATCACTTGTTCGTGTAAATGGGTTGTGGGGGGGGTAGATAAATCCACTACTCCTTGACATGTGCCTTTCTAGCCTTTGCGAGATGGGGGAGGGGATTTTGCAGCCCAGAACAAAAAATGCCTGGCTAAATTCGTATTGTTAGATATTAATAACATGGTGAATAGAACCATTGATGTGAGATGTGTGGCCTTATAGAATTTATTTATTTATTTATTTATTGATGGGATTTATATCCCGCCCTATCTCCTGAAGGACTCAGGGCGGCTAACAATAAAACATATAATAAGTACATAAATCAAGATAAAATGAAATTGAGAACATCAGTGCAATAAAAAATTAGAGAATTTAAAAATGAATTAAAAATACTAAATATAAATTAATTAAAATGCCTGTCAGTCTAGGTCAGCTTGGTGGAACAGGTGTGTTTTGAGGCCGCGGCGAAAGGATTGGAGGTTTTGGGCTATCCGAAGCTCAGGGGGGAGCTGATTCCATAGGGTTGGTGCTCCCACAGAGAAGGCCCTCCCCCTGGGGGTCGCCAGCCGACATTGCCTAGCTGACGGTACCCTGAGGAGGCCTTCTCTGTGTGAGCGTACTGGACGATGGGAATTTGTTCCCGGCAGCAGATGGTCCTGCAAGTATCCCGGACCTAAGCCATGTAGGGCTTTAAAGGTAAGTACCAGCACCTTAAATCTCACCCGGAGGGCAACTGGTAGCCAATGCAGCTCACGCAGGAGGGGTGTAATATGGGAGTATCGGGGAGCTCCCATCACAACCCGTGCAGCTGCATTCTGCACCAGCTGAAGCCTCCGGGTGGTCTTCAAGGGCAGCCCCATGTAGAGAGCATTACAGTAATCAATACGGGAGGTAACGAGTGCGTGGGTGACTGTACGTAGGGCATCTCGGTCCAAAAAGGGGCGCAATTGGTATATAAGACGAATCTGTGCAAATGCCCCCCTAGCCACGGCTCCAATATGGTCTTCAAAACTGAGTCGTGAATCTAGGAGGACGCCCAGATTGCGTGCTCTATCAATGCAGTTTGATCCTGACTGGCTCAAGGATGACTCAGCTTTCCATCTTCTAAGGTCAGTAAAATGAAGCTCCAGATTGTTGAGGGCAATACGCTGATTCTGTAAACCACTTAGAGAGGGCCATAAACCACAATGAAGCAGTATATAAGTCTAAGTGCTATTGCTATTTTTATGTCATTTAAATAAATACTAGGGAAAAAACAGTGGAGTGACATATAGAAAGAGGCATTGCTTTTAAGAGGCAGAACTTGGATCATATTGTAATGAATAGGGGAGTGTGTGTGTGTGTGTGTGTGTGTGTGTAATACAGAAATCTAAGAGGTAGAACTTGGATCATATTGTAATGAATAGGGGAATATATGTGTGTGTGTGTAATACAGAAATCTAATAATAAATGGGATGGACTTATTGGAGCCCATGCCACAGATTAATAAATATTTTGAATCAACACTTAATGTTCTGCTTCTAGATGCTAAAGAAGGCTCTGCAGCTCGCTGTGCAAGAATTATGCAGCGCCTTACCCGCTTTCCAGTCATGATCTTAAGAGGCGGCTACGAACTCTTTACAGCTTCCTACCATTATCTCCAGACCCAAAAGATATTTTGGATGCCTCAAGTACGACAAACATCATAGAGGAAAGAGCAGGTTTTCTTCTTAAACTTCAAGATTTTCCTTTTTTCTTCAAGTCAGAGGAGTATTGTTTTATTAATAAATTGGCAGTGGGAAACCTCAGGTACCTATGCATGCCCATATATATAGCCATATTTGTGGTGGGAAACTTTCCACTCTCTTCTTTGATGTTCCAATTAGTAGTTGAAAGCCTCAGAAGAAGCAAATGTCAGTAGTCCCTGAAGGTTCTTTGTCTGTTTCTTCTCTTTGCTTATTTTGAGAACCTTGGAAATCACTTGTTTCTTAGTTGCTCTTCCTTTCTATCCCTTCTAGAATTGTTCTCCAGCCTAGTGACTTCCAGAGTCACACCAACTTGATTTGGAATTAGCTTGATCTTGGTCTTGTGGTATTTTTAGCAATTTGGGAAAATTCTTTCCCAGCTCTTCAAGTAGTCAGCTGACTCACAAAATTTCACCTGGAGTATTATTATTTTTTGCCAAACATATTATTATGGAAATGTTCAAACTTATAAGTAATCATGCAAAATAATCCACTTTAATTATTTATTTATTTTATTGGATTTATATACCGCCCTTTCCCGAAGGACTCAGGGCGGTTTACAGGATATTTAAAACAAAGATCAATACAAAAGTTAAAAACAATTTAAAAAGATTAAATCAAATCCCTAAAAAATAAAAACCCCAATTAAAATTCTCAGCCTGGGCCGGAAAGCTCAAAAAGCCAGGTCTTCAGGTCCCGGCGAAATGAACGAAGGTCGGGGGCAGTCTTAAGCTTCGTGGGCAGCTGGTTCCAGAGGGCAGGCGCACCCACAGAGAAGGCCCTCCCCCTGGGTGTTATCCGCCGGCAATCTTTTACCGGTGGCACCCTGAGAAAACCCTCCCTGTGGGAGCGCACTGGACGAAAGGAACTTGATGCTGGCAGCAGGTGTTCCCTCAGATATCCCGGACCCCAGCCATTTAGGGCTTTATAGGTCATCACCAGCACCTTGAATCTCACCCGGAGGGCAACTGGAAGCCAATGCAGCTCGCGGAGTAGAGGTGTTACATGGGAGTGTCGGGAAACCCCCATCACAACTCACGCGGCCGCATTCTGCACCAGCTGAAGCCTCTGAGTGGCCGTCAAGGGCAGCCCCATGTAGAGAGTGTTGCAGTAGTCTAAACGGGAGGTCATGAGTGCATGAGTGACTGTGCGTAGGGCATCTCGGTCCAAGTAGGGTCGCAACTGGCGCACCAGGCGAACCTGGGCAAAAGCCCCCCTGGTCACGGCTCCTATATGGTATTCAAAATTGAGCCATGAATCCAGGAGGACGCCCAGGTTGCGAGCCCTATCAACGGGGGGTAACACCTCACCCCCCATCGTTAAAGGTGGAATAGTCTGGTTAACCCGAGATGCCGATATGCACAGCCACTCAGTCTTGGCAGGATTGAGACGAAGCCTGTTTCTCCCCATCCAGATCTGGACCGCCTTCAGGCAACGGGACATCACGGCAAGGGCATCGCTGGGTTGGTTCGGGGTGGAGAAAAAAAGTTGGGTATCATCAGCGTACTGATGATACCCCACCCCGAAACCACGAATGATCTCGCCCAGCAGCTTCATATAGATGTTGAACAGGAGGGGCGAGAGAACCGACCCCTGAGGAACTCCACAAACAAGAGGCCTCGGGGTGGATCTCTGCCCTCCCGTCAACACTGACTGCGAGTGGCCCAGGAGATACAACCCTGTGTGCAGATTAGAAAGAGCTATTGTATAGGTAGCCATATTTTCAGAACTTTATGATGCATCTTACAATCCAAATGTATATCAGGATGTAACTATTAGGGAAAGGCATATACAAAATGTGTACATTACAAACATGCAAAAGATGTTAACGTCAAGAAAAGTAGGTACAGATGGGAGATTAGTATACAGATCCAGATCCAGTAGGCATTTGATGCAGACAACCGAGTCCCTCTTTAGAAAGTTTATGACATCAGTTTATTCCTGTTGGATATTTTAAAGGATCCTTGCATTTTATTTAAGAACTATCCCTGTAATATTCTCTTGTGAATGTTAAATCTTTATATACTTGAGAGTTCTCTTCTAGCTAAACTCACACTGCCTGCTTTCCATTTGTCTATGAGAAGTAGGCATCACTGAGTTCAAGGAGACTCATTTTCATTGGTCCACAGCCTGTAAGGTTCTAAACTTCTAAACTTCATTGGATTTGAGATGTGAAGTTTAATCATTCAGTGACACACACACCCCTTGCAGTCAAGAGGATCTTAAAAATGGCCATATTGATTGCAGCTCCCTGAGCCTGAATTTGATTCAACAGTGACTTTGAATACCGTAAGTACTATATTTTCATTGGGTAATCTATCCCCTCCCCCACAGGAATTGGAAGCCTTTAAGCCCTATCCAGTAGAAATCTTGCCGGCTAAGCTGTACATGGGAAACTATATGCAAGCCTGTGACAGCCAGATTCAGAAGGATCTGAAAATCAAGGCTCACATTAATGTCTGTGAGGAAGCTGGCACATTGTGAGTATGCAGCCCACAGTAATAGTATACTAGAGACAGTTCACTCCCCACTTTTCCAGTCTTTTAAGAGAAATAACAATAGTTACCTTCCTGTGCATTATTTTAGTCCTGGATTTTGTAAGGCCATTTCCAGTCATGCCACTTGTTTTTTTTTTAAAGGTGCAATTTCTTATCAATGTGCAGTGGCAGACATGCGGAATCTATAAATGAAAGACCTTGTTGTTGTTGTTAGTTACGAAGTCATGTCCGATCCATCGCGACCCCATGGACAATGTTCCTCCAGGCCTTCCTGTCCTCTACCATCTTCTGGAGTCCATTTAAGCTCACGCCTACTGCTTCAGTGACTCCATCCAGCCACCTCATTCTCTGTCATCCCCTTCTTCTATTGCTCTCAACCTTTCCCAGCATTAGGCTCTTCTCCAGAGAGTCCTTCCTTCTCATTAGGAAGCCAAAGTATTTGAGTTCAGGATCTGGCCTTCTAAAGAGCAGTCAGGGTTGATCTCCTCTAGGACTGACAGGTTTGATTGCCTTGCAGTCCAAGGGACTCAGAAGAGTCTTCTCCAGCACTATAGTTCAAAGGCCTCAGTTCTTTGGCGCTCAGCCTTTTTTATGGTCCAACTTTCATAGCCATACATTGCAACTGGGAAGACCATAGGTAAAGGTAAAGGTTCCCCCGCACATGTGTGCTAGTCATTTCCAACTCTAGGGGGCAATGCTCATCTCCATTTCAAAGCCAAAGAGACCATAGCCTTGACTATACGCACTTTTGTTGGCAGGGTGATGTCTCTGTTTTTTAGTGTGCTGTCTAGATTTGCCATTGCTTTCCTCCCCAGGAGCAAGACTTTTTAAATTTGTTGGCTGCAGTCCCTATCTGCGGTGATCTTGGAGCCCAGGAAAATAAAATCTGTCACTATCTCCATTTCTTTCCCATCTATTTGCCAGAAATAGAGGGCTGGATGCCATGATCCTGGTTTTCTTAATGTTAAGTTTCATCCCAACTTTTGCACTCTCCTTCTTCACCTGCAACAAGACACTCTTTAGTTCCTCTTCATTTTCTGCCATTAGAGTGGTATCATCTGCATATCTTAGGTTGTTGATATTTCTCCTGGCAATCTTAATTCCAACTTTTGATACATCTAGCCCTACCTTTCTCATGATGTGCTCTGCATATAAGTTAAATAGGCAGGGCGACAGTATACAGCCTTGCCGGACACCTTTCCCAATTTTGAACCATTCAGTGGTTCCGTGTCCAGTTCTCACTGTTGCTTCTTGGCCTACATATAGGTTTCTCAAGAGACAAATAAGATGATCTGGTACTCCCATCTCTTTAAGAACTTGCCACAGTTTGTTGTTATCCACACAATCAAAGGCTTTAGCATAGTCAATGAAGCAGAAGTAGCTGTTTTTCTGGAACTCCCTAGCTTTCTCCATGATCCAGCGTATGTTGGCAATTTGATCTCTAGTTCCTCTGCCTCTTTGAAATCCTGCCTGTACTTCTGGTAGTTCTCGATCCACGTACTGCTGGAGTCTAGCTTGTAGGATTTTAAGCATAACTTTACTAGCATGTGAAATGAGTGCAATGCTGCGATAGTCTGAACATTCATTGGCACTGCCTTTCTTTGGAATTGGAATATAAACTGATCTTTTCCAATCCTGCAGCCACTGCCGAGTTTTCCAAATTTGCTGGCAAATTGAGTGTAGCACTTTTATTGCATCGTCTTGTAAGATTTTGAATAGCTCAGCTGGAATACTGTTACCTCCAATAGCTTTGTTGTTGCTCAGTTTTTCTAAGGCCTACTACACATTCTAGGATGTCTGGCTCGAGGTCAGTGACCACCTCATCGTGGTTATCAGGGACGTTAAGTTCATTCTTGTATAGTTCTTCTGTGTAATTTTGCCACCTCTTTTTGATCTCTTCTGCCTCTGTTAGGTCCCTGCCATTTTGGTCCTTTATCATGACCATTTTTACATGAAACGTTCCCTTCATCTCTCCAATTTTCTTGGAAGAGATCTCTGGTCCTCCCTATTCTATTGTTTTCTTCTATTTCTTTGCACTGTTCATTTAAGAAGGCATTCTTATCTCTTCTAGCTATTCTCTGGAATTCTGCATTCAGTTGGGTGTATCTTTCTTTTTCTCCCTTGCCTTTCACTTCCCTCCTTTCCTCAGCTATTTGCAAAGCTTCCTCACACAGCCATTTTGCTTTCTTGCATTTCTTTTTCTTTGGGATGGTTTTAGTTGCCACCTTTTGTACAATGTTGCGAACCTCCCTCCATAATTCTTCAGGCACTCTATCAGATCTAATTCCTTAAATCTATTTGTCACCTCTACTGTATATTCATCAGGGATATGATTGAGTTCATACCTGAGTGGCGTAGTACTTTTCCCTACTTTCTTCAGTTTAAGCCTAAATTTTGCAACAAGAAGCTCATGGTCTGAGCCACAGTCAGCTCCTGGTCTTGTTTTTACTGACTGTATAGAGCTTCTCCATCTTTGGCTGCAGAGCACATAGTCAATCTGATTTCTGTGTTGACTATCTGGTGATGTCCATGTGTAGAGCCGTCTCTTGGGTTGTTGGAAAAGAGTGTTTGCTATGACCATCGAATTCTCTTGACAAAATTCTGTCAGCCTGTGTCCTGCTTCATTTTGTACTCCAGGGCCAAACTTGCCTGTTATTCCAGTTATCTTTTAGCTTCCTACTTTAGCATTCCAATCCCCCATGATGATAAGGACATCATTTTTTGGTGTTAGTTCTATAAGGTGCTGTAGGGCTTCATAGAAATGGTCAATTTCATCCTCTTCAGCACTGGTGGTAGGGGCATAGACTTGGACTACAGTGATATTGAATGGTTTGCCTTGGATTCGAACTGAGATCATTCTGTCATTTTGGGGGTTGTATCCCACTATTAAAAGGGATGCGGTGGCTCAGTGGCTTAGGACACTGAGCTTGTCGATCAGAAGGTCGGCAGTTTGGCGAGTGCCACGTAGCAGAGTGAGCGCCTGTTACTCGTCCCAGCTTCTGCCAACCTAGCAGTTCGAAAGCACGTAAAAATGCAAGTAGAAAAATAGGGACCACTACGGTGGGAAGATAACAGCGTTCCGTGTGCCTTTGGCATCTAGTCACGGACACGTCCTCGGACAAGCGCTGGCTCTTTGGCTTTGAAATGGAGATGAGCACCGGCCCCTAGAGTTGGAAACGACTAGCACGCATGTGCGGGGTAACCTTTACCTTTATCTATCCCAGTATTGCTTTTCCTACTCTTTTATTCACTATGAAGTCTACTCCATTTCTTCTGAGGGATTCTTGCCCACAGTAGTATACCTGATGGTCATCTGAATTAAATTCACCCATTCCTGTCCATTTTAGTTCACTGATTCCTAAGATGTCGATGTTCATTCTTGTCATCTCTTGTTTCACCATGTCCAGCTTGCCTTGATTCATGGATCTTACGTTCCAGGTTCCTATGGAGAAAAAATCTTTACAGCATCGGACTTTCCTTTCACCACCAGACACATCCACAGCTGAGCGTCCTTTCGGCTTTGGCCCAGTCGCTTCATTCTTTCTGGCTCTACTAGGACTAGCCCTCTGCTCTTCCCCAGTAGCATATTGAACGCCTTCTGACCTGAGGGGCTCATTTTCCAGCGTCATATCTTTTTTCCTTTTGGTACTGTCCATGGCAAAGATACTGGAGTGGGTTGCCATTTCCTTCTCCAGTGGATCACGTTTTGTCAGAACTCTCTGCTATGACCTGTCCGTCTTGGGTGGGCCTACACGGCATAGCTCATAGCTTCATTGAATTATGCAAGCCCCTTCACCATGACAAGGCAGGGGAATGAAAGACCTAGAGTAGGCTTAATATTGTTTTTAAAAATACCTTCCTCTATTTCCACCCAAAACATACCTGGAAGAGAGAAAATCAGCTTAGTGGCCTTCAGTCACCTTAAAAAATATGGATTTCTTATCACCCAAAGATTGTCTACCTCAATATCTGATAGAAGTGGGTAGGCGATTGGAAATCCCCTCAGCCTGAAGCATCCTTTGATTCCATACTTAAGTCTTAAGAAGGCATACATCCCTTTTAAAGACTCTAGACAATTTGTATCCCCTGCACAATGAGAATAGATCTACAAAATATAGACTTGGATTACTTATGATTCCTTGCCCATTTTTCAAACTCTGTTGTATTTTTTAAAATTACACATCCTTAATAGCTTACAGTATATATAGTTTCCACCACCATCATCACATTATCTTTTCAAACAACTCCATGAATTAGGCCAGTTTGAGAATGATTGAATGAAGACCATCCTATGAGTATTATACCTAAACAAATTTGAACTACTCCAGTGCTAAACAATTATAATGTGGCGATGATTCTGGACTGATTCAATTTTGCATGTTCTAAGCAGATCATATCTTTTCCCCAGCTTCCTTGAAGACAGAGAAAATCTCCTTCATATTCCTATTCCTGATTCTCTGGAGGCAGATTTATTTTCTCAGTTCAGCAACATTTGTCACTTTATTGGTAAGTAGACTGTAGTGGTATTCTCCTCCCCTAGTCCAGAGGGCAAGTGTATAGCCACAAACTCTTTCTTACTCATTTATTCTGTATATTCAGTCTTCATCATTTCACCTCATCTCATCCCTGTTAAAAGCCTTCAGATTGAATTTCTTGAGGGAAGTTCATAAGTGGACTTCAACTACCAATTCCCCAGCCAGCCATACTGGCTAGGGAATTCTGGGAACTGAAGTCTACTCAAAATTGCTGAGGTTGAGAAATACTGATTTGGACTAAAAGAAAAGATCGTGGAATGGCATGGGTTAATGATGATCAATATAGTCCAAAATTCCTGATCCTAAATTCCAAATTGTCATGAAGTCAGAACAGTAAAAAAGAATTTGTGGTTTAGCTGGTTCAGACTGCTGTTGATCATGTCACAATCACAACCCTATAATAGAGAAACCCCAGATTTCTGGTGCCCGCTGAACATTGTTGTTAGCCGCCCTGAGTCCTTCGGGAGATAGGGCGGCATAAAAGTCCCAATAATAAATAAATAAATAAATAAATAAATAAATTTAGGGATCATCTAAAATTGTGAAATAGAGCAGGCTGAGGGGTAATGTGAACAAAAAAGCAAAAAGATGCTACAGCACATAATTAGCACCTGTCTGCAACTCCTTAAAGCAGCTGCATCTTTTTCCAGCGTCAGGAAAAGAGCAGCCACTTGACTTACCATCTCTAAGGAGAACAGAGGAAAATATGAATATGGATCACTTGCTGAGGCAAGATGGCTTCTGAATAGATACGTGCAGATCAGTGTAAATTTGATCCTTTTGCTTATTGATTTGCAGTGTAATTTATGTCTGCATTTTTATTGAAATATCCAGACATAAATATCCAGATATGTCCATTTAGAGAACGTATATAGAAATCATCATTGTATTGTGTGCTACTGTTTCTTGGTAAAGCTTTCCAGAAGTTGTTTGCCACTGCCTCCTTCCTTGGCCTGGGAGAGACTAGCCCAAGGTCACTGAGCTGACTCAATGCCAAAGGCAGGATTAGAACTCAGTTTCGTGGTTTCTAGCCTGGTGTTTTAACCACTACAGTACACCAAACTGGTTTTCCAACTATTTTTATACAATAGTGTTTTTTTTAATTCCTTTTGTTTAGAGAACTCATGATGTCAGTTCAAATCTTTTAGTTCCCTAGATAATAGACTTCATTTCCAATTGGAATATGTAATCTGCACATTGGCAAGTAGGTCCTAAAGTCCCCTGGGGCCATAATTTCATGCCTTCCCATAGCTGTTATATACCTTGACACAGAAAATAACTCATTGACATCAGTGGGACCTCCTACTGGACTTAAATGAATGAGCTTAAACTTGAAGAATTCACATTTGGCCCAACCGTCTCTCATAATTTTCCCGCATAAATTTGCATCAAGATTAAAACTGTAAAAAGAAAAATTAACTGTTCTTCTGTAGAATTTATTGCCTTCAAACTCTTAATGAAAAAATGCAAAATTATTTGTTTAGATGCTCACATCCATAAAGGAGCAGTCTTGGTCTTCTCCACTTTTGGAATAAGCAGGTGTAGCACAGCAGTGATGGCTTACCTTATCCATTCTTGCAAATTTTACTTGAAGGTGAGTATAGTTGATAACTTGTGACAACCTTTCCTATTAGGTACTCACTAGATACACTAGGATTGTGACCTCCTAAACACCTGGAGGACACAAGTAGGGAGAGGCTATCATACACTAATGTTAGCTCTTCCCACCCCTAACATGTTTTGCCATTATGCTGAGCATTCATAAGGTTGCATGCTATTCTCAGATATCTTTTTGTCCAAATTTCTCTTCCATTCTCTATTGTTGTTTTGTGTGTGTGTGTGTGTGTGTGTGTGTGTGTGTGTGTCAGTTTTCAACTGTAAGATCTTGGAACAGAAACCTACATTGTAAATTTTCTACTGTCAAACCGAGTTTGATGGTAACCAATTTAATCAGTTCTAAAAACAATGCAAAACCAAAGATGATATAGGGGCCTTTATGCCAGTGGTGGGATTCAGCTGGTTCGCATCACTTCAGAACCGATAGCTAATTTTTTGTTGCCCGGGCCCAGAATGGACTTCCGGAAGCACCATCCACACAGAGAACCGGTTGTTCACATATTTGAATCCCACCACTGCTTTATGCTCAAATTAGAACATGAATCATGTTTACTTTAAAGTGCCTCACATTATTAGTGTCTCGTACTGAGTGTCTTTTTGGTCCATTTTGCCTAATACTGGTGTACTGTGATTGCCAGTGGCTCCCCAAAGGGTCAAGCAAGCAGATCTTCCCATCATTTGCTACCTGACTCTTAGCTAGAAACTGAGAATGAAAAATATGGCAAGTTAAAGTGTGGTTGTGTTACCTACTTATAGCTCCAAAGAAGTCTTTAGAGGCAGTCAACAAACACAACATGGTATGTATGGCCGAAGCCCTGTACCTTTTATTGTGTACTGTATATACATAAAAAGTGGTGAAGTTTCTTGCTATTTAGAAAGTTTTATTAGTTTATAATGGAAATACAAAAGCAAATAGCGGAAAAGATGGGGAGGGAAAAGGGGAGTAGAGTTGTGAGGTAAGGGAGAAAAGAAAAGAAAAAAAGGCATTGACTTCCGACTTCCTTTGGTGCAATAGAGTATCAACTTCAAACCTCAACTTTTTACTTTTACAAAATATTCTACTTCTTACAAAATATTATATAGTACTATTTTATTAATTTTCCAATTTTACATTTAGGTATTTAAAAAGTAATGTGGTGACTGGGTTAATCAATAGTTCGACAACAAAGTCTTTAGTGCAAATCTCAGGTTACAACATCAGCTATTTCTTCTTTTTCCCTTAACATTTACTGTCTCGTATTCAAGCTAGTACAGTTCTAATTATATCAACTCAATAAAAACATCATTATTACATTTATTAATAAATTTTTAGCTTATACATATCTTAATTACATTCAATCTTCATAAACAATCCATAGCCTATTATTAATTTTTACCCAATTTTTAGTTTCTCATGAATATTCCTATTTAACCTTTGAAATTTATCTCAATTCATAACAAAATATAATATCCAAAATACACATTTTATCTATTTGAATGTAATATTGTTGTATTTCCTAAAAGTTATCTATTTCCCACCATATTAAATCTACTTAATAATAACAATATCCTTTTTAATAAATCAAAAACATTATATTACGTGGGTTAATAAATCAAACATATTCATAATGATTTTCTTTTCCCTTTTAGGTCTAATTTTTAAATATTAAACATTTAATAAAAATATTAAAAATATTTAATATTAAATATTTTCAACTGATTTCCAAGTATTTTAAATCTAATAACAAAATTTCCCTCGATCTCAACATCTCTCTTTAACCCTCTAATTAATAATATGAAATCCCCTCTAATAAGTCAAAACCCCAATTTTCTTCAACCTTATTCTGGCTTTCATCCTTTGCCAACTAGGCTTCCATATCAGTGCTTTTAGATCGTCAAATAGATCTCCCTCTATTATTATATATGTTATTTGAAATAAAGGAGATCATTTAGTTGCCAGTTTTCTGGAAGGACTAGCCCATTTGTATTCGTTAAATTGTCTCCCTGTTATTCCAGTTCCCCATGCTTGCTCTGATATATTTATCTTCCATTCAATCTGTTCTTCTTTCTCAAATTTCTTCTGATTTGTATAGAAGGCCATTTCCATTTTCAGTGTTGTCACTTCCTTTTCTGGATTTTCCATCAGGTGTGTTTGTTGATCATTTGAGTCCTCTGTCTTAATATTTGATTGTTCCACTTCTTCTGTTATCTTCTGCATTGTTGGTTCTTTGGTTGTAGTCAAAGTTTGGATTTGTGTATCTAAGCTGGCGTCTTGATCCTTTATGTTAGGTCTTATTTTATCACAAGCTGAAAGAATGGTTTCATGTATTGCTTTCAACAGGGAAAGAATCTTTTCCTGATCGTAAAGATTTTATAGTCCAAGGTATTTCAACATCTCATATATTTCAACATCTCATATATTCCTCAAGTAAAGAGATAGGAAAGCAATTTCCCACATATAACTCTGAAAGTCAGTAAAGGTTTACATTCATAGTTCAAATAGGCCAGTTATGCTACCCAGCTGTTCTCTTACAGCTAAGTCTCTCACAGGTAGTGTCAAGGTCAGAAAAGTCTTATCTAAGGTCTGGACTTCAAGCCACGCCTCTTTTAGGAAATAACAAATTGTAATACCAAACTTTGCCACAAGATGTCACCAATGCCATTTAAGGTTTTTTAAGTCCTAATTTTTTCTAATCCTTTTTCCAATTTTATTTCTTTTTTGTAGATAAAAAAGAGTCTCCAGTAAAAATAGGAAAAATTTTGGTCCCTATGTTTCAGGAACATATAAATCCAATTAGATTAAAATTGTTCTTTTAATGCTTTAATTCCCCTGGGTAGTCAGACACCACTATTCTTAGAGGGTGGGATAGAAATTCCCTTCCCTCTCTCCTCACAGGGGGATAGATATTTTGAGCAGCTTTTACAGGAAGAGAAGGAAGGGTAAAGAGAAGATCAGATCTCACCCAGTTTTATCCGCGCTGCTTTCGAAGTGCTTGATAGTGAGTTTGACTTCGGCTGTCTGCATCCTAATGATGGGCCATATTGCTATGGCCGGTCTTTCCTCCACTAGTTTGGAGGGCTGCCCTGGATCAAGCGGAAGGGCTGCCACCCTCCTGCAATCAAGTGGGGGTCCCCTCCTTACCTGTTGCCCCTACAGAGTGACTTTTGACCCTTTCCAGGGTCCCCCAGTGAAGGGAAATTGGACGTGGAAGACGGAGCTCACCTTCCAAACATCTATGGTGGCCACAGCGGCAAACCGGAATTTCTTTTTACAAAATATTATAAACTATAAAAAGTGGTGAAGTTTCAACTGATGTATCAAGAACTGAACCTAGGGTTTTGGCAGATGAAGCATATATTCCACCATGAAGTTACAGAGAACCTTCCCCTGATTATGGGTTTAGATGACTGTGACTCTATGAACACATATTACAATGCAAGTTTTCTATTTCCCCAAGATGTTTGGGGCTTTCCTCAAATATTTTCCCTGTTTCTGATCTTTGCCTTTTATACCTTTCTTCACAGAACGCTTGGAATTACGTCCAGAAATGTAAAAATAACATGCGGCCCAATCGTGCATTTGTGAAACAACTATCAGATTGGGAAGAACGGATCTATTTAACTGCCATCACTGACATTTCAGAACCAAATTACTGATCGGGAGCTTCATTATGTTTTTATTTTTCATGAGCTTGCTTGTCAAGGTCAGAAACATATTCTATAGAATAAATTTTCAGACATCCAAAATGCTGTTCCCCAAACACGACACTCCCACTAAAAATCTGTTTCCAGCTGCAGATCAAGGAAAGTTGTGGCCCATCCCTATGGAACACTATCACCGGAGATGAGAACTGCTCCCACCCTTTTGGCCTTCCAGAAGGATATTAAAACTTGGCTTTGCCAGTTGGTCTGGAGCCTCCCCCTCCCCCCCCCAGGGAGGTGCTCACAGCTTAAGGTGGTTGATGAGAAGTCCTCATCCCCATTCCATCTCTTGGTCCTGGTTTCTGAATCTAGGAAGTTTTAATGTTATATTTTAATTATTTTTCTATTTGTTTCTATTTTTCTATTTGTAAGCTGCCCAAAGTCACCTTTCAGGGGAGATGGGTGGCATAAAAATTTAATAAATAAATAAATAAAAGTTGCAAGCACACCATCAGCACATAGAATTAGGAAACAGGCAATGTGCATTATGCCTTACCAGAGGGAACAAGGAGTAAAAGCTCCAGCCATCTTTTTGAAGTTTGGTTTCTCAGCTATTACACCATAGGCAAAAGAGGGAGTGATACAAGGAGTTGATGGTTACTCCAACTTTATAAAGGTTCTACACAGTACCATTCCAGTTCCAGTTAAATATTCACTGAGCTCTACTAGGATTATTTGGGTTCCATTAGGAGCCTTAATAGAGTATTCCTGTAGAATATGATTGCCTCAGGAGAGAAACCAGAAATCTCACACGGGTATATTAGAACTGAAGGGGAATCCTGCATAAGGAAACTACTCCAATAATCTCTGATAATCCATGTGACCCAACCTCCAAGCAAGCAAGTTATATTTTCCTTTGCCTTACACACTGGTAACATCTTGATACTCCTATCTATGCATTGGGACATTAGTAGAAAGGCTTCCTTAGCTTCTAACTTTTAGCACCGAAGAACTAATCCAGGTAGCAACGTCATGGTCTCTGCTCAACAACAATCAGCATTAGAGTTCAGAAAAAGCAAAATGCGTGTATGGAACTATCAACCAATAGCGTGATGCCTGTGAAGCTTGCCAGTCAGCTGGCAGCAGGGGAAATGATCCACATGGTTCTAATACCACATCAAGGACATAATCATGTGCCGCATGACAGTTTTTATTATGAAGGTTGGAAGAACTTGGCTAGGCTGACAATTTCCTAAGCAATACTTAGTCTGCTGATGGCATGTGGCTCTCAAGCTTGTTTGCGGCCATTAGAATCTTCACACACACACACACACAAATGTAACTAGGCAGCAAATTGCACAAAACTCAAAATGCCTCTCACAATTATACCACCTGCTCCAATGACTCTCACCCTGTTATGATGGAAACTGGTTGTTTACATCCAAAGGGAATTAAAGAGAAGCAATAACAAGTGTTGCACCAAAAAACAGCTGTGGCAAGAAGCAAATTGGCATGGATCATTTAAAAATGGTCATGACTTTAAAGCATAAGAGGAAGTTGTTTGCAAAGAGTTCTTTCCATAGTTTCCCCCAGTAACGTAAAACACTTCTGTGACTTTGAACATTGGTGACACAAATAATGGCTTGGTTTGCCACTCACCTGATCTGGAAAGGGTCAGATCAGGTTACTATTGAATGAGAGATCAGGATAAAATCACAGGACTGAGAGCCAGGCTGGGAGGTCAAAAAAGCATCTGGAAAGAGCAAACCTCAAGTAGACAGTCCATGAACTCTCCTGTAGCTGAGTTAGTTCTAGTAAGTCTATCTTTTGTATGGACCCAACCTATATGTGCTTATGTGACAGATCACAGCTAAACAAACCTTGGCTTAGCAGCATAGTTAGGCCACCAAGTTGGTCCGACTTCACCCATAACTGACATCCTACTGTTTGACCCACCATCTCAGAAGCAACAAAAATGATTAGGGGGCTGGAGCCCAAAACATACGAAAACCGCCTACAGGAATTGGGTATGTCTCTAGTCCAGGGGCTCTTTTATGACTCATGGACTTCAACTCCCAGAATTCCTGTGTCAGCATAGCTGTCTCAGGAATTCTGGGAGTTGAAGTCCATGAGTCATAGAAGAGCCCAGGTTGCCTACCCCTGCTCTAGTCTAATGAAAAAAAGGATTGAGGGGGGGGAGAGACATGATAGCAGTGTTCCAATATTTGAGGGGTTCCTACAAAGACGAGGGTGCCAAATTATTTTCCAAAGCACCAAAAGGCAAGACAAGAAACCACGGCTGGAAAGTAACCAAGGAGAGAAGGCACCTAAGAACTAAGGAGAAATGTCCTAACGGCAAGAGCAAAGAACCATTGGAATAGCTTGGCTTCCTAAATTGTGGGTGCTCCATCCCTGGCGGCTTTCAAGAAGAGACTGGACAACCATTGATCTGAAATAGTATAGGGCAGGGGTCGGTAACCTCGGCTCTTTTATGACTCGTGGACTTCAACTCCTAGAATTCCTGAGCCAGCTATGACCTAGACCTAGCACGTATGAACTAGTCCAGGAGGTTAGTGTCGATGAATTCAATAAATGGTGGGCAGGAGTGCTGTGAAACACAGCTGTTGGAACCACCTTTTGTCTGGTGCAGGGGTAGGCAACCTCGGCTCTTTTATGACTCATGGACTTCAACACCCAGAATTCCTGAGCCAGCTATGCTGACTCAGGAATTCTGGGAGTTGAAGTCCACGAGTCATAAAAGAGCCGAGGTTGCCTACCCCTGGTATAGGGGTTGAACTAGATCAGGGGTCTTCAAACGTGGCCTTTTTATGACTTGTGGACTTCAACTCCCAGAATTCCTCAGCCAGGCAGACTGGCTGAGGAATTCTGGGAGTTGAAGTCCACAAGTCATAAAAGGGCCAAGTTTGAAGACCCCTGAACTAGATTCTAGAAGACCTTCAAGGTCCCTTCCTGCTCTATGATTATCCTATGTTCTCGGGGGGAGAGAACAGCACAGCCACTGCTCTCTCCCCGCGACCTCTCGTCCTCCTGCCCGCGGTCGTCCTTCCCTGCCCGCCGGCCCGCCCGCCCGCCCGCCCGCTGGCTTCGACTCGGCGCCCATTGGTCGGGCCCTCAGCGGGCGGGTCCCCGAACAGCCTTGGCGGATTGGCTGAAGCGTCCTTCCGAAACGTCGCTCCCGCCTCTTTCTCCACTCCGCCCCCGCTGTGCGGGAGGGCGCGTCGGCAGGGTTGCCGCCGGTCGCTCACACCGTCGCCATGGACCGCCGGTCTTCGCTCGCCGATTGCCTCCGGGACTGGGAGGAGCTGCAGGACGGCTTCCAGCTCGTGCAGGTGCTCTTCGGAGCGGGGTGGGGGGAAACGCCTTGTCGAGCGGAGACCACCGGAGCCGGGAGGAAGGGGCTGTTGGCGGCGAGCGGGGAAGCCGGGCTCAGCCCTTGCGGCCGCCTCTTCGCGGGCTGGCAGGCGGCGTTCCTCAACCGGGCATCACCTGGAGAAATGGGGCTTGCTGCTCTGTTCCCAGCCCGGAGTTGGAAAGCGCCTTAAAACAAAAACAAAACCGCAAAACCTCTCGGATTGGGCCAGCGAGCCGTTTTCTCCTTCTCGCTTGGGTGAAGAAAAGGAGTATTTCAAGCATGTGCAGATTGCCTGGGCCCGAAAGGCGGTGGGAGGCATGAGCCGTGCGGGCACAAACTCGGGTTTCTTTAGCCGGCAGGTAGAAGCCCAACCACCTCCGTGTTAAAGCAGAACAGTGTTTTTATATCTCGTGCGTGCATGGAAAGCGTTGCTGAGCATATGAAGAATGCCTTCCCCTTGTGCAGGGGTCGGCAACCTCGGCTCTTTTATGACTCGTGGACTTCAACTCCCAGAATTCCTGAGCCAGCTATGCTGGCTCAGGAATTCTGGGAGTTGAAGTCCACGAGTCATAAAAGAGCCGAGGTTGCCGACCCCCTGCCCTTGTGCTTTCAGCAGATGTGAAGCTGGAAGGTTTTCTGAGCGTGCTGCATATCTCTTTCGGTATCTGAAGGGGGCATTTGCAGACCAAATGATCTGGCTTCATTTCTTCAGTGGAAATGATAAGTCTGCCTTCTGCAAAATAGCCACGTTTGGCTGGAGCAGCCTTGTATCCAGCAGTAGATACCGTATATACAGAAGACAGGGCGATCATTAGTTACTACTAGTCCAAAGGGTTATACATTATCAGTATCAAGGGCACTGTACCTCTGGTACCGGTTGCATAATAGCGATTATTAGATGGCTTTTGCTCTACTGTAAATTACCAAGTCAAAGGATATCTAAAATAATCTAAACTACCTGCTAGATAGGTGTTTTTTTTAAAAAAAACAAAACAAAACACCTTACTACAGTTTATCTGCCAATTTGTAATCTAGCCTATTTGAAAGTTCTCTGTTGAAAAAAAATGACCATTTTTCTTGGCAGTCTTTTCTACTATTTAGAAGATATAATTCTGTATACTGGCCAGATTCACGGAACATTATACTAAATCATTGCAGGTTGCTGATTTATGGCATTGTGTGTATGCAGACTCAGTCAGTTGTGTTTATTCAACAAACCATGGTTTAGTTTCAGACTTTTCAGGTTGTGGAATGTGATTAGCTATCTGAAATCCTGATCAAGAAAGAAAGTTATGTTCAAGACAACTTTTTTTCCCCTTACTCTCTCACAGAACCCCATCAAATTCTTGTGGTGCTTAGGGTTCTGCAAAACAGTTTGAAAAACTTGGTTAAATACGTGGCGATCTTAAGCAGATCTTGATAGTTAAAATCTCCTTTTGAGGAATTTAGCTTTTAAGTTTCCTGGAGGTATCTAGCTGACCCCTTGAAAATAGGATGCTGAATTTTTAGGTATCCAGATTAACTGGATCTTCTGTTTTTTCAACCAGATTGACTTCCAGTCCTTCTTTTTTCAATATACTGTATTATTAGTGAGGAGAAAAGTGAAAGTGTTTGTGCATGAGCTCCAGGTGCTATGGAAAAATCCTAATACTGTGCAGGTGTGGATGAAGTAGGTTTGTTTTGATTATGGGATATGAAAGGTGTGGCACGAATATGGGAAAGCGTTCTCCCTTGATTCTCCAGTTGGTTTCTGAGAAGCCTGAATTGTTGATCTATTGATAACTGGAGTTACTGAGGAGAAATGTAAAGAATTTGGGGAAAGATGTTAAATAAAGTGACTCTAGCCTGATTGAGAGCAGCATCTATTCTAGATGTTTTGTGCACCTGGAGTATATTCTGGAGTAAAGGTAGCTAGAACATCAGCTGTATTTTATTCAGTTTATATATTGTACGACTGTCTAAAATACAACAATTGACTAGTGTCTTTATCAATCAGCTCAGAGTATTGGGGGGGTGGGGGTGGCACAGTGTTGTGCTAGTTCACCTCCTTTTTTCATTCTCGATTCCAGTTGGTGATGATTGGGGAGGGAGAGTCCTGCCTTACTGTTTGAGGTGCCTCACGATTTGGTCCTTTCTCTTCTTTAACATCTACACGAGGGCATTGGGGGAACACATTTATTGCAATGGGTTGTGGTTGTATTACAGGTAGTCTTCGACTTAACAGCCACAACTGAGCCCCAGATTTCTGTTGCTAAGTGAGACATTTCTTAAGTGAGTTTTTTGCCCCATTTTACAACCTTTCTTGCCAGAGCTGTTAAGTGAATCACTGCAGTTAAGTTAGTAACACAGTTGTTAGGTGAATCTGTCATCCCTATTGACTTTGCTTGTCAGAAGTTGCAGAAGCTGATCACATGGCCCCCAAGGCACTACAACTGTCATAGATATGAGTCAATTGCCAAGCATCTGAAATTTGATCACATGACCGTGGGGATGCTGCAATGGTCATAAGTCTAAAAAAACCATGACACTTTTTTCAGCACTGTTGCAACTTTGAACAGTCACTAAATAAAATGTTTATAAATAGAGGATTACCTGTAGCATGCTGATGATACCCAAGTATGTATCTCTGCCTTTAACAAATTAAGCAATATCATGAATCTTTTATACTATTCTACAATACTATTATACCTGTCAACTGTGGGGATCTGGATGGGGAATAACAGGCTTCAGATGAGCCCTCAAAAGACTGAGTTATTCTGATTTTGGGGCCCACTGATTCCAGTATTGTGCCATCTTTGGTGCTGGATGGGGATGCACTGCCCCAGACATACCCAGTGTGTAATCCAGGGCTCCTCCTAGACTCACAACCCCTGCTTAATGAGCAGATGGCTGTCATGCCTATGGGGGCCTTTGCACAGCATCTTGTGTTTCAGTTGCCCCTCTTCCCAGATAGGCAAGCCCTGCTTATGCCCTAGTTACCTTCGGTTTAGACTATTGTAATGCACTCTGGGGCTGCCCTTGAAGAGTATCTGGAAGCTTCAGCTGGTACAGAATGCCGCAACCCAGACAGTTACGTGTGCTCCTAGAACAGCGCGTGCTGCTGCACTTTTGCCGTGCAAGTTGCATTGGCTACCAGTTTGTTTCTAGGTCCAATTCAAGGTGCTGATTTTAACCTTTCAAGCCTTTCATGATATGGGACTGGGTTATATGAGGGACCGGCTCTCCCCAATTACATCAGCCCACCCCATTAGACCTGGCACATTCAGGTACCATCTGTTAAAAGGTAAAGGTTACCCCGCACATGCGTGCTAGTCGTTTCCAACTCTAGGGGCCGGTGCTCATCTCCGTTTCAAAGCCAAAGAGCCAGCGCTTGTCCGAGGACGTCTCCGTGGTCATGTGGCTGGCATGACTAGACGCCAAAGGCGCACGGAATGCTGTTACCTTCCCACCGTAGTGGTCCCTATTTTTCTACTTGCATTTTTATTTGCTTTCGAACTGCTAGGTTGGCAGAAGCTGGGACGAGTAACAGGCGCTCACTCTGTTACGCGGCACTCGGGATTCGACCCGCCAAACTGCCGACCTTCTGATCAACAAGCTCAGTGTCCTAACCCACTGAGCCACCGCGTCCCTACCATCTGTTAGGAACATGCATTTGGTGGAACCCAGGCAGCAGATCTTCTCTGCTGTGGCACCTGCCTTATGGAATATTCTTCTGGCTGAAATCGGATTAGTTCTGTCCCTATTGAAGTCCATCAAGACCTGATTATGTCACCAGGCCTGGAGGTCCCAGCGATCTGTAGATAGGTCTAGATGGCTCCACTATTGAGATGGATATTTCCATTGCCTTTGTATATTTTGCTTTTATAATATTTAAATTTTAATACTGATTCTTATATTTTTATATGATTGTTGTATTTATGTGTTTATCTGATTGCTATACACCATTCAGAGTCACTTTTCATGAGATGGGTGGCCGTATGAATTTGATTGATAAATAAAATATTGCCATTACCAAGGAGTCCAAGTTTGTGCAATACGACTTACAACCACAATTATGCCCCAAAATTTCTGTGGTTGTGAGATATTAAGTGAGTTTTGTCCTATTTTATGATTTTTCTTCCCACAGTTGTTAAGTGAATCACTGCAGTTGATCAGTTAGTAACCTGGTTAAGTGAATCTGGCTTCGCCATTGACTTTGCTTGTCAGATGATTGCAAAAGGTGTGACCCTGGGACACTGCAGCTGTCATAAAAATGAAACAGTTGCTAAGCATCTAAATTGTTTTTTTTATGACAAATTTTATTATTTAAAATATTTAAAAACTTTGGACATGGTGTTATTGGTCTAACATACCTTCTTGTCTTACATCATTTTTTGTGTGTTATATACATTTTATATACATATCATTTATATACAGTTGCACGCATTAAACATATTCATACATTTATGCCAATAATTTTCTTCAACCTTATCATCCACCTTATTCTAATATTACTTAAATTCATAATCTTGTATACTTCTATTAAGACCTTCCTTTCTGTTCCCACCATAGGTAAAATTTATTCCAAATTTTATAATATTCTGACTGTTCTTTATTTTTAATTCCAAAATTAACATCCATTTCTGTGCATGCCCATATTTTGTTTATCACCTCACTCTCATCAGGTACTTCGCTATCCTTCCATTTCTGGGCGAACGTCATTCTCGCTGCTGTAATAATATGTATCATTAAGTATATCTCTTCTTTACTATATTTCTCTTTTGTTATACCAAGCAGGAAAAATTCTGGCCTATAATCTATTCTCCCTCCTATTATTTCCTCTAGCCATGTCTGTATCATTTGCCAAAACCCTTGTGTCTTTTTACAGGTCCACCATGTATGAAAATTTTGATCACATGACCACAGGGATGCTGCAAAGGTCGTAACTATGAAAAATGGTCATAAGTCACATTTTCCATTGCCATTGTAACTTTGAACGGTCACTAAACAAAGTGCTGTACACAGAAGGACACTGATCAGGAATGAAACTGATCAAGAATGAAATACAGAAAAACACAAACCAGGCTTGGTAGATAATGCTTTGGTGGACATTTAATAGATCTGGTTGTACAAACCTAGCTTCTGGGTAGATTGATTTAGTTACTCCCTATACATCCCAGCTTTCATCAGGAGCCCAAAGCAGTTTGTACAGGAATTTTAACCCTATGAAATTGGTTGGGCTGGGGAAAAAATGATTGATCCCAATTACCCAGTGAATTACAATGGATTAAGGGTGGGCTTGAAATAGGATCTCCCTGATCCTAGTCCAGATGTCCAAACAGCCTTTAGCTGACCTTGGCTGCTCTTAAAAATATTAGGCAGGTTCAGAGTTGATTAGCACTTGGATGAGAGACCACCAAGACTGTAGACTAGACTGGAAAGTAGAAAAAAAAATCCTAGAAAAAGCAGTGACAAACCACTTCTGTATTATTGCCAAGAGTTTGAAGTCAAGCTTGACTTGAAGGAGTCTCAATTCAAGAACACTTTAATTAAAGAAAAAGAGGCTTGTGCACATGGAAATAGTAAAGATACAGGGAGGAATTTTGCAATGATGTTTGAATGTATGGGTGGTGTTCTTCCTGTTGATAATGCAGCTTATCAAAAAGAATATTCTTATTCCCAAGGATGGGAGTAACAGAATAACAGAGCAGAATAACAAGAATGGAGGGAATTCTCTGGACTTTTGGGTCCCTCTCCTTTTCAACCAGTTTTAATGTACCAGACTGCAATTCGATGGATACCTAGGAACTAAAGGACAACAGTTGGATGTAAGGGAATATCTGATATTGTATCGCTGCACCTAGACTTCAGAACATCTACTGACCTTTGTGTCTAAATATCTTCTACATTTGCATGCAAAGCACAAATAATTGTCCTGTGTTACTCTGTAATAGTTGTGACATACCTTTTCAGATGGCACTGAAACTTGAATAATGAGGGAGTTCACATTCTGACTTGTATTTTATCCTGGTTGAAAAGTTGTTCCTTAGCCTTGTGAAGTACAATAGATTGAGCAACAGGGCTGTACTTGCAGCTCTGCCAAACAAGCGCAGACATCTCTACATTGAGACCAAAGTACAGTCTTGCTTAGTGATATTACATCATCGGTGTACTATCAGTAAAGTGCAGTTCCTGAATTCCGTCTTCTCTCTTTCCCTACTTTTCCACAAGCAGAGAAACATTAGAAGCTTCTGGTCAACCATTTTTGGCTCATAAGCTATTTGATACCTCCTGGATTCAAGCACCTTGTAAAGCCATTATGGGGTTGTTTGTTTAGTATAGGTAGTCCTTGACTTACAACAGTTCATTTAGTGACTGTTCAAAGTTACAACAGCCATGAAAAAAGAGACTTATGAATGTTTTTCACACTTATGACTATTGCAGCATCCCCATAGTAATGTGATCAAAATTTATCTGCCTGGCAACTGAATCCTATTTATGACGGTTTACAGTGTTCCGAGATCATGTGATCACCTTTTGTGACCTTCTGACAAGCGAAGTCAATGGGGAAGTGAGATTCACCTAACAACTATGTTACTGACTTAATAACTGCATTTATTCACTGGCAAGAAAGTTCGTTAAACGGGACAAAACTCACTCAACAACTGTCTTGCTTAGCAACAGAAATTTTGGACTCAATTGTGATCTTAATTTGAGGACTACCTGTACATTGTGTGAATTTACCCACTGTAGTTTATAAATCGGTCTGGTTTAACATTTTGTAACTTATTTATTTTAAAATATTTTCAGTTTGTTTGCCATTCAAATAACCTTTTGGTGAATTATGATTAGATTAGAAAACCAATATATAACAAAGCTAGATTATTAAAACACAGCAAAGAGGTTTTTTAAAGCAGGGTTTTTCAACCAGTGGTACACATACCACCTGTGGTACTTTGGCATGTGGCAGGTGGTACATGACCGTCCTAGAGAAGTGTAGCGGGGGAGGGGAATGAGCTGAAGTGACCCAAGCCTGAGGGAGAGGCAGCTGGAGTTGCAGGACTGCCAGGGCTCGGCAGAAGCCCTAGGAACACAGCCAGGGCTCCAGCTGATTGGTGCTTCTGGAAACAGCACAGAGCTGCAGGTGAACTGAAGAAAAAGGGGGGGAGGAGAGGATATAAAAGGCGGTGGATTTGGTGGGAAAGGGGAAAAAAAGACAAGGAAAGAGAAGAGAATGGAGAAGAAGCTGTGGAAGGAGAGCTCAGCAGTCAGGGAGGGAGTTAAAAGAGACAGGGAAGAAGAAGCAGCTGTTGCTAGAAGATAAGGTCCCCTGGTTCATTTTCTCCAGCCAGGAGAATGCAATCAACGCTGATGAAATGAAAAGCCGGAAGATGAGCATGTTGGAAAGGAGGTGGATTTATTTCAGAAGCTAGTGGGTTCCTGGTCAACTGGCAGCTTGAATGGATTACCATAAGGATTTTTATACAGTTTTTACAGCGTTTTGTAGTTCAGCGGCTTGGTTTGTGTGCTTTGGTTATTGGAATATTTTAGTCTGTTTCACAAAGGCTAGAAATGAGTCCAAAGTGTTGACTTCGTAGGTTTAATCCCTTTAAACAAATGTAATTAGTTTTACCCCCTTATCTTGAGTCTGTCTGTGGCTTTTAGCAAGTTTTCTTTGTAGGTAAACAGGCTTAATTTAAGGTTATCACTTTTTGCAACTGCTGGAACCTGTTTGTTTAAACTGAGGGAGGGAGGAAGTAGCACAGCTTGTGCAAAAGCTTTTGTGTGTGTGTGTGTGCAAAAAAAGGTGCCGGAACACCATTCTGAGCATTCTGTGGGGAAAAAAGCCCTGCTTATACCTTTATAGACAATCTGTGTCCTAATTAGTTTTCCCAATTTTTAATTTTCCGTTAATATTTAACTTAACATTTAATATTATAGTTTCCACGTTTTAAGTAACCAAAGTTCCCATTATCACAATACATCACAAAGTCTAATATTAGAATACACATCTATTTGAATATATTCTATTTCTCATCATCTTACATCAACTAAATAATAATACGATTCATTCTTATTTTCTATTAATTTCCAAACATCTTAAATTTAGTAACCAAATTTTCTCTTGTTTCCGCATCAAATACTTCCTCTCTTTTTCTCTTAATGTCTGATGTCATATTTAAGCTAATACAGTTTTTATTATATCAGCTAAGTAAAAAAATGTTTATTACATTTATCAATCTATTTTAGCTTATATATATATATATATATGTATATGTATATACACATGGAACGAATCTTATTTCCTGTTTCAGCCTAACCCAAGGCCATCCACAGGCAGTGGTCACAGTGTGTGTGTGTGTGTGTGTGTGTGTGTGTGTGTGTGTGTGTGTGTATATATATATATATATATATATATATATATATATATATATATGCTTTACATTCAACCTTTATAAACAAATCAATATTCACATTTAATTTTTAATATTTATACTTCCAGATTTTAAAATAACCAGTTTTCTTTATCTCAGTTCATAACAAAATCTAGTGTTCAAAGTATGTATCTTGTCAAATCAAGTATATTCTATTTTAATCCTTATTAATAAATCAAAGCCCCGATTTTATTCAGCCTTATTCTAGCTTTCTTTCTTTGCCAACTCGCCTTCCATATCCGTGTTTTTAAATCATCAGATAGATCTCCCTCTGTTATTATATGTATTGTTTGAAATAAGAAAGGCCATCCAGTCACCATTTTTTTGAAGGGACTAACAAATTGTCTCTCTATTTTTGTCTCTCGGCATAGTTGTCCTGAAATGTTTATCTTCCCTTCGGTCTGTTCTTCTTCTTGATCCTCAGGTTTCTTCTGGTTTATATAGAAAGTCTTTTCCATTTTCAAAGTTGTCAATCCTTTTTCTGAGTTTTCCACTAACTGTGTTTGTTGATCAGTTGAATCTTCTATCATAGTATATGATTGCTCCATTTCTTCTATTATATTCTGTGTAGTTAATTCTTTGGTTGTAATCAAAGCTTGGGTTTGTATATCTAGGCTTACGTCTTGTTCTTTTCTGTAGCCTCTTATTTCATTAGTGGCTTTAAGAATAGTTTCATGAATTGCTTTCAACATAAATAAAATCTGTTCCTGATCTTCATCAATGTTTTCCTAGTGGTGAGAATTAAAAGCTTTACAGTCAGAGAATGAAAATAATTTTATCACTGAGTATAGAACACAACTGGGCTTCTCACAGCTGATTACCAAGGTTACAAAAGTCTTATCTATAGTCTGGGCTTCAAGCCAATCTCAGACACAAGTTGTAATATTAGGTTTAGCCACAAGATGTTGACCATATCATTTAGGATTTTTTAAAAAACCAAGATTTTTATGGTCTTTTTTCAATTTTACTTCTTTTTTTGTAAGTAAAAACCCAAATCTTCAATAAAAATAGGAAGTCTTTTAGTCCTAAAGTTTTGGAATGATAAAAATCCAGTTAAAATCAGGTTATTGTTTCAACGTTTTAAACGCCCCTGGATAGTCAGTCGCCGCTGTTATTAGAGGGTGGGATAGAATTTCCCTTCCCTTTCGTCACAGGGGGGAAAATACTTTGGGCAGCTTATACGGGTGGAAAAAATAGTTAGGATTGAAGAGAGATTCAGATCTCACCCAGTCTCATCCGCGCTGCTTTGTAGGTGCCTGGTAGTAAGTTTGACTTCAGCTGTCTGCAGCCAGGTGACGAGCCATATTTCTATGGCTGGTCTTTCGTCCGCCAGTTTGGAGGGCTGTGCTGGATCGAGCAGAAGGACTACCACCCTCCCGTGATCAAGCAGGGATCGCCTCCTTGCTGGTCACCCCTACAGGGGAACTTTCGACCCTTTCCAGGGTCCCCCAGCAATGTGAAATCAGATGTGGAAGACAGAGCTCGCCTTCCAAACATCCACGGCGGCTGCGGCGGCAAATGGGAACTCAGGGGTCTACAAACTTAGCAGCTTTAAGACCTGTGGACTTCAACTCCCAGAATTCCTCAACTAACCATGATGGCTGAGGACTTCTGGGAGTTGAAGTCTACAAGTCTTAAAAGTGCCAAGTTTGAAGACCCCTGAGCTAGCTGGTAGTGGTGCATATTAATAAACATGGATAAATTCATCATACATTTGTCAGTGCAAAGGGAAAGTGATTCAGCAAAGGAACAGCCACCAAAGAAATTAAAACCGCTTCTTTTTTTACTTTTTTCTACAGTTTGTAACATTTTATTAGATTATAGAATAAAATACAAAAGCAAATAGTAGGATACAGTGGGGAGGGAAAAGCGAAGTGAAGGGGAGAAGGGAAAAAGAACAGACTTCCTTTGTTGCAGTAGAAGGAAGCATTAACATTGAACCTCAACTTTTTACTTTTCCATTTTACTAGCCATTTCTATAACAACAAATGAATCTAATCAGTAAAACCCAAAATCCCCCCCCTTTTTTTGTCATCAAGTTTTTGACACCTTGCTATAAGCACTGGTGGTACTCAAATATTGTCATGTGCTAAAAGTGGTACAATCTGTGAAAAGGTTGAAAAGCCCTGCTTTAAAGGCATGGTGACCTGATGGTTAAAGGTAAAGGTAAAGGTTCCCCCGCACATGCATGCTAGTCATTTCCGACTCTAGGGGCCGGTGCTCATCTCCGTTTCAAAGCCGAAGAGCCAGCGCTTGTCCGAGGAGGTCTCCGTGGTCATGTGGCCGGCATGACTAGACGCCAAAGGCGCATGGAACACTGTTACCTTCCCACCATAGTGGTCCCTATTTTTCTACTTGCATTTTGACGTACTTTTGAACTGCTAGGTTGGCAGAAGGTGGGACGAGTAACAGGCGCTCACTCTGCTACGCGACACTCGGGATTCGACCTGCCAAACTGCCGATCTTCTGATCGACAAGCTCAGTGTCCTAACCCACTGAGCCACCGCGTCCCTCTTGACCTGATGGTTATTAAGGTCCAAATTTGAGAGTAAAAAGTCAGGTCTTTGTCTGCCTCAAATGGATAACATCAGTGCTAGCCAGGATCCAGGAAAGGGTATTCTAAGGCCAGGATGCCATAATAGTGAAGGCTTTCTTCTGCATCACAAAATAGCACATCTCTTCCAGCTTTGGGATAGGAAGGAGGCCTCTTCTACATTATAGACTTTTAGGATCAGGTAGGTGTATATTGGAAGAGGTTCTTCAAGTACCACACTCTCAAGCCATTCAAAGTTTAAAATGTCATTACTAGGACTTCGAAGTCCAAGTTGTAATATACCAGTGGACAATGAAACTTTCTAAACTTTCTGTGGTTTTAGAAGGATGCGATTGTCTTAAAACAATATGTGGCTCCAGGTATTGTGGTTTATCTAATAAATTATTGTTTAATATGTGTTAACTCATTCATTGTCTTTATAAATAGATGGGTTTATGACAGCTTTCCCCAGTTTGGAGGCCTGCTAAATGTGTGAACAAGAACCCAGAACTCTATACTTGAGAACTTTGGAAGTCGAAGTGCACATATCTGGCAAGTGCCCAAGTTTGGAAAAGCTGGTGTATAACTTAACATTTTGGATAACGTCATGACTATGGCTTGCCCAACCAATCATTGTTTGAGGTGATTTTTGAAAGAACTCTGGGAACTGCTTGAAATAAGTGAATGTACTAGCTACCTTCCCACCCATGTCTGTTACTAATGATGAAGCTCTCCAGCTTTTTATTTACCAGGCATGTACTAACCTGCATTGTAGGAAAATGTCAAGTTTCTGTCCTAAGCTGTGATACTCTGTTCTTGTTTTTATTAGGAAACTCAAAAGCAATACAAACAGAAGCTGGAAGAGCTGACAAAGCTCCAAGGCAACATCTCCAGCTCCATTTCACGACAGAAAAAGCAACTGAAGGAGCTCTCTCTGGCTCTTAAGAAGTATGTTTATAGTCATTATTCCATATTGTTTGCTTTTGGACAAGTCATACGTATTAACTCCTGAGCAAGCAGATAACTTGGGTGTTATATCTAAATGCCAAAATTTGAATTATGAACCATGAGATTGAGTTGACTCTCTCTTCTTCAAGTGCATCAGCTCCTTCATCTACTCCCTTTCTTTCTTCCCTTATTTAAAGAAGACCACAGAGCAACTAAACTTGAAAAGTGTTTAATAGCTTATATTCTTCCCTTCCTCTGTTAGTCCACCTTAAAAGTGAAAAATCATTCTATTGAAAAGTCTTGCACACTTTGCTTCTATCTGGGCACTTTCTATCTCAGCATAATTTGTTTTTAATTTTTAATTTTGGTTATTTTGGTATTTATGGCCCTGTTCACCGCCTTGAGTTATTCGGGAGAAGGGCGGTATACAAATTAAATAAATAAATAAATAAATAAATAAGTAAATAAATAAATAAGTAAATAAATAAATAAATGTTAGGAGAAGGTGGTAGGAATGGAAATTAAGCCAGGAGCTGTCGACCTATTCAAGTGACAGGTGGGATGCTGAAAATTAAGTAATATTAGATGAGATTTTAGCTACTGAACCCGAACCTGAAATACTTTGGCCACCAAATGAGAAGACTCATTGGAAAAGACCCCGATGTTGAAAAGGATGGAAGGCTAAGGAGAAGGGGACGGTGGAGGATGAGATGGTTAGATAGCGGTCATTGACACAATGCACATGAATTTGTGCAAACTCTGGGAAATAGCGGAGGACAGGGAGGCCTGGCGTGCTATGGTCGATGGGGTTGCAAAGAGTCGGACACAACTTAGCGATTGAACAACAACAACAAAAGGTGGGATTTTAGCATTTTTGCCTCGCGTTATATAAGAGTTCATGTGAGAACATTGAAAGCTTAAGAGTTTGACTATTTCAATTTTAAACAACAATGTAATGCAGTGGTTGGGGATACTATATTGCTGGCTTCTGGGTTAAATTTTTCAAACTTCTGCTCGTCTGTTCCATGTGCTAGCACTGTAACGTATCTCCCACTGTGGAAAAAAACCCCAGCTTGATTGAGAAATCTTTCATTTTACTTCTTTGCTTGAATTTAGTAAGAATTGGGCATGATTAACCCACTTATTACATTCTGATGTTTACTGATAATATGATTTTAAACTTTGTTTAGATAAATGCTATTTAATGAATCTTTAGGCATGTCTAAACACATTCCTTTTACTGACAGTTATGGGGAAACCGAGCTAAGTTTGGTATTCTTTCAGAGCTAATTTAAATAAGCTTGTGACCATTGAATATTGTATGGTTTACATCAGGGGACTCCAAACTTAGCAACTTTAAGACTTGTGGACTTCAATTAGCTGTCTGGGGAATTCCAGGAGTTGAATTCTGGGAGTTGAAGTCCACAAGTCTTAAAGTTGCCAAGTTTGGAGACTCCTGGTTTACAATATGTTGTGCAGTGCTGTCAGTCTGTGTTTAAGCCAGAAATTTGGAGTGTTTCTTCTGAATAAATGCATACATCAGCTGGCAGAAAGATTTTAAATGGAGCAAGATTATAAAAGGTTGAGCCTTTGCCTTTGAGGTAGAAGAGTTAATCTTATGGGAACCAGGAAAAAGACAGATAAAATGACTGATTGTTGAGGCAGCAGAGTTCACTATTATTAAAATTAAATTTATGATAATTGAAGTAAGCTATAGTGCTCTTCAGATATTTGTTTCTGCAACATTATATTTGCTTATTTACTAAAACCATGCTGGTTTGCAAATAAATCTTGCATGAATTGTAATAATTAGGTTGTCAGTTTGAGTGTTAGAAGCTTTTTTATCTAATTTGTTTGGCAATTTGATGTTACAAAAGACTTTCAGAGGAAATGTTCATTGTAGACTCCGATAGCTCTCCCTCTGCACGTATTTCTTGCCTTTCAAGAGGAAGAAGCAGATTTTATATCCTGAATGTTCGTTCATAACACCCTTCTATTGCCAAATATTGGTTTTGAGATTAGTGTACCGATGCTCAGAAATGTGTATTGGGAAAGGCTTTTCATTACTGCTTGGATAAGGCAGGTTCCTTTGTGATATACCCCAGTGGTTCACTTAAAATGGGAGCAGGAGGCTAGCAATTGCCTTTTGAAAAAGCCCCTTTGGGACAACCATGATCGGGAAGACTGAGAATCTCCATAGACATCATGGTTGGAGATACTTTCTGGCTTTCTTCTGAATGTATCTGTAACCTTAAGGAAAAACCGAGTTCAGTTGCCTTTTGAAAAAAAGCACCTTTGGGACTCCAACCATGATCCTCACCTGTTTTCATCTCCTCCACATGCAACTGGAAGAAAAATCCCTGTGTGAAATTCTGGGGGCAGAATCTCAAGGCTGAGGCTCGGAGGCTATGAAACAGGATCTGAAAGCTTAGGATGCTGGATTTGGAAGTGGGGCTTCAATACTTGCTCTCTTCTTTGAAATGTGGCTTCTTTTTCCTGGTCCTGTACAGGTACAAGTCTCTTCCTGACAAGGAGCAGGATGAGGATGCTCTGGAAGAACTGCAAAACATGATCAAAGAGAGACAGGATGTCTTTTTTGAAATGGAAGCATACTTGCCAAAGAAGAATGGGTAAGGCAATTGAACTCAGAATTCCCCTAATTTAACAGGGAAATAAGACTGATTCTGCTCTTAATAGTTTGCTTGGTTATTTATGTGATTTATAGAGCCACCTAGGTTTCATACGTGACTCTAAACAGCTTACAATAAAATAGATAAGACATAGATAGTCCTTGACTTACAAAAGTTTGCTTAGTGGCCATTTAAAGTTACAGCGGCACTGAAAAAAAGTGACTTCATGACCATTTTTCACACTTAATGACCATTGCAGCATCCCCGTGGTCACGGGATTTACATTCCGATGCTTGACAACTGACTCACATTTATGATGGTTGCCATGTCGACCTTCTGATCAGCAAAGTCAATAGGGATGACAGATTCACTTAACAACTGTGTTACTAACTTAACAACTGCGGTGATTCACTTAACAAATGTGGCAAGAAAAGTCATAAAATGGGGCAAAACTCACTTAACAATTTTCTCACTTAGCAACATAAACATTGGGCTCAATTGTGGTTGTAAGTTGAGGACTACCTGTATTTAGTTAATGATTCCACCTCCAGGATAACATACTCATATCTGGGTTCCAGGTCATCTGTCAGACCAAGTTTTAAGGCCTTTAGAAAAGCCAAGAGGGTGGGGGGCAGTTCACTAAGTGAACTTTTGTTGTCATGGACCAGGGGTGTCAAACTCAATTTCATTGAGGGCTGCATCAGCATTGCGGTTGCCCTCAAGGGGCAGGGTGGGTATGGCCAGGGTGGGTGTGGCCTACTGGGTGGGCGTGGCTAGAGTGCGTATGGCCTACAGGGTGGGCATGGCCAGCTCTACATCATTCGCATCAAGGGTACCTATGGGGGCCTGGGCAGGAGTGGGACAGATCTGAGGGTCTCTGGCAGAAGGGGGGGGGGTCTCTGGGCCAGGGCCAAGGCAGTGGGGGCCGTTTCCTCACTGTTTCCAGGATGGCTTCGCGGGCCACATGAAACCACTTCGCGGGCCGGATCTGGGCCCCGGGCCTTGTGTTTGACATGTCTGTCATGGACTATCTGTGGAAGATTCCACTTTCACTCTATTGTATACCTCCTACCAACCCCGTATCTAAGCTATTTGTTTAATTTTAATGTATTTATTGACTGGTTTTATTTTTTATACTATAATCTTATCTAACAGTAAGTCTCCCAGAGCCACATCATAGTGAGATGAGCAGCGAATAAATTTAATAAATAAAATATAAGGAAGATGTTGCATCTAGCTACTTATAGCCAGTGGCTGTGGAAACATAGGCAGATATTTCATCTGACAGAATTCCAGTATGAATTCTATAGCCAAAGGTGTTTCTAGTTAGTTTGCTGCCACTAGCTCTTGGTAACTTTGAGAACAGATGTCAGTTGTATGCTAATTATAGTTAATTATAGCAAAATCACATGTTATACCCTGTTTTGACAGCTGCTGCCAAAAAGAAACAGGCTGCTGATCAATATATCTTATTATGACTCCTTGCAGATTAATTTGAGATGCTGAGTATGCCCAGAATGTGAAACTAGTATGACTCAGGTTGTTGTTATGGAGGTGTACTTTTTCCGTCTTTCTGTTGTGTTCCAGGTTGTACCTGAATCTGGTGCTGGGAAATGTGAACGTCACTCTGCTGAGCAAACAAGCCAAGTAGGTGCTAATTAATTATAGTTTATCTCCTTGTTGAGATGTTTTACAGATTAGGAGCCCCCTTTTAAATTTCAGAATACGCAAATGAAGTTTCTCAGTGTGCTAAGCCAGGGGTCCCCAACACCCGGGCCGCAGACTGGTACTGGTCTGTGGCTGATTGGGAACTGGGCCATTTAAGCAGTGGGCGAGCGCATAAAGCTTTATTTGTGCATGCACAGGATTAGGCTACACATGCTAAACCATCCCCTCCTCCCGCTAGCCGCTGCCAGCGCTGCTACCAGTCCATGGAGCCAGAAATGCTAAGGCACAAAACCAATCAAATAAGCCAAGATGCTGGGTGTTGTATGTTATATATGTATATTGTTTTTGACTTGGCTTATGTCAGCAGTTGGGACTGGGACTACTATCACTAAGTGATGCAGTTGCAAAGAAGAATATCACATGACCCCATTGCTTAGTGATGATCAGCATCCCCTTCTTGCTGTCAATAAGTGAGGACCATGAAGGTCATTAAGCAAGGCCTTCATGTGACACTGACTTCCTGCCAGCTCTCCCAGTACAGGGAACGCTGTAAGACAGTCGTTCAACTATGAGGATGCTGCAACAGTCAGAATTATGAGGACCCATTGTAAATAACATTTGTTCAACACCACTGTAACTTTGAATAGTTACTGAACCTAATGGTCGTAACCCAAGATCCTGTACAGAATCATATTAATCATAAACAGGCACAAAACGATGCATGGTGAAACACAGGTGTATTCTTTAAAAAAGAACTATACTCCCCTAAGTAAAATTTAATTGATTTAATTAATGCCTGCAGGGAGGGTATTTCATTCCATCAACTCTTTTTACTGTTTGGATGCTCATTGCTAGGCAGGCTCATATGAGAATAAAGTGTTCCTTAAGACATCAGAGTCCCAAGCTCCAGAGAGCTTTCAAATCAAATCAGTATTTATTATAGTCACAGACATATAGTTCATTGCCATACAGGGTAGTCCTCACTCAATGACCAATTGTTTCACAACTGTTCAAAGTTATGATAGCCATGGAATAGGTTCTCTGCAGCCCATAAAGCAGTCTCCAGCCCTTCTGCTATCACACAACTGCGATTCATGAATGTTTTTGCTGGTTTCCAGCAAAAACCCACCCATTTAAATGGATGGGTTTGCTTAACAACCATGGCATGTGCTTGACTGCAGCACTCACTTAGCCACTGCAAAACAAGGCCAGAAAATTACTTCCAGTCACGTGAGTGCCTCGACTTACAACTGCAGTGACATGTGTCTGTAATTCTGGATTCAGTTGCAGACATATGTTGAAGACACCCTGTAGATAAAGAGCTTGAAAAGTTCTTCTCCATCTAACATCCTTCAGATTATGCTGGAACTCCATCTCTTAGGATTGGGGATTTGGGGAGTTACAGTCACAAGGTACTGGGAAGATAGCTGGTTTGGAGCCAGGATTACAAATGGCTCTTGGAACTGGTTTATTCCCCCTCCCCCTCTGCCGCCCCATGTAGGTTTGCATATAAGGATGAGTACGAGAAGTTCAAGCTTTACCTCACCATCATTTTGCTTATCATCTCCTTCACCTGCCGCTTCCTCCTTAACTCCAGGTGAGTGCACAGTCCTGAAAGAGGCACAACCTCTCCCCTGCCTTTCAGCCAGCTAAAGTTGCTACCTCCAATCCACAGAGGACTTTGGGAAGTGGCATGGCAGAGACGGCTTGCTTTCTTGGAAAGGCAATCAGGTGTTGAAGGCAGCAGCCCTTCAGTACAGTGAGATTAATTTTACTGGACATCCAGTAAATGTAAACATGCTAAAAATTGTAAGCTGCCAACTTTAGTTGTTAATAGTGATAAGAGGTAGAAGCAGTGACACCTCCCTCCCGTTCTTTGCCACCTGGGCTTACACCCAGCTCTGCGTGGCTGTCTTCTGTGCAGATGAGAAAGATTTTGGAAAGCCCACAAAACTTCCACTGTTATTAAAAAGGGAGGATTATTTAAATGGCAGAATCTTCCCATCACTGGAGCAGAGGTGAACAGACTAGTGCCATTTCCTTGGAGGGAAGGAAGCATATAGTAACTGTCTCTTATTCTGGGATGTGAAAGATAACTTAGATTCACCATGAATACAGTAATGGAGGGAGAGGAGTTTTTCTCACGCTTTCTTTTTATGTGTGTGGTGAGGGACCTCTTAAAATTGGGATTGTTACACCATTGATGAAATACCATAACTAAAATGACTAACAGTTTAGCAAAGTAGTGAAGTTGTTTTTCCCTTAGGCAATGGAAGAAATGTTGCTGATGGAGCTGGCATAAGATGGTTAATTGATGATTGTGCATTTTATGTTTACATTGGTTATTGTTTCAAATGGTCGTTTTGTTTTTAGTGTCCTATGTTTTAATTTTCTTCACTACCCATAGTTACTTTGGACAGCTATATAATTTTCTTTAATAAAGAAGTAATAATCATAGGGAATAAAATGTTAACCCTCCATAGTGTTACCGCAAAAGGCACTTGGTAACCCTGTGTACACTATAAATCAGGGCTTTTCAACCAGTGGTACGGGTACCACCTGTGGTACATTGGCACCTGGCAGGTAGTACGCGACCATCCTAGAAAAGTGATAGCAGGGGAGGGGAATGAGCTGAACTGGTGGTGGCACCACACAAGCCTGAGCGAGAGATGGCTGGTGCTGCAGAGCTGTCAGGGCTCAGCAAACGCGCCAGGATCAGCACTTTGGGGGGGCTGTCAGGGCCCAGTGGAAGTGCCAGGATCAGCGCCAGGCTCCAGGTGGAGCTCGGCACTGATCCCAGCGCTTCCGCTGAGCCTAGAAGAAGCGCTGATCAGCTGGAATGTTGCAGCATCTCCAGGGTTTTGTGATTTACATTCAGATGCTGGGCAACTGATTCATATTTATGACGGTCACAGTGTTCCAGGGTCATGTGAAGTGACCAAAACCTGCTGTAACCACCCAGCAGATAGGGGGAATAAAAACCAAACACCCACCACCACAACCACTGCCAATCCTCAACAGAAATGCTCACAATAATGAAAACCTCGGACAGGAGGAAGAGCACCGCCGGGTGGGCAGGCAGGTGTCTTGCTCGGCTGTGGCTTGGGGGGCACTTTTTTCAGTGCCATTGTAACTTCAAACCAGTAACTAAGCGAAGTGTTGTAAGTCGAGGACTACCTGTACTTCATCACTTTTTTCCTCTTTTTGGGGGGGGGTCAAGTTTTTGACAGCTTTCTAGGTGACTGGTGGTACTTGGATGTTGCCATATCCTAAAAGTGGTACAATAGGTGAAAAGGTTGAAAAGCTATAAATGGTTGTTCTATGTACCCCACCCTTTGTAACTTTACAACTTAGGCACGTGTGCATCCCACAACGCCATTATGTGTCAGGTTGGATTGCTTGGCCCAAAGTTCCCCCGGTGAGTTTCTCTGGGTGAGCATGGATTAGAATCCAGGCCTCGCTGATCCTTGTCCATACAAAACACAGGTAGTCCTTGACTTACAACCATAGTTGGGAAGCAGGATTTCTGTGGCTAAGCAAAGTGGTTAACTGAGTCGTGCCTGAATTTACGACCTTATTTTTGTCATGGTTGTTAAGTGAATCACGTAGCTTCCCTCATTAATTTTGCTTGTCGGAAGCCTCCTGGGAAGGTCACGAAAGAGCCCTGGGATGCTGCAACCTTTGTAAATACATGCTGGTTGCCAAGCACCCAGATTTTGATAGTAAGTCGAGGACTACCTGCATTTAGCTGATCTTGGCTGATCTTTAAAGAGAGGTCCAACCTAGAATTAAGGGGAAAAAATTCCTGTCAGTGAGAACAATTAATCAGTGAAACAGGTTGCCTCCAGAAGTTGTGGGTGCTTCAGTACGGGAGGTTTTTTTTTTATTGAAAAGTTTTACAGTACATTTTATCTTTAACAATCCCCCCTCCCCCACCCCTACCTAACCCTCCCTATCCCTCCCCCCATTCCCCCCCCTGACTTCCCAGAGCTAAGTACAAGGTATAAAAACAAAGAACAATCATAAACATCCATATGCTAACAACAATAAACTATTAACTCTATCGCCCTCTAGCTCATATAAAATGACTACAAGCAATACTAATGTTACATATAAAAAGAAAGAAAAAAGAAAAGGAAACTTATTCAAATGCTAAATGAAACTTTTTAGTCCCATATTTGTTCTGAATATAATCAATCCACTTTTTCCACTCCATAATATAACGTTCTTGCGAATGATCTTTCAAGTAAGCCGAAATCTTTGCCATTTCCGCCAGGTCAGAAACTTTTAGAGTCCATTCTTCTATAGTCGGCAGTTCCTCCAGTACGAGAGGTTGTTAAGAAGAGATTGGACAGCCATTTTTCTGGAACATTATAGGAGCTCTTGGCAGGGCCTTTTCACCCATTGTACCACTTTTAGGATATGGCAACATCCAAGTACCACCAGTCACCTAGAAAGCTGTCAAAAATGATGATCCCCCCCCCCAAAAAAGGAAAAAAGTGATGAAGTACAGGTAGTCCTCGACTTGAAACAGTTCGCTTAGTGACTGTTCGAAGCTACAATGGCACTGAAAAAAGTGCCCAGCAAGACACCTGCCTGCCCACCCGGCGGTGCTCTTCCTCCTGTCCGAGGTTTTCATTATTGTGAGCATTTCTGTTGAGGATTGGCAGCGGTGGTGGTGGTGGTGGGTGTTTGGTTTTTATTCACCCCCATCTGCTGGGTGGTTGCAGCAGGTTTTGGTCACTTCACATGACCCTGGGACTCTGTGACCGTCATAAATAGGAATCAGTTGCCCAGCATCTGAATGTAAATCACAAGACCCTGGAGATGCTGCAACATTCCAGCTGATCGGCGCTTCCTCTGGGCTCAAAAGCGCCGGGATCAGTGCCGAGCTCCTGGCACTTCCACTGAGCCCTGATAGCCCTGCAGCTCCAGCCATCTCTCGCTCAGGCTTGTGCAGTGCTGCCACCGGTTCAGCTCACTCCCCTCCCCCGCTACCATTTTTCTAGGATAGCCGCGTACCCACCTGCCAGCTGCCAATGTACCACAGGTGGTACCCGTACCACTGGTTGAAAAGCCCTGGACTAAAAGACCTCCAAGGTCCCTTCCGATCCCATTCTCTAGCCCAGAGATAGAAACCAGCAAGCAGCCACTCACTTCACCAGGCAATTCTATTACTACAATTGACCCATCACTTTCTCACTTTTTATGACAAGGGTAACTGATGCTGTCTTCAATTTTCTCCTGGTCTGGTATTACTGCACACTGACAATTCGAGAGAGCATCTTGATCAACAATGGTTCTAAGTAAGTAGTGCTTCTGTTCAGCGTCTCTCCTTCCTTAAGCTATAAGGAGGTCACATACAGTATATATTTAGCCAGTACTCCTTGTATCTTTTCTGTAAAATCTTTCCTAGTCCTGCTTTAACATTCTGGGAATTGAATTTGGAAGCATCCCCTTAAAAACCCTGCCTTACGTATGCAGTCAGGGGGCAGGTCCATCTAGCACGGCAGTTCCTGTTCTGACAGCAGAGCTTTTTCAGCATTTCTGTGGAGAAAATCATTCCTGGAAGTTCTTTGCAATCTTAAGAGTAGAATGGGGAGCATGTCTCCTCAAGTGGCAATTCAGACATTTTCCTTAAAGGTATGGTCATTGACACGGTGTTTGGCATTCAGCGCAAGATATTCCAGCTGCTACTGCCCTGGCACCTTCCAAATGGAGCTCCCGACATTGTCTCGGTATATTGGGCTGCCGTGTTTAAAAGAAAAATATTAATGAAACTGGTTTAATGCTTGCTCTTCCAGGATTAAAGGCTGGTGGGTGCTTCATCACTACATTTCCACCTTCCTCTCAGGGGTCATGCTGACTTGGTGAGTCTTCATCTCAGTTGTCTTGGTAATTTCAAGGAGAAAAAAATATGAGCATAATGCTTGTGATTTCAGTGGTTTTAACTAATAGCTCAAGAGTTTACTTAATTCCTTTCTGGAGCCTTTTAGGAGAATAGCCAGTGCCCATCACATGTCAGTGAATTCTGATTACATGTATGTTTCTGCATTCCCTCTTATCTTTGCAGGCCAGATGGCCTGATGTACCAGAAGTTCAGAAATCAGTTCCTCACATTCTCCATGTATCAGAGTAAGTGGGACTTCATTAAAGAAGAGGGAGGAGGGAAGCGGTTGAAGACCCACAAGTGTCAGGCTGTCAGTAAAACAATAAATTCCAGCCTTTATTTTCATAGCTGCATTGCCAGAATTCTGCAACATGGAACACAGAATGCCATTTTCTAGCGAAGGCTTCTGTTTGAATAAGAATAAGGGGCAGTCAAACAATTCTATGTAAGGGTTTCCTCATGGGATGAAATTGAGATGAAAGGGTAGTGGCATAGGAGATGGCATTGAGGCAAAGAGCAAATTGCTGTAGCTGAAGCAGCTCAAATGTATTTGAGCTTCCCCACCCCACCCCAGTACCGTGAACACTAGATGTTTTTATTTTTAAGAAAGGAAAAACCACGCTACCACCAAAGGTAATGGATGAAAAGGTTTAAAACTAGAGCTTTGCTTTTAAGGGACGCTTTAGAGTAACAATGAGGGATGGATAATTTCAGTATCTTAGTGTATATGCTGCTGCCCTGAATTTTGATCTCCCTTGCTGAAATTTTGATAGGCTTTGTCCAGTTTCTTCAGTATTATTACCAGAGTGGTTGCTTGTACCGGCTAAGAGCTCTGGGTGAACGACACACCATGGATCTCACTGTGGGTAGGTAGCATTTCTGCTTTCTCTTTTTCCTTTGCTGAGGCAAACTCTCCTGTGTGAGAGATGGGGATCTTCCTTCACTAAGTCATCCCTACAGAAGTCATCCCTACAGAAGATGCTCTTCTGGTCACTGGCTTTTGAAAGGAGGAAGAGCTCTTGGTGGCCATAAAGGTGGGATCATTGTGAAATACTAGGGATGGGAAACCACAGCAGGCCAATGCCATACGGACAGCAAAAGCTTCTGTCTCTAGGCTTGCTTTGTCAGTTCTCATCCTGCAAGGATGCTTGTGTGATCCATAATCCCTCCAAATTGCAGTTTTTCCCTACCCTTGGATACTGGAAGTAGATCTTAGGCTTGTGTCATCAATTTAGATCAGGTCTGGTTCATATTTGGATGGGAGATCTCAAGGGAATCCCACCCAGGGCTGTAACCTATATTAGCAAATAGAAAAAAACACCCCAAAATAAGGTCATGGCTATTTCATGCCGTATTCAAGAAAATTACTTAGGAGTGTCTCTGAATTCACCTGATGAGCTTGATATGAAGGGACTTTTTTTAATCATGTTTCATTCTGGCTTAGAGATATTAACGTTTTTAGAGTCCTCATCTAGGTATAGTTTTTTAAAAAAACAGAATTGCTAATAGCCATGTTACATATTTTTTTAAAAAAAACAAAATTCTGAATCTGACTGGGAAGTAGGTCTGCTTTTCAAACCAGCTTTTACCCTTCCCTTCTCAAAGAGTTGAGCCTTTTATTCTTGTGGAGGCAGGCTCTTAACAATGTTTTGCCTGTCTCTAAGCTTCTCTATTTCCTTTTCTGGCAATGCTAGCCTAGCAGAGGTAAGAGGTCTGTGTTAACTGTCAAGTCTTCCAAAGATCGCCAGCTCCAGTCAGTCTGAAGAGGCCATTGGGACTGCTGGACCGTGGCCTGATTCTTTGGCTGTGCATTTTTCCTTGCAGAAGGTTTCCAGTCCTGGATGTGGAGAGGCCTCACTTTCCTGCTTCCGTTCCTCTTCTTCGGCCAAGTAAGTGTGTTTCACTTCTTTGGGGATTATCGTTACTCTAGGCAAGACAAAACCAGGTTTATTTGATCTGACAGGGGAATAGTTTCTTCAGTGTATTTTGTTTAATTATTTTATTTATTTTATTGGATTTGTAAATTAGCTATTTATATTCTGCCTTTTATTATTTTTTTAGAAATAACTCAATGTGGCAGACATACTTAATACTCCTCCTGCCTCCTGTTTTCCTCACAACAACAGCCCTGTGAGGTGGGTTGGGCTGAGGGTGAATGGCTGGCCACAAATCACTCATGTGTAAGGCGGGACTAGACAGTCTCTCAGGTTCTAGACTGGTGCCTTCACCACTAGACTAGACTAGACTAATGTAGAGTTCTTGTATATTTTGTCTTTCCTCCTATTAGCTCTTTTTCAGGGTAGATGTACGCTCTGTTTATAAACAACTGACTAAATGAGAGACAATGAAACATTTATTTCATAATCATATATTTTGTTTCATTTTATAAATATATAAAGTAAATTAGAGAATCGAACTTTTACTTCATAATAATGTTACGTGAAGAGATGCTTAAAGGAACAAGCTTCCTTCCCCTCCAAACCTCTTTACAAAGTGAAAGTTTGTTACAAGGGATGGTAATATTCTTATGACCAGCGTGGGCAGGGCAGTGTTGCCAAGTCGCCATCGAAACTGGCAGGTACAGGGGATTCTGCCATACTTTGTGGTTTGAGAAAATTCATCTGATTCCTTGTTCTGTTTTTGTGTTTTAAACCTATTGCACTCCTTAAAGAGATACCGTATTTTTCCCCATCTCATTGCCAGCTTTTAGAGGGGGAAACTGCCTGATTTTTTCACTGTGCTTGGTACAGGGCTGGAGGGGTGGTGGTGCCTAAAAAAAGAAAGATTGAGGTGAAGAGTAATTGAAATAATAATTTGATGTGTGACTAGTGTTCCATGTGTCTTTTTTCTCCTAGATGCACCTACTGATTAACTCATGTGAATAATCTGGCTTTGAGATGCATTTTGTCCCAAGTAAACTCTCAGGCTTTATTGTGATAATTAAACTGCTAAAAAAGCCTGTGCTTTTATGTTGAAATTCCAGGGGGGAGGGGACGGGGGACGGCAGGGATGCTCATCTGAGCAGAGAATTCTCAGGTAGTTTTGAAAGAGTGTGTTTTGACTAAAAATCCTAAAAATTCTACTGCCAAAAACCACTGGTTTCACAGTGATGCAAGTGATCTCACAGTGATACATTTGAGGGTGAAAATCTGAGATATTGCAAATAAAACAATTATCTTCTCTCTCTAGTTCTGGCAACTGTTCAATGCTGTCACACTCTTCCAACTAGCCAGCCATCCAGAATGCAAAGAATGGCAGGTAAGAGCGAATTTGTAGGCACAGGAAGAGGAAATGCTGTTCTTTTCCCACACTTTCAAAATCATGGCCCGGTTGCATCAATTGCAAGCTTTGTCATTACTTTCAGAAATAACCAAATGTGTTCTAAATGCTGCCAGTGTGATTGATACTCATGGTAAAGTATATGAAACCCTCTCAGTAATCCTCCCAAACCCCTTTGCCCATTATATCCGCTTATCTCATAGTGTGAATAACAATCTTTAACAGGCTTACAGGCAGGGGATGGAAGATTGTCAGAATATTCAGAGGGATTGATTGTTATCTCAGCATGGCTGGCTAGGAGAGTGTGCCAGTCAGCTTACAGCCTGCTAGTATTTTGCACGCTTATAGCATTTTAAAAGATATTGATTTCAGGCAAGAAAACCCCTTTCTTATGTTTCTGATTTGGGAAAATGAAAGTAGGTTTCCTCAAAATGAATGCTGTTTTAAGTCATGTAGAGTTTGGGAACTCCTTCTGCAAATGATGAACATCGTGGCTCAATGGTAGAGCATGAGCTTTTTCATTCATAGAATCCTTCCAGACTAAAGTGGTGATAAATCACATAAATAAATTAAAATATTGCGCAAAGGGCAGCATGGTTGGGAAATCCCTGTCTCTGCCCAGAGTGGAAGTGTGTGTATGTTCGAAGAGCTTGATTGTAAAGCTGTTTCTTATTTAAGGTTAGTTGGGTTGTTCTGTAGGGATGAAATGTTGGCTCTGCCAACATGTATGAACTGATCTGGAAGTTGAGTCATGGCATCTGGAGTTCTTTTCTTTTTGATTTGAAATATTTTGCTTCTTCAGTCTGAATCTTCTTCGGTTTTGCTCTGAAGAAGCCACTTGGGACAAGCAGCAAGACATTTCAAACCAAAAAGAAAAGAAATCCGGTTGTCATGATTCAGCTTCCAGACAACTCTGCTGGATAATGGAGAATCTTTATTGACATGTGCGAATTGAACTTAATCTAAAATCAAGACTGAAATGTAGGGCAAGTCAGGAGGAGGAACTTTCGAAAGATTAACAAAGCAAATAAGAAACACATACTGGATTTCAAGAACAGGCAATGCCATGTAACATGAAACAGTGCCAGCAAGGTGTCCTGTAAAGAGGGTCCAGTGTTGTCCATTCAGTCTGTCTGCTAAAAAAGAAGTGCTAGTGAATCCGTTGTTCTGCCTCTTTGGGATGTGAATAAGTAAAGGAAGGTACAAAAACAACACGTAAGCAAATGTCATTGGGCTACTGCCTGCCTTCAGATGATGCTATATGCTGGGATGAGGAACTTGCGATCCTCCAATTATTACTACATCCCCAGCAGATTTAGACACTGTAAAACAAGGACCATCTGCATTCGGATTCACAGTTCTTTCCAAAGCATGGCTATTCAGTTGGCTTTCATTTGTGACTCGCCCTTAACAAGTGAAGGGATTTGAAAGTGGAAACTTGTAAAAAGCCAGGTTGGGCTCGTGCAAAGCATTCAAAAGAGACATTTCACAAAGGATATTGGTATGAGCAAAGCTCCCATCTTTGAAGCATTAAAAGCAGCTATCTCCTTTTGTTCAGCTGCTTCCAAGGCTGTTCCCAATCAATTGTGTGGATAAAAACAACACTTTCTCTAAAAACATCATCAAAGTGAAATGGTATAGGGTTTCCTGCTTGAGCAGGGGGTTGGACTTGAGGACCTCCAGGGTCCCTTCCATCTCTATTCTGTTCTGATTAAATTCTGATTAAAGTGGCTGCACATCTACACATAAAGACAGCTAAGGACAGCCTTATAAATATACAAGCCTCAAAAGACATAGCTGCTTTAACACTTTGAACTAAAACTCATAGTAAAATACCTTTCTGATGCTTTGTGATGCTCTTCCTGTTCTACTCTAGAATTCCTGACAGTTTTGCTAAATTGATCTCTCTCTTCAGCAGTCCAGTCCTTTTGAGAACTGCCGAGTCTCTCTCTCTCTCTCTCTCTCTCTCTCTCTCTCTCTCTCTCTCTCTCTCTCTCTCTCTCTCTCTCTCTCTTCCTCTTAAAGCATTAATCACTGACTGTTTTAATTGCACTGGCAGGTCCTGATGTGTGCCTTTCCCTTCCTCACCCTCTTTACTGGCAACTTCTTCACCACATTACGAGTTGTTCACCAGAAATTCCAGAATAAGACCAAGAAGGAATGAGCCTTCAAGTGCCTCTCCCCCTTCCTCGTTATCACTGTTGGAGGGAGCGCTACTATGCTGACCGAAGGATCCACAGCACGCTGGGTGTTCTCCTCCTCCTCCTCCTTCTGCCTCCCTGTGATTCTCTTGCATACAGATGTCAATGAAACCACGTCTTGAGTAGTGCTTCTACCACTAGCATGGGGCCTTGAGGCCTTCCTGCTGCCAAAAGGAACTCTGGACTTAATCAGGTGTCAGATTCAAGGATTAGGGTAAAGTACTGTGTGAGGAACTCAAGTGACTCTCAGATTACAACTCCCAGCTGACACCTGTATGGTTTTTGTACCCTTCCTTCGAAGCAGGGGGCTGTCTGCCCAAACTGAGTCACAGGAAAAGGAAGGGAGCAAGTTCAACCTAGGCCATCTAATGTTTATTACTGAGGACATTAACTGTATTATTGGAAGCAGATTATATGGGCAAAGAGTGTTCTCACTATTTCTGCTGGGTTGATTTCTTCCCTCCCCATCTCCAGAAATGTTCCCCTATCTTAAGATTTCTTCCTTACTATGAGCGGAGGGGACAGTTTCTCAGCTACACCTTCAATACAGAGCCTGATTTCCCTCCTCTGTGTATATTTTATGACAAACCTGACGTGATTACTTTCAGCCGCCTCCTCACAATTCTCCTCCTGGAGTTGCCTTCTCAGCCCTTGAGGGCCAAAGACCCAGCGCTTCTTCCCCCCCCCCCCCCCCCGTGCTCTTTGGAACATGGATTCACAAGCACCTAGGAGGCATCCTGCCAGAGAAGCTGAAAAATAACCTTTATTTGATCATAGTTGGCCGAGCAAGCAGCAGCATCGTTGGCACCTGGCTTCCTCCAATCTCAGTCCATATCGTCATTTGTCTGCCTTAAGTGTATAGTGGTTCTAAAACTGGGAAAAGCTGGCCTACATCCAAACATGCATTGTTGTCTTTAAATATGTATTCTTGTCACATTAAGCGGGGGGGGGAAGCTGGGAAATAAAAGAACGTAGAGAAGCCTGGGTCCCTGGCACTTCTAGGCAAGGGAAATAGTACCAAGTTAAGGATATAAAAATCTGAAATCCCAAGAATGTACCTGCTGATTCTTAAATACAGCGCATAAGACACTTCATAAAGCTCAGGGCCCTATTAGGAGGGCACCGTACACCATCATGTGTCTCAGACTCCAATCCCATGTTTTAGGAATGCTGCTGAATCACTGCTCCTGGAATGAGCAACCAGATCTCACAAATGTGAGATTAAGAGGGTTCACACCATTTTCAAGGGAACTTTATAGCCTCAGTGAAACCCATTGCACTGAAAACACATCTGAAAATGGTGTGAATCCAAAGCACGCCTGCCCTGATTGGTAGCAGTTTTTCTTCACTGGCGTTTTGGAATTTTTTTCCTCCCAATTTTTTCTCTTGCCGAAGAGGGAGACGGAAAAGCTTTCCTCTGCCTAAGATGCTTAGCTGGCTAAGGGTCAGGCTAAGCCAGGGGTGGGCAACCTTGGCTCTTTTATGACTCGTGGACTTCAACTCCCAGAATTCCAGCTATGAGCCAGCTATGGGAGTTGAAGTCCACGAGTCATAAAAGAGCCAAGGTTGCCTACCCCTGGGCTAAGCAGTGCAGAGCTGTCTGTGTGTTTTGGATTAAAATTCCCATCATCCCTTACTTAGCCTTGGTTAGTGCTGCCTGCACGCCTGAGAGGGGAAGGTCAACAGCCACTAGAGAAGACAGTTCCTACCCCAATTTTAGAAGAAGGAAGACTAAGGAAAGTCTTACTCTTTGTGAAAATGGATGCCATATCTTTCATGATCAAGTACATTGCTGCTGCAGGCGTATTTGTTGCAGTAGGCAGTATTCAAGTGGTGGTACAAATATCTTATTTTTTAAACCCCAACAATTTTGTATTTGAAACTTGCATAATGGAATCTTTATAACCCTTGCTTTCTATAGCATATGGAGAAATTCTGTTACCAGACGCTTCCTCATAGCGGCAAAGCACATTTTAAGGGATAGGGGGACTCATTCATCATATTTTGGATAGCTGCTGTAAGACAAAGGCAACTATCAGATTCCACAATACAGGTAGTCATTCTTCTACATGTTCCAAAATGGTCTTCCCCAGTTTGATATTCTGGAAATGTGTGGGAGAGCATTTTCCCAAAGGTTTGGGATCTTGGGAATTGTCCTATCATAGTTGGGGGGGGGGGAGGCAGCATTTTCCCCAGCTACCCTAAATAGTGGCAGGTCATTATCCAAGAAGGCATATTAACCTCACTCACAACTGGTCATTCAGAAGAATTTGCAAAGCCAGTTATACCAATCTAGTTTGGAACTAACACAGCAAAAAGAAATAGCTAAGTCTTTTTTTTAGGGCTGCAGTGCTATATAGGAGTTATGACCTTTCCTGAGATTCTTGGGAAGAGCTGTGTATCACCAACCTAACAGTGCAAATATTGTTCAAAGCACTGGAATTTCTTTCAGCAGTTTTATTTGGATATTTTTAGGCAGTGTTTTGATTTTCTCCTGTCCCTTAAAAACAGATGTTGCAAATCCCATATCCCCTGGTTTGCTGGTTGGTCCCTCTCTTGTCTAATGTGTAGAGAAATGTGGTACAAGACAAAATAAGCTAATACACACAGATTGTCCTTGAGGTAGTCTTATTAAGCTTATATGGCTGTCCATCTACCAGAAGGAACTATGGGCAGCAGACAGGAATCAAAACCACAATATAATTAAAACATTTGAAGCAACATTGAGGCCCTGATTATACTTGCATCCCTCAACCATACCATCAACATCCCAGCCCTATTGCTGAGAGAAAAGCCAGGGTCTTCACTGCTTTCTGATGGCCACCAGAATTGGGGCCAGCCATACTTCTGGGGTGAAACTGTTCCATAAGGCAAGTGCCATGACAGAAGGCACAGAAAGACAGCTATTGCAGTCTTTCTCATAGGTTGATTTCCAGATGTGCTGGGTAACAGCTGTCATCACTGAACAAGATCATTGGGCATGTAGGCTGAAGATGACTGGCACTTTAGCCTATATCATGCAGAGACAGGTAGGTAGGTAGGTAAGGCCTACGTAGAAGTTGCACTGCAATGAATGATACAGAATGAATGGGAGGATGCTAGCTGTATGCAGTGGAGAAATTTGTTTTGATGTTTTAAGAATACTACAGGGAAGATAAATACAGAACTCCCTTTCCACATTCTTTTAAGCATTTTAGTCACTGATCAACATCACATTTCCAGATGACACATGATAGTGGTGGGGAGACTACAAGTGATTGGAAGGAGCCCTGTTTAAAGCCCTAGAGCAGGGGTAGGCAACCTCGGCTCTTTTATGACTCGTGGACTTCAACTCCCAGAATTCCTGAGTCAGCTGACTCAGGAATTCTGGGAGTTGAAGTCTATGAGTCATAAAAAAGCCAAGGTTGCCTACCCCTGCCCTAGAGAGCTGGTTTGGTCTAATGGTTAAGGCATCAGGCTAGAAAGCTGGAGTCCACGAATTCTAGTCCCAATGTAGGCATGAAAGTTGGCTGGGTGACCTTGGGCATGTCACTCCCTCAGCCCAACTCGCTTCAAAGGCTGGTTGTTATGGGGGAAATAGGAGGAGGAAGGTGTGCTGGATTATGTTTGCCACCTTATTTGTAAAAAAATAGTAAACGCAGGATATAAATAAACTTTTTTTAAAAAAAAAATACTAGGCTGCATCTAATGTCATTTTGTTGGAATTATCTAGCTCCAGCCGTCAAGAGAGCTCCTGAAAGTTTTAAGACCTGCACCTTGTAGAATACTTAATCCTTTCGATTCATGAGTTAAAACTTGATTTCGTTGTACTTTCAGTCCAAACTGAGGGTGCCCACCTTTGCTTCTCTGTGGTTCATGTTTGTGAGTGATACTCCTTTGAAGTAACATATTTATGGTTAGGTTGTTGGCGATGGTATAGCTTCTTAGTTGCTGAATCATCTGAGACTGATTAGTTTATAAATACCTTAAAATAGCAAGAAAGGCAACAGAGTACTGAAGAGAAAATATATTTGCATGTTTAAATGTGACAGGGCACAGAAGTTTAGACCTAGCATGTTGAGTCCTGAAATAGCACTATGAAATACAGGGCATCTGTAGAATCTGTTATGACTTTAGACGTCTTTTTTAACAGGAAGGCAGCATGGCAAAGACAGACAACCCACAGAATGGGTAAAACGTAATCACCCAGTGGAGGGTGATCATTTCTCCAAATACCAGATTGTTGTGACTCAGGCTAGAAGCTCTACCTTCTAACCAGCAGATATTTGCATTCTGGCGAAATATACCCATTAAAAAGTCCCAGCCAAACTCTACTACAATAATGGAACTTTTCACTTCCTTTCCTTTCCTCCCACTTCCCATCCGAGTTTTGACTGTCGATAGTAAGCAAATTGCAAAATTAAATATACTACTGTACACATTTTGTCATGCATGGCCCTATAGAGTTAAATTATAATCAAAGTATACATAAATAAGCTTGGTTCTTATGAAACAAAGCTCCCTCACCTTCTGTTTTAACAGTTACAGCTATGGCTTTGTAGCTGGCAAAACCTCCAGTCTCCCTTCCCCGCAAAAGTCCACACAGAGGCAGAAGAGGCAGAACAAAAGAATCGGGTTTTTTTTTATTTCAAGAACAAGTCTTCCTAAAGTTATGTACAATCGGTAGACAGACTGCTTGGCCAGTTTCCAAACACATTATTAGGCACGGTACCACTGCTTCATCAGGGAGTCAAGTGACGGGAGGCAAATTTGTGTTCAGAAGAGCAGCATGGGACTGCAGGCATCAGAGCTGGGAACAGCCTCAGTCCAGGATCTCATCCAGTTAGGAACAAAGCAAGGGAGAAATAGAAGGGGTGGTTTGGAGAGCCCTCACACTCATGTAAAATAAAGTTTCCCCCAAGAGGGAAAGAACAAAGTGACATATCCTAAGCAGGTTCTTCTCTGCTCCATGCTGAGAGGCATAGCATCTAGATCCACCATCACCCTCCACACATGCCTGCTAACACACAGGAAGATGAGTTTCATTTTACTGATGCTTCTTGTAAACCACTGCTGCTACCCCTTGCCTTCCAAACGATGCCTTCTGCCTCCTCTTCAGACATTTCCCTGGCACCCATCCCACATGAATCCCAACAACCAGCTGCTGACCAAAATGAAAATCGTTGCCAAAATGTATTCTTCAGTGCAACCCAAGAAAGACCCCAGCCTGTTGATCAGGCTAAATGAGACTGTTGAAGGGCCAAGGTCATCTAAGCACCATTTCCACCCAAGCAGTGATACCTGTGAGACAAGAAGGGTGTTCCTTTTGTTGGGCAAAGAACGGGCAGGAAACCCACCCTCAGATATGTCCTGTAGCAGCTACCAAAGAAAGAATGAAAGACAGACAGACATGCTGGTATTTCTCCACTGCTCTGAGAGTCCAGCTCAATGCAATTAGATCTTACCATAGAAAACCAAAGCCCACTAAATTCATCCTGTCTTAACAGGGAAGGGGTAGGAGCTGGAGAAAGTCAAGGTATGCACAGATGCTTCCCTGGAGGCAGAATGATGAGTCCTTGCCCTGCTCTTCCACCAGCCACCTGAGACACCCCTCCTTTCTGCAGTAAGTGCCCCCTAACTCCAAACATCCAAAGAGTATCGGCCCTTGGTCATCAATTTCTTGACATAGTCCACAGCCGCCTGCTGGTTCATCTTGCCATATTCAGCTACAATCTCGTAAAAGGTATTCTGCACATCCCGGGCCATGTTCCGTGCATCACTAGAAGGAGGGGAAAAAATAGAGAGTAAAGGGTAAGTCAGTGAAGAGCAGTGGCTAGAACTCAAGGTAGATAAAATTCAAAAAGCAGGCTTGGAGAAATGGCATCTTGGCTGCAGACAAATTCTGCCTTTCAACCCTGTGGAGGTTGCCCTCCGGGTGAGATTCAAGGTGCTGGTTATGACCTACAAAGCCCTACATGGCATGGGTCCGGATTACCTACGGATTACCTACGGCAGCACCTGCTGCCGGCATCAACTTCCCTCCGTCCAGTGCGCTCCCACAGAGAGGGCCTCCTCAGGGTGCCTCCGATCAAAGAATGTCGATTGGTGGCCCCCAGGGGGAGGGCGTTCTCTGTGGGCGCGCCAGACCTGTGGAACCGCCTTCCGGTTGAGCTCCGGATGGCCCCCTACCTGCGCTCCTTCCGGCGTGATTTAAAAACTTATCTATTTGAACAATCTGGCCTGGTCTGATGGGTTTGGGGTTGGATTTAAATAAGTTTTAACACATTTTTAGTATTGTATTCTTGGGCATAATTATTTAATTCTTTTTAATCTCTTTTTTAACTTTTGTATTTACATTTTGATATTTATTGCCCTGTACACCGCCCTGAGTCCTTCGGGAGAAGGGCAGTATAAAAATTTAATTAATTAATTAATTAATTAATTAATAAAAAGAGAATCTAAAGATGGGCAGGTGCAAAGAGAGGACTATGGTATTTTGTAGATCTAAGTGACAAAAGCATACTAAACGTCTAATTGCCCTCAGAAGGTCCCATTTCAGTCCCATTTATTTCCAGGCAGAGCTAGGAAATGCTCCCACCTGAATTCCCCTCCTCCCAAAATTGAACCATTTATCTACTGATTGGGGCATGGAAACAGAATTCCTTCAACTAAGCCAGTTTGATAGGACCTGTAGTCTCCATGGATAGTTGCTAGGTCAGCTGCCGGGTTGGAATGGCATAAGAAAGCTTCTTAGACATATAGCTGGCTATTTCTTGAAACAAAATCAAAGGTTCTCTTGATGAGGTTAAAGACTGAAGTTTGTGGGAAGTCAGATGGAGGCCATATATTATGAGACTGACCGACATTCAGTCACGATAGCCAGGGAAGTTCAACCACTTCCCTAACTTGAATTATTTTGAACATTTTTGCGCTTTCGACAAATTCTTCTGCAAATTCATACTGATAATTTATGTAGTTTGCGACCCTTCCGGGTACCCTCAGATATTAATAGCAGAATTTCCAGGCAGCACGGCACTGCTGTTTTCTTCCTAACACTTCTGCCCCAGGGACAAAATTAATAATTACTTGTTTTCAAGTCAATTTCTGACTGCTCACTGCTGCAAGGAAACCTGTGAACAACAAGAGCCTCGCCATCCTTACCCGCACACGTAGATGTGACCGTTTCCTTCACTGATCAACTTCCAGACATGCTCCTTGTTCTTTTTTAGCAGGTGCTGCACATAAATCTGAAGAGACAAAAACTGGGTGTCAACGGGGGCCTTAAGAGCTGCGTATATCCTCTGTGTCTTCTTCACCGTAAAGACTGGCATCTACTTTTTTTTTTTAAAGGTAGATATGAGGACTACAAAAGCGCTTTTGAAAAAATAAAAATGCCTAGTCCAAAAATCGGCTGAACCGGACCGACAGCAGGGAATGACTTAGGAAATAGAAAATGTCTTTACCAACGTTTTCTAGAATTACGGAAAAGACAGGCATATTTGGTTCTTTTTTTTTCCTCAACAGAAGATGATTATCCAAGCACCAAATATACAAACAGCCCATTTTTCAAACAGAACAAGCCCAACGGGACAAGTGAATGCAAATGCCCACTGATGGTGGAACGTTTAGATAGAACAGGCTTACCTTTTCTGGCTGGTCCCTCGAGAAAGCCACATTGAGTTGAGTAAGGGCTCCTTCTTTGAGAAATTTGGCAAGTTCTTCTTTGTAGATGTAATCCTCCTTCTCGTGTCGGCAGCCAAAATACAGCACAGTCTCCCCAACCTCCTTGCCTAGAACACAAAGGCATATTCCTCAGTTCAGAGTTGCTGAGTGCATCCTTGCAACAAATAGCAGCCTGAATGTGCCTCTCCAAATCTGAGCCCTAGTTCAGACAATATAACTGTTACTGACAAAACAGTTTGGGAAATCACAAAACAGAAATCACTGAAGATAAAAATATGAAAGCTATTTGCCAGTAATTGCTCTGATGGAGAAGAAAAGCATACTGGGTGCGGAGGGAGGGAGCTAGGAACCTCATATCTTCCACAAAGTGAAATGTGAAAAGATTTACTACAGCAGGGCTTTTCAACCAGTGGTACGGGTACCACCTGTGGTACATTGGCACCTGGCAGGTGGGTACGCGGCTATCCTAGAAAAGTGGTAGCGGGGGAGGGGAGTGAGATGAACCGGTGGCAGCACCGCACAAGCCTGAGCGAGAGACAGCTGGAGCTGCAGGGCTGTCGGGGCTCAGCGGAAGCGCCAGGATCAGCGCCAGGCTCCAGCTGGAGCTCAGTACTGATCCTGGTGCTTCTGCTGAGCCCAGTAGAAGCGCTGATCAGCTGGAATATTGCAGCATCTCCAGGGTCTTGTGATTTACATTCAGATGCTTGGCAAATGATTCATATTTATGACGGTCACAGAGTCCCAGGGTCATATGAAGTGACCAAAATCTGCTGCAACCACCCAGCAGACGGGGGGAATAAAAACCAAACACCCCACCCCCGCTGCCAATCCTCAACAGAAATGCTCACAACAATGAAAACCTCGGACAGGAGGAAGAGCACCGCTGGGCGGGCAGGCAGGCAGGTGTCTTGCTCAGCTGTGGCTTGGGGGGGGGCACTTTTTCCAGTGCCATTGTAGCTTCAAACAGTCACTAAGCGAACTGTTTCAAGTCGAGGACTACCTGTACTTCATCACTTTTTTCCTTTTTTGGGGGGGGGATCATCAGGTTTTTGTCACCTTGCTAGGCGACTGGTGGTACTCGGATGTTGCCATATCCTAAAAGTGGTACAATGGGTGAAAAGGTTGAAAAGCCCTGTACTACAGCATTACAGTAGTCCTCAGCCTATGACAATTTCCACTAAACTCACTGATAAGCAAGGTGGTTGCTAAGTGATCGCATCTGATTTCATGACCTTTTTTTTGCCATGATTATTAAGCAAATCACTGCAGTTGTTTAGTGAACCATGTTAAGCAAATCCAGCTTCGCCTATTGACTTTGGTTGTCAGAAGCTACCTAGGAAGGTCGCAAACAGCATTCATGTAAGTACACACTGTTTATCAAGCACCCAAATGTTGATCACATAGCAATGTGATCAAAGTGAGCGCTTAGACTTCTATAGTGCTCCGTAGTGCTTTACTGCCTGCCCTGAGCCGTCTACAATGTCAGCATATTGCCCCCTACAATCTGGGTCCTCATTTTTTTTTAAAAAAAATTAATTTTAATTCCATTTATATCCCGCCCTTCTCCGAAGACTCAGGGCGGCTTACAAGCTTAGCAGTAGCCTTCATTCTATGTATATGCCTGCTTATTAGGGCTTTCACACACACCCCAAGCGGCATTATTACAAAGTTAGTTTAATTGCCCCCAACAATCTGGGTCCTCATTTTACCTACCTCGGAAGGATGGAAGGCTGAGTCAACCTTGAGCCTGGTGGGATGCGAACCTGCACTAATTGCAGGCAGCTGGTGTTACTTAAGGAGGCATTAGCCCACTGCTCCACCAAGGATTTTACCATCCTCAGAAGAATAAAAGAATGGAACCCAATCAGGACCGAACTCTAGACTGTGGGCAGAATCAGCCTGCAATACTGCATTCTAACCACTGGGCCACCAGGGCTCCTCCCATAACCCTGGGGATGCTGTAATGGTCGCAAGTGCGAGGACTGGCCGTGAGACTTTTTTCAGTGCTGCTGTACCTCTGAGGAGTTGCTAAACAAATGGTTGCAAGTCAAGGACTACCTGTATTTAGATGGAGATGTTCACTTATTCAGTCTCCTGCTTAAACCAATACACCTGAATGTAGGCGTGCCAAAGCCAGGGCAATGCAGAAGATTTTCACTCCAATTTGGCTATGAGTGAAAGATTATTTGGGGTTGCATCGTCTGCACAGTTAGGATTCTGTCCTTTGAAAAGTTATTTTTCTGCCTCACTGAGTGCTTTTCCATAAGGTATGGATTGACTCTGATTGAGTTACTCTATTAAAAGGAGAATCAGCCAAAAGAAACTGCAGCTCCATTTTGACCCATTGGCAACTGCAATAGTTTATAACATATATTTTTGTTTACAGAAGAGATAAACGTGAACTGGTTTGTAAAACAGTCGTTCACAGACAAATCAAAGATGGATTTTGCAAACTGCCCAAAGTCTGCTGGAGTGTGTGGCCATAACCAGATGATGGTGGTGGTGGTGGTGGTGATTAGGAGGTGGAGGAGGAGGAGCAGGGGAACAATGATGATTTACAGCAATTATACAAGGTGATACCAGCAAGAATGGACGGAAGTTTTACCTAGCTGAGGATCCAAGTTCTCACTCCAAATAGCCAGCTATCAGACAACTGTTTTAGGGAAGCCTTGAAGCAAGACACAAAAGCCATTGGGCACACACAATTAAGGCCAGAGTAATGAAGTGGTCAAGATGTTTGATTCAATGCAGAGAGACTTTAATTCAAGCCCCCACTCAACCATACAGCTCACCAAGCATGGCTCTGAACCAGTCACTCTGTCAGCCCAAGTTGCTTCACAAGGTGATTGTTTGGATGATAATGAGACAAGGTAACTCATATAGGTTGTCGGGAAAGAAATGCAACAACTAAGATAACCAGCCTACTACTGTTTAGTAGCCTCTGCAGTGAATGCTTTATTTCACTACCATAGCAAATAATCTGTGGATTTCGCTGTCTTGCTTTCCAAGCAATTTAACCTGGGATCCCACTGTTGCTCAGGGGGCCAATTGAGCTGAGCACTCACCTTGTTGTTTGAGCCAGCCCCGCTCCTGGATAAAACCGATAAAGGGAGCGATCCCTGTGCCTGGCCCAATCATGAGGACAGGAGTGTTAGGTTTGAAGGGTAGCCGGAACTGGGATTTCCGGACATACAAGGGCACGGTGGATTTGTGCCCATTCTCATTGGGTTGCTTGTTCTTCAGCCAGTTAGTAGCCACCCCTTTGTTTACTCGGTTTGTTTTGGTAGTGTACTCCACGACAACAGAACAGATATGGATGGAGTTTGGGTGTACCTGGAGAGGTGGTAAAATGCAAGAAAGAGCCATCAGGAGCTTTTAGAGACAACAGCTCTAAAGTCCTAGATTACATTTACATCACACACTTTGCTTAGTGACAGAATTAATCTCTGTCCAGGGTTCAGACTGAATCATAAACAAACCTATACCATTTCAGACAAATTGTTGTCCAATCTCTTCTTAAAAATGTACAGACAAGAACTGTGACTTGGGTTTCCTTGGAATACAAGGAGGCAGAGAAGCCCAGAACTGAGGACTAGATTCCAACTTCAATACTGAAAGATAGTAAGGTTCAAATACAAGTTTCTAGTGAAATATGAACATAAAATATGACCATGCTCTGTATTTAGGCAATGTATCAGTGGATTTTCAGACATCAGAAAAAAAAAAACGAGTAAGGGAGATAGGCAACCTTGTAGACCATCCAGTCCAAACCTTTGCTTGATGCAGGAAATCCAGAATTACAACACATCCAGGGAGCTGTCCTGTCTTTGCTTGATGGCCTCTCTCTAATGTACGGAGTACGGAGTCCTCAAGTTTTCACAATGATTGCTTTATTATGAGCCATCAGGTTGGTTTCAATTCTTGACACAATAGTTGCCTTCTTACACGTGGCAACTCTTTGGGTTTTGAGGAGCATTTTCCTGATCTTTTCCTCTCTCTCCATCTGCTCCCCATACCCAGGACCATTTGTTGCTTTCATATGAACCCAGTTTGTCACAGACTTTTTCTAATGCTCAGAACTTGACACAGGTCTAACCAGCGTTAAATAAAACAAGACCATTGCTTCCTTTGGTGGAATTAACATAGGATGAGAAAAATCATCTTCACATTAGGGATTTGCTGAAAAAGATCACAAAGGAGGCAGTGCCATCAGCATTTTCGTGCCTTTTCCATCATTCCTTGGAATTAGTGAAATCATTAATTTCACCCCCTCCTTTTACAAATCATTTCTTTCTAATTTGCAAGAGCTGTAACCCAACTCCTGACATCTTTAAAACTTCTCATCGATGACTGTTCAGGTTGCAACATTGCAGTAGGGAGATTCATTGTTGCTCAAAGTGAGGGGGCGGGGGAAGACTCACACAAAATATCAACCGTCAGTCCAGCCAGCCTAGGAAAAGTGAAAGGTCATTTTCGACTAAGGCAAAAACCTAAGGACTGGGTATGGGCGGGTAGAAGAACTAAAGTACATATTTTGTAGTTTAAAAAAAGGTAACGGGGAAAAATACATTGGGTTGTCAAACAGGAGAGCTCTTGGCATGCCTTGCCAGTGTGCTCACCTTGGATGTAGAAGCGATGGAGTAATAGCGAGCTTGAAGACGGGGAAGCAGTTCACAAAGGTGGTCAATAGGTGGCCGCAGAGAAGGTGTGTCCTGCAGGATAGCCAGGATATTCCTCCGGGACTCAACAACCCAGCTGAGATACAAAGCCTGGATCAAGCAAACATTTATGTTATTTATTTATTTTATTTTATTTTATTTTATTAGATTTATATACCGCCCCTCTCCAAGGACTCGGGGCGGTGTACAGGGGAGAAAGCGATCCATATGGGTTTTTTTTTCAAAAAAGGTCAGTTCTAGACAAATCAACCCTGGACTTAAGGTCTCTCTTTACTTGATGTACTCAGGAAGGGCTTTGGGCTGTAACTTCCATCCACTCTAGATTGCATAGCATGACAGTTACATCCAGTGTATCGGGAGGATGGGAAATAATGGAAGAGTGCTCTAAGTTAATTGAGGAAGAAAGACTGCAAGGGCTGGCTTAGCAGAAGATGACTGGTTACTTCCTATCCTACCAAATCTGATGTGTAAGCACCACCATGAAGAGATTCCCAGTCCTGCTTTTTAAGTTTTGAGACGTCATTCAGAATGGGATTTTCCATGGGCTAAAACAGCAATCCTGATAACCCAGACACTGTCCATCCCTATTCCATTTCTGCCTTACCAGAAGAACAGACTAGGAAAATCTAAGTGCGACATGGATCAAGCATGTCTGTCTTCTCACTTAGCATTTCACCCTTGAAAACAGCTTCTGTACTATTTTGAATGAATCTTTATTGTCAAAGTACAAGCCTCCCTTTGTGCCTCCACCCCCAGCTCACAGTGACAACAAACCCTCCATCTTATTACACCATGTGAGCTAATTGCACAACACACCGACCTCGCAAGTCAATCATACATAAAGTTTATAAAATTATTTCCCGTTCAAGAGCCTAACAGCCCATGGATAAAAGCTGTTCTTCAGCCTGTTGGTACGGCTGGCTATACTCCTATATCTCTTACCCGATGGTAGGAGAGTAAAGATATACCGTCCAGGGTGTGAGTCATCCCTGAGCATTTTCCTCACTCTTCCAAGGCAGCGAGCCCTGGCGATGTCATCCAGTGCTGTCAGGGGACAGTCCACAACGTCTTGTGCTGTGCTTACCACCCTCTGTAATACTTTCCTATCCGCGGCTGTCAGACCAGCATACCAAACCACAATACAATGCGAGAGGATGCTCTCTATAGTACACCGGTAAAAGAGGGTCATAAGCCGTTGTTCTACCCTGTTCTTCCGCAAGACCCTGAGGAAGTGAAGTCTCTGTTGGGCCTTTCTGGCCACCTGGGTTGTATTAACTTTCCAGGTAAGATCTTCACAGAGGTAGACTCCCAGAAATTTAAAGGAGGAAACTCTCTCCACATTTTGCTTGTCTGATTCAAAGAAAATTGGTAATCCCCTATTTCTACCAATTCCAACAAGTTCTCCTTCAAAGGCTCAATGTAGGATTTTGCAGATCAGGGCTGCAAAAATACAGAGGACCACCAGAGGGCAGTATGCTGAGTTTTTGCCTCTATCTTTGCCACCATCTACTGGTGGTCTGGTTTGCTGCAACCCAAATTTGATGGCACTAACCACAGATGACATTTTGGTAACATTAAGGAGAGCAGTGAATGTAGATCAGTACCCACCTTGCCTTCAGCAGAGGAGGAGGCCATCTTGCGCAGTTGCTCCTGTTCATTGGCATTTGTGGCATATTGTGCCAACTCATAGAGAACATTAGTGCGTGGTGGATGAGTGATATCCAAATAGTAGGTCAGGGCTGTGCGGTATGAAGTTGGGCAAGGGAATGGGTGCTTCTTGTTGGATTCCTCTGTACAGAAGAGAAGAGAGGAAGAGTTCAGAAATTCAAATATAAACCTCCAAATCTTGCATAAAGAGCCCGAGCAACAATCCTGACAATTCTAACTGAGACCGAAAGGTTAAGATCAACCACAGCTTTCATAGTCATAATAACCAATGACTAACAAACTGAGCTTCCACCACAGTGATGCAAAGACAAAAAAAATCAGCTTTCTAACAGGTACCTAAAGTTATATTCTAACCTTCTCCAACCTAGCATTGACCCAGCTAAGAACTACAGAAGTTGAAGTTCATACACCTGGATGGCATTCATACAGGGAAGGTAATCTACTCAGTTCTTAACTCTGCTGTCAGCTGGACAATTCTGTTGCACCAATGTTGTTCTACTGCTTTGGTAGTTATGGAGACCAGATCCATGTGCCCCAGTGCACAATGCAAGGCTGACAGGTGGGCAAAAGCAGGACAAAACAAAATTCATTAAAGCATCCCATTTCCAAAGTGTTCATGTGAGATAAGGTCACCTTGCAAGGGGAAAGAAAGATCTCATGTGATGAAAGCGACCAGCACACTTGAAATCTGAGAAATGATCACATAAGGGCACACAATGCAAGAGAACAAACAGTTCACTAAGCTGAAATATGAAACAAAGAAGGAGTCCTCAGTTCAGTGTTTACCACCTCCTCCCTTGCCATCCACACTGTAACAAAGACACAATAGCAATGGCTCTGTGAAGAGCTTAGGCGGCAGCGCTAAAAGCTGCCAACTGCTGAGCCTAGAATCTATTGAAGATTCAGCTGGAAGACTCATTCGGTAACCCCCAAAATGCAAGTGAAGCATGTCTGCCCCCATCAAGCTAATACATATTCTCAACAGGCTTAGCAAGTTTGGCAGGTCTCCCCACTTCAAATGTTGCAGCCTCAGATTCATAAAGAGGGCAGAATAAGACGGCAGAGTATCTTAATCAGGCAACCTGATTGGGCAACGGGATGTAAACGCCCTTGAAATCAGGTGTGGAAACTAGTTCTGCCAGAAATGAATTCCATCTTCAAATAGTTGCTATTGGCACAGATTGGAAATGATGGAACTTTTTGCTGCAGCAACTGTCAAAAAATGAGAACTGTCTGTGAAAAACAAAGTACACTCCTAGCTATCTATGTGCATCTCCGCCAGGGCCTCTTTTGGTAAACGTGACAGGAAGGCATCTAATGCTTTACAGTTGTTAGGAACAGCACATTCCATCAGCCACAGTTTGTACGGTAAAGAATGGGAATGGTTGCTCAAAAGATAGGGAGAAACGTTCTGCACCGTCAGTTTTCAAAACAAAAAAGCACATAAACAAAGAGGGCATCTTTATATACTCACCATCTAAATTGTTTAAGGAGATCACTGCATCCAAATCAGCACTAAGTATTTCACCCAGTTGATTCACCAGTGAAGTATCATTGGCTGGATATACAGCAATATGGTCTCCAGCTTCATATCTGGGAAAGAAAACAAGATCACTGCTGTCTGCGTCTATACAACACGCTGAGCCAAAACAAAAGCACATTATGGTTTAGTGAACCACAGTCGGATAGTTTAGTCTGAACCAGGTCACTGAAGTACATCTTTGGATTCACAATCCTTGTTAAAGGTCCCCACAAAGCCTGGGAATTTTTTAAGAGTATTAATCCAATACTTTTAAAGTTAGGGGTATTAGCATTTGTATATTTATATTTATATTTATATATTTATATTTATTAAATGTTTATACCGCCCTTCTCCCGAAGGACTCAGGGTGGTGTACAGGGCAATAAATATCAAAATACAAAGTACAAAAGTTAAAAAAAACATTAAATAATTATGCCCGATATAATACAATTTCATCTCTATTACAATAAAGTCAGACCTTTTAAAGCACAAGGAGGCAAATCCTTTGACATAGACTTAAGGCTGCATTCACACAATGTGTTTCAGTTGGTTATTGAATTTATCCATAAAGATAGTCCTCGCTTAATGACCACAACTGGGGCCAGCAACTCCTTCACCAAGTGACATGGTTATTAAGCAACTTGACTGCAACTTGTGATTTTACTGCCAGTTTCTCCATCAACTGTTTGTTGGAAGCTGGCTGTGAAGCACACAAATACCTGCCAGTTGAGAAATGCCCAAATGCTTATCACGTGATCACAGAGACACTACAACAGTCATAAATGCAAGGACTGGTTGTTAAGTTACTTTTTCAGTGCTGTTGTAACTTTGAATGGTTGCTAAATAGGGTAATCATTAACCAAGGTCTACTTGTATTCAGAGTTTGTGAAATACAATGAACTATTAATTAATCAGTTATGTTACTTAATACAATATGCTAATCCACCTACAGAGAAGTAATTTAGGTTATCCATAACCAAGTTTAGCACGTTGTACAAACACAGCCTCTAACTCTTTAACTGACCTGGTTAACTATGTGTTTTGTCAACACAACCATCAAGCCTGTGTTTAAAGCAAATTTCTTCATTCCAGTGCCGTGTAGCTTTGTTGATTCCACAATCTCCAAAATTCCCGTTTACCTGATTTTAGACCCAGTGATGTCCAGTTCATGATGCATTAGGTGCCTCTCTCCACCTTGGTTGAGCTTCCGGTTCAAAGAAACTGGGGCCAAATAGGGATTCTTGGCATCAAATGGTCTAGAAGGAACCCCAGGAGACATATCTGGTTAATGATTTGAATGGTTTAAAGGTAAAGGTTCCCCCGCACATGCGTGCTAGTCATTTCCGACTCTAGGGGCCAGTGCTCATCTCCGTTTCAAAGCCGAAGAGCCAGTGCTTGTCCAAGGACATCTCCGTGGTCATGTGGCCAGCATGACTAGATGCCAAAGGCACACGGAACGCTGTTACCTTCCCACTGTAGTGGTCCCTATTTTTCTACTTGCATTTTTACGTGCTTTAGAACTGCTAGGTTGGCAGAAACTGGGACGAGTAACAGACGCTCACTCTGTTACACAGCACTCGGGATTTGACCCACCAAACTGCCGGCCGCTCAGCATCCTAACCCACTGAGCCACCGTGTCCCTTTTGAATGGTTTACTGCACTGCAATTGGATCTTCTGAACACATACTGAAGGAGGTCTTGACAAGACAGGGCCCCAAAAGCAACGGTCTGCAATGACATCTATGCTATGAAGCCCTCTGCCCACCCCTGAGCCAGCAGTGTGCTGCAGCTGTCAAAAAAAGCCAACACAGTGCTAGGCTGCACTAACAGGGATAGAATCAAGATCGCGTGAAGTGTTAATGCCACTTTACAATGCCTTGGTAAGGCCACACTTGGAATACTGCATCCAATTTTGGTCACCTCGATGTAAAAAAGATGTTGAGACTCTAGAAGAGCAACAAATTAGGGGACTGGAGACTAAAACATATAAGGAACGGCTGCTGGAATTGGGTATGTCTAGTTTAATGAAGAGAAGGACGAGGGGGGACATGATAGCAGTGTTCCAATATCTCAGGGGCTGCCACAAAGAAGAGGGAGTCAGGCTATTATCCAAAGCGCCTGAAGGCAGTACAAGAAGCAACGGATGGAAACTAATTAAGGAGAGAAGCAACCTAGAACTAAGGACAAACTTCCTGACAGAACAATTAACCAGTGGAACAACCTGCTCCAGAAGCAGCGAATTCTCCAACACTGGAAGTTTTTAAGAAGAGACTGGACAGTCCAGGGGTTAGACTAGATGACCTCCAAGGTACCTTCTAACGTTTTTGTTGTTGTTGTTATTGATCATCACACAGTCAGCCAGATGTTCAGACTGGATTTGACATTTTTGTCTACCTATCGAGTCCTTACCAAGGACCTGGGATAGGCAGATGTGGATGTTTGATGGCATTACAGATCTCGTCGCAGGATGGAAGCAGTTCCTAGTAAGGCCGCCTTTTGCAATTGACTAATGGAGAATCTGTCAATGCCAATGGTGTTCAAGTGGTGCTCCAGTTGTTTGGGGATTGCACCCAAGGCGCCTATTACTATTGGTACTACCCTTGCTTGCCTTTGCCACAGTCTTTCTATTTCTATTTGTAGGTCTTTGTATTTTGTTATCTTCTCCAGTTCTTTCTTGTCTATTCTGCTGTCTCCAGGCTCTGCCACGTCCACTTTCCAGACTTTTTTGTCTTTGTTATCGACAATTGTTAAGTCTGGGGTGTTATGTTGCAGGTGCTTGTCTGTTTGAATTCTGAAGTCCCAGAGCAGTTTAACTTTATCATTTTCCATGACTTTCTCTATTTTATGATCCCACCAGTTCTTGCTTACAGGCAAATGATATTTCTTGCAGATCTTCCAGTGCACCATTGTTGCTACTTTGTCATGCCGCTGCTTGTAGTCAGTCTGTGCGATCTTCTTGCATATTATTTATTATTACCCCCGCCCCGGTATGCCAGGCACTCTCTCTAGTGGATTTGTATAGAGCAATTAATGCAACACCTTTTGATACCATCTTGGTTTTTCTATTTTGTAAATCACCAAGAGCTGCTTGAGCAACTATACCAAGTTTGCTTCCACATAGCTCTACATAGCATCAAGCATCCTTCAGAATTTTAAAAAATGAAACCAACAGCTAAAATATCATGCGATTCTGGTGTCTTCATGAACACTCGTTTGCTTTTGAGTGGGAAAAAAAATTGCTGAAGTTTCCCATCCGCCCATTACACCCACTGCTCTGATAGCACATCTGATGAGGAAGTCACAAACTAAGGTAGGAGCAATGTAGGAGTCCTACAGTTAGGCCACAATTAATTGTCTTCCAGATAGCTCTTTTCCATGGAGGCTCCCTTTGTTCTTTCTTAAAGGAAAATTTCAGAAAACTGTGAGCGTCTCGTGGTCTCATTTTTCACCTGCCCTTGTTACAGGAAGCAGTTCTCAAAGACTGTATGGCAGCCACCCAGCAGCTTGCCACAACTCAGTCCACCAAGACTGGGTGCAATTCAGTAATACCTCTTTAATATACAGCTGTTCACAAATGGACATACTTATTCACAACTGGATGAGGGCTTCCCCCCTTGTTAAGGACTCTCGTTAAGTTACTACATTCCTTTTCATGGGGATTTCTTTAAAAGGGATTTTAAAGAGAAGAGCCTGCTTCTTGAATTGTATTGTTTTTATTGTCTGTGTGCCCTGCTGACTTCATATATCATTCTTTGTCCCTTTAGGAGTAAGAAGGGAAAGTAATAATAATAATTAAGTCGAAGATGGAGGAGGAGGAGAAGCAGCAGCAGAAGTTCTAATAACACTAATAAAGGGGGGAGGAGGAAGAAACAGTAATAGTTTTAAAAGGAAGCAGGAAGAGAAGAAGGAACTACAACAGAAGAAAAACTATTACTGTTACCACTATTACTCTGATAACGAAGATAAATTTTCAGGTTTCCTTGCAAGGGAAATTCAAATATTTCAAAACAGTCAAGATTTTATTGTTGCCGTTTGAGAAATGCTTATAAGCAATTCAGCCTCTACCTGTGGTGTGGAATGTAGTCTGGATTCCCAAAAGGAAGGGGGCTGCCTTCCAGAGGGCAAAGAGGCAGCAAGGCTTAAATAGCTTGGCCAAGAGGAAAAATTAAGAAGGCTCCTTCCGAGCAATTCTCATAGTACATCTATGATGATCCAAACTGTTGCATTGGTTTGGCAGGACCTCTGTCTATAGAGGAGGTACAATAAAGCAAATGCCGTGTCTTTCCTGGTTGGGGATGGGTGGGTGGGGGAGTGCCACTAGCTAATGCTTGGAGGGTTTTGACCTTCATGCCTTGTTTGTCTCTTTCAGTCTCCCTTTTGGTAACTTGAGCCTTGGTGGAGCAGTGGGCTAATGCCTCCTTAAGTAACACCAGCTGCCTGCAATTAGTGCAGGTTCGAGTCCCACCAGGCTCAAGGTTGACTCAGCCTTCCATCCTTCCGAGGTAGGTAAAATGAGGACCCAGATTGTTGGGGGCAATTAAGCTGACTTTGTAATAATGCCGCTTGGGGGGGGGGTGTGAAAGCCCTAATAAGCAGGCATATACATAGAATTAAGGCTACTGCTAAGCTTGTAAGCCGCCCTGAGTCTTCAGAGAAGGGCGGGATATAAATGGAATTTAAAAAAAAAAAAAACTTACGGTTTCTGGTTCTCATAGCTCTTGAGGCGTCCCATTTCACCCGTGTAAACTTTGCCTGGGGCGATGTCTTTGTGAACCACCAGCTCGTACTGCCGAATGCTAGAGAAAAAAAAGAAAGGAAATGAAAGTTTGTGCAGAAAGTCAGCTTGGTCTAGTGCACAGGTCTGCAACCCGCAGCTCCAGAGCCGCATGCGGCTCTTTCAGACATCTCCTGCGGCTCCCAGTCCTCTGCCATGTGCAATCCAAAAAAAAAAAAAGTTCAACCAATCAATTCAAATATGCAGGGTAGGTGCATATCTCGCCTTGGCTCCACTCTTCAATCAAACCCTGTTCTGGGCATGCGCGCATGTATGCACATGCGCACACATTTTTTGCGTCTCCCAGTTTTTCCTTTTGTGAGGGATCCGGTTCCGAGTGGCTCTTTCACTGTTTCAGGTTGCTGACCACTAGACTCTAGTGGTTAAGGGTCGAGGCTAGAAAGTACGAGACCATGGGTTCAAGTCCCACTTTAGCCATTAAAGCCAGCTGAGTGAATGTGGGCCAGTCACTCTGTCTCAGTCCAACCCACCTCACAGGGTTGTTGGTTGTCGTGGGGAAAATAGGAGGAGAAAGGTAGGTTGGATATGTTCGTTGTCTTGAATTATTTGTGAAAATAAAAAAGGCAGGGTACAAATAAATAAATAGATGCCGGGCTTTCAATTTCAGGAGCCAGAATGGGAGGGAGCTCAGATTGCCACATGGTGAACCTGGAGGCAGTCATTAAGGGACTTCCCCACGATCAGAGCAGAGCCACAAGGCTGGAGGTTTCTCCATCCTCCTCCTACTTGCCTTATTTTTCCAAGAGCAGTTTATCATAGGTTACATGATGGGTGTGGATAGGGCCACCATCTTCTCTCTCTGCTGCCACCAGGCAAAACTGCTCTTGCTAGAGCTCAGAACTGCTTACTTGAAGACTACTTTGGAAGTGAAGCTGAGAATCACCTGTGCCCCAACCTACTCTTTGCAGAAGGTGTATCAGTGGTTCCCAAGCTCTCTTCTCTTACTAGTTGCTATTCCACACTGACCTGGATTCATCTCCTGTGGCTTCCACGCCAAAATGTTCACACACTGCTGGCCAAAACTGTTCACGCCAAGTGATGAAATCTTCTTCCAAGCTGTTGGAAACAGTGAAGGGGGAGATGAGGAAAACCAAAGGCATCATATTCAATATCCATATACAGATTGAAGATTCTCAACCTCAGCAACTTTAAGATTCCAACTTCCATTAGCTGTGGAATTCTGGGAGTTGAAGTCCACACATTTTAAAGGAACTAGGGCTGAGCAACCCTGATCCAGATCCTTCACCTTATCATCCCTTCTGACTTTGTAAGGAAGAGCTGATTCAATCATCATGTAGCCCTCTGATCAGTTGCAGAAATGGCAACATCAGTTGTATTGGCATTTTATATGGGAGGTCAAAGGCCTAATCCAAAAGACAGTCCTGTAGTTTTAAAAACGGCAGTCAGGAGGAAGTTCGACTGGTACTACTCTTGCGTAAATGCATTGCTTTACTTGTTGAGCTGGATCTGGTATTTTACACAACAAACAAGCTTTGCAGAAGGGTTTGGAAGAGGTGCTAATTTTTCAGCTTGTAGGCAGTTCCTGACCTTTTGGACAGCGAAATAATAACTGCAGTCCAAAGAGGTAAGCAGGTCTAAAATTATATTTGAGTTCATTTTAATGCAATTAAAAATGTGTCTTATGAAGTGAAGTTAATTAAATGCATAGAGTTTGGTTATTTCAGGGTTCATCTATCGCCCATAGTATCGACCAGCTGATTCAATCTGGGAGGGTTGGTGTGCTATAGGTAAAGGTAAAGGTTCCCCCGCACATGCGTGCTAGTCGTTTCCAACTCTAGGGGCCGGTGCTCATCTCCATTTCAAAGCCGAACAGCCAGCGCTTGTCCGAGGACGTCTCCATGGTCATGTGGCCGGCATGACTAGACGCCAAAGGCGCACGGAACGCTGTTACCTTCCCACTGTAGTGGTCCCTATTTTTCTACTTGCATTTTTACCTGTTTTCGAACTGCTAGGTTGGCAGAAGCTGGGACGAGTAACAGGCGCTCACTCTGTTACGCGGCACTCGGGATTCGACCCGCCAAACTGCCGACCTTCTGATCGGCAATCTCAGCATCCTAACCCACTGAGCCACCACGTCCTTTCAGGTTGGTGTGCTATAGGTTCCTTCAATTAAGCAACGGCATTTATTGAGACCCCAGAAATATGCCTTTTCTGTAGTAATGTCTGCCTTCTAGAATGAGGCTCTCCCCAAGATCTGAACAGCCCCCCACCCTACTGGGGTTAAAAAGGAGTCTGCAGGCCTGGCTCTTTATTCAGGCCTTTGGTGAGGCTGACTGAAGTCTCCTTTTCACCTAGATCAGGGGGGTCAAACTGCCAGCCCGTGGGCCGGATGCATCATAACGAAACCGCACCCACCCCATTGCTGACGATGGCAAAAAAGTTGCGATACGTCGCGACACGTCATGTGACATTGCAAGTTTGACACCCCTGACCTAGATTGTTCTCTTTTGTTTTTTCACCCAGTTTGTTATTCTACCAGCTCTACCCTTTTTGGTTTCTTGCTGTTTTTATTGTTGTGCTTTTCATGCTCCCAGAGCTGCTGGGAGTCGGGTGGCAAACAGATATAGTGACAATAATAGTAGAAATAATAATGTTGAAATCATAAATGCAACCATTTTTCCCCCTCTTTATATTAAAAATTATAACTGCGTGGTAATTTTAGGAGGGCTCTGCAGGGAAAACATCCGAGCTTTCTTTGGGTTACTTATATAATAAAATATACAAGCAGCTATGCATAATATATGCATAATTTAATGTATGCTAGGTATGATACATATTATATTATAATGTGTATGTATAATAAAATATTATGGTTGAGCAAACAGCCGTTGTTTATAGTGTTATGTTAATATCATAAATGGAACCATTTTTTCCCTTTCTGTCATATTAAAAATTATAATTGAACGATAACTTCAGAAGAGCTCCAAGCTATTTTAGGGCTCCATGTGACTCAGAAGGCTCACATTATTTAGCCCTGTCCCAGAGAAAGCAGGCCTCCAACTCCACTTAGGACTGGCCGTGCCCGAAGACCAGCCTGCTGTCTTCTATCCTAGCCAAACAACCACTTGGAGCAGAGATTCCAGCAGCCACTCACTTCCCATCATCATCTCCCAGGCCAAGTTCAAATATCCGTTGAGCTCCGAGTTCCTCCATCCTCTTGTCTACAAATTTCCCCATGGCGTTGAAATGCTCGTAGGTTTTGTTCCCAAGCCCAAACACCTGGAAAGCAGCAGAAGACTGGTTCAGCTCAGAGGCAATCAGAAGAGTCCAAGGAATATCTCCTTGGAAATCAAAGTGTTCCTCTTGTTTAGAGGAGGAGGGTTCTGTCCTAAATGTCTGTCAAACAACCTGAGGTTTTCTTCCTCCTTGTACATTGGGCATGGAATACATTTTTGTTATCTCTCTCTCTCTCTCTCTCTCTCTCTCTCTCTCTCTCTCTCTCTCTCTCTCTCTCTCTCTCTCTCTCTCTCTCTCTCTCTCTCTCTCTCTCTCTCTCCCCCTCCCTCCCTCCCTCCTTAAACTTGGCTACTATAGGTTGGAGATGGTTGACTCAAAGACTTCAGCAAGAAAAGGAAGAAGGGTCTGAAAGGAACAGGCTTTATCTAGCACTACAGGCAACCAGAGTGAAATGACAGAATCCTTGAAGAGAGATTAGATGATCTTTCAAATCAAAGATGATAATATAACTGGAGAATCCAAGTCCATGGGGAAAGGAGAGAAGGTGTATTAGGACTGAGGAGGAGAGCAAGAATAAAACTTTGTGTTGCATCCAAAGCAGAAAGGTCTACCATGTAGAGATTTAAGGTATCCTATTGTCAAAGAAGCACAAGATGTATTTTGAAAGGGAAGCCATAAAAAAAGCAGCAGCAATGGTCAAAGCAAGGGGGGGGGGAAAGCTAGGTCTAATTCAGAGTTAATGACTTTATTTTCAGTTCTCTTATTAGAATAGGGAAGGAAAAAGGACTGTAGACATGGAAACTGAGCAGTGATTCATGCCATGCACATCTGGATATTACATGGCTTAGGTCATTAATTGTTCAGACCAGGAATATGGTATAGTTATTTGTTATCGATGACCATTAGATGGAAGCGCTAGAAAAAGCAACTAATTTGGGAGAGCTGGATTTTCAAGGATGGAGGCGGACGAGAGCTTCTCAAATGGCAGGCACAGAAGGACAGGACTTAAAAAAAACACTATTTATGGCTGGAAAGGAGAGAGAAAAATGCCTACTGTCATGGAGGCAGCCATAGGAAAATAAAGCTGGAGTAGATAAAAAGGTAAATTAATGAGAGATAGTTTTAAAGATCTCTTTGTTAGCTTTTCAGTTGCCAAGGAAAAATTGTCAGCATTGAATCTCTCCCTCACTGCCTCTCTTTTGGCATGCAGCAGCAACTCTAATGCACAGAGATGGTTTAAAAAAAAACAAAGAGCTCACGATGCATTTGAATATACTGAAAAGAGAGGAACAAGAGATAGTCTGATCCCTAGAGCTCAATCATCCACAAAGTGCTCCAAAATTCAAGAACAAATCTCAGAGGAATTATATTTGTGGCTTGCTTTGCTTCCTCGACTCTCAGGCGTGGCAACAGAGGGCATAGAAGCTAACTTGGCCCACAGCAGGAACTGTGTTCATCAGCTCCAAGTCTAGAATGTAACATTCACAACTTTCTTCTCTCCTTGTCTTGATTCAGACTAACTTAAGGGATGCTTGACAGCTTGACAGCTTGAAAAATATTGTTCCTTCCACCTAACTAGTTGGGGACATGTTTAACTGCAGCATAGCTGGGTAGGACAAAAGCAAAATCGGAGAACTGTGCTTCCATTGTACAGCTCTCAAAACAAGTTCCGTGGAACACATAAGAAAACTGGCAGCAGGGCAGACTTTATAGTCCCAAAGCTCCATTTGAGATAAGATAAAAAGGCACAATGTGTATGCCAAGCATCTTATGCTAGAGAGGATAGGCAGAGGTCATGGAAGAAAGCTACGGACATAACCGACTGAGTGCTTGGGAGAAGGGAGTGTGGTTGTGAACACCATCCTACCTATACCTAGTAACTCCCAGGAAACACAATTGCTGTAAAAATAAGAGTAGAAAGGTATTGGAAATTTTGAACGTTCAACAGAACAAGAGGAGAATGGGAAAGAAGGGAGACCTTACTGATGGTCTTCAAACAAGGACTGAACAAACAAGGATATCAGAATTGCTCTAGTTAATCCATGCTGAGGAGGGAGTCAAGCTAGGTGAGGTCTAAAATATCTTCCAACTCTGCATGCATGCACTTGTGCAAGTAATAACCTTTGCCCTTCACCCTTTGGACTTCCCTCTCTAATATGACTCTGATTCCTCTCAGATTAGAATTTGCAAAATGAGCATTCATGTCAGGAATTGAAGATAACCATAACACTTGATCATAATAATTTTCTGGGACTTACCCCCTGGCTTTCATGAAGTACATAAGGGTTGCATCCTGATGGGTTTTGTATATTCAGAATTCATATCCCCATTGCAATGAAATGGTCTCAACCTCTAGGCAGCACCCTTTAGTTTCTCAAGCATCATGTCCACTGTCTCCCGCCACAAGACTAGCAGCAAAGAGATAATAATCAAAGCTCACCGCATATTTTATACCAGACAGTTTGGCATCTGTGTCTTGCAACCAGTCGTAGAAATCTTGGGCATTATCGGTGGGATCCCCTTCTCCGTAGGTGGCCATGCAGAAAATTGCCAGAGACTTTTCAATTTCCGATAAATGAGTCAGGTCCGACTATATGAGAGAGAGGGTATACAAAATAAGGAACTCAGAAGCACCAGCTTTCCTTCTTATCCAGGAGAAATCCATGTGCACAATGCTAACAAGAAAAAACACTGGAGATTCTACAAGATTCACTTAGTTTTTCAGGTCCTGAGCAAGACTTGATAATACTTCACTTGATTCCTTTTCTTCTCACAAAAATCATCTAAATGTCACACAATTCCAGCCATTCTTTTATTTTGGTTGTCATTATTACAATCTTAATTCTGAGGGTTTGTCAGAGCCTTTTCAGAGATGACAAGGCATTCAGCGTACAAGGCATGCTTTACTAAAAGAGCAAGTGATAATTACACTAAATTATAACTGAATGCAGTTTTCCCCAACCTGAAGCTATCCAAATGTGCTGATTGCAATTTTCCCTGCAGGTTGAAGATACAGTGGGACAAAAAAGTATTTAGTCAGCCACCAATTGTGCAAGTTCTCCCACTTAAAAAGATGAGAGGGGCCTGTAATTTTCATCATAGGTATACCTCAACTATGAGAAGCAAAATGGGGGGGAAGAATCCAGGAAATCACGTTGTAGGATTTCTAATGAATTAATTCGTACATTCCTCGGTAAAATAAGTATTTGGTCACCTACAAACAAGTAAGATTTCTGGCTCTCACAGACCTGTAACTTCTTCTTTAAGAGGCTCCTCTGTCCTCCACTCGTTACCTGTATGAATGGCACCTGGTTGAACTTGTTATCAGTATAAAAGACACCAGTCCACAACCTCAAACAGTCACACTCCAAACTCCACTATGGCCAAGACCAAAGAGCTGTCGAAGGACACCAGAAACAAAATTGTAGACCTGCACCATGCTGGGAAGACTGAATTTGCAATAGGCAAGCAGCTTGGTGTGAAGAAATCAACTGTGGAAGCAATTATTAGAAAATGGAAGACATACAAGACCACTGATAATCTCCCTCGTTCTGGGGCTCCACGCAAGATCTCACCCCGTGGGGTCAAAATGATCACAAGAACTGTGAGCAAAAATCCCAGAACCACACGGTGAATGACCTGCAGAGAGCTGGGACCAAAGTAACAAAGGCTACCATCAGTAACACACTACGCCACCAGGGACTCAAATCCTGCAGTGCCAGACGTGTCCCCCTGCTTAAGCCAGTACATGTCCGGGCCCGTCTGAAGTTTGCTAGAGAGCATTTGGATGATCCAGAATAGGATTGGAAGAATGTCATATGGTCAGATGAAACCAAAGTAGAACTTTTTGGTAAAAACTCAACTCCTCGTGTTTGGAGGAGAAAGAATGCTGAGTTGCATCCAAAGAACACCATACCTACTGTGAAGCATGGGGGTGGAAACATCATGCTTTGCGGCTGTTTTTCTGCAAAGGGACCAGGACGACTGATCCGTGTAAAGGAAAGAATGAATGGGGCCATGTATCGTGAGATTTTGAGTGAAAACCACCTTCCATCAGCAAGGGCATTGAAGATGAAACGTGGCTGGGTCTTTCAGCATGACAATGACCCCAAACACACCACCCGGGCAACGAAGGAGTGGCTTCGTAAGAAGTATTTCAAGGTCCTGGAGTGGCCTAGCCAGTCTCCAGATCTCAACCCCATAGAAAACCTTTGGAGGGAGTTGAAAGTCCGTGTTGCCCAGCGACAGCCCCAAAACATCACTGCTCTAGAGGAGATCTGCATGGAGGAATGGGCCAAAATACCAGCAACAGTGTGTGCAAACCTTGTGAAGACTTACAGAAAACGTTTGACTTCTGTCATTGCCAACAAAGGGTATATAACAAAGTATTGAGATGAACTTTTGTTATTGACCAAATATTTATTTTCCACCATAATTTTCAAATAAATTCGTTAGAAATCCTACAATGTGATTTCCTGGATTCTTTCCCCCCATTTTGTCTCTCATAGTTGAGGTATACCTATGATGAAAATTACAGGCCTCTCTCATCTTTTTAAGTGGGAGAACTTGCACAATTGGTGGCTGACTAAATATTTTTTGGTCTCACTGTAACAGTAGAACTCTTGGGAGGCATGAAGTTACATACCCAATCCCTGCTGCCTAAAGAAAAAGGAAAATTAAAACCTTTCATTGTTCTTTAGATCCTGGCAACCTAGTGCAGCTACATTGCTGCTTCCCTTCTGCTGGAGAAATTGGAGAGGCATCAGGAAGAAAAAATAGTAGACTCTAGCTAGTAGAGAGCAGGCATTAGAATGCAGTATTGCAGGCTAAACACTGCTGATTGCCAGCAGTTCAGTCCTGACTGACTCAAGGTTGACTCAGCCTTCCATCCTTCAGAGGTCGATAAAATGAGGACCCAGATTGTAGGGGCCAACATGATGACTCTGTAAACCACTTACAGAGGAATGTAAAGCACTATGAAGCAGTATATACGTCTAAGTGCTATTGCTCTTCTTATGCAATCTTCCCCAATTCAGTTGGCGTTGTAATGTGGAGGGAACTAAAATTTATATAAATTCCTATTTTGTCAAACCACACTGGCTGGAGAATTCAGCAAGCTGGAGTCCTAAAACATAGGGATAGCATCAGGTCGGGAAAGACTGAATTATTACTTATGCACGTTAAGAGTTTCACCTCCTGATGCACATCTGAGCACTTCCTTGACTGCAACCTTCTGGTATTAGTAAATTCCAATCTCAGCAGAGCTGGTAGGACAATGTAACCTCAAACTCAGGTGACACCAACAAGGATTGAAAAGGGTGGAAAGACTGCTGAGAACATACCAAGTCATATTCTTCTGGATCAGCAGACATGCCCCGCATCCCATAACGCTGAGCATCTTTTGAAAGGCGGTTGGCAAATTCTTCTGCAGTCCCTGTTTGAGATCCATAGAATACCACAATGTTTTTTCCCTGAAAGGAAAACAAAATGTGAGAAAGTAAGTTTAGCAATGACTTTGGAACTGCTCAGCATCAATAAAGCTACTTATTCCAGATCATAATTTCTACTACTATCACCAACCAGGTCTGAAATCAAAACAGAAATTAATTTATTCTTCCAAAGTCTATCAGAGGGAAACATATTTACTTTTGGCACACCTTTCAGGCAAGCCAAAAATTAAGCATCTCTGGAAGACATGATAATCACCTGCTCCATGACTTCAATCTGTATAATAACATCAGAATGCATGTGGTATCACTTGCCCTCTCTTGGGACACTAGGTATTATATGAGATGGGTGAGTTTTTATTTTCCCCTCAAATTATGTAAGTGGAAGAAGGGCAGTATAAAAATTTAATAAATATAATATAATATTCCATTTGTTGTTACGAAGTTTCCTGAGGAAACGTTTCCAATTGTAAAGGTTCAAGCAGATTTCTCTGACACTAAACATCAGGGAACATTTGCCTCTGCTGTTTGGGATGGTTGTATAGGTGTCCCATTTACACTTATGCAAATGTAACATTCTGGCTAGGGAACAAACATCAAAGCACAGAACAGGAAGAACATGCAACTCTGCACAACACATAGTTGGAATTTGGGATGTGTGCATATCGGCCCAACTATAACCATCTGCAACATGCGCTTATCCATCAACCACTTTGCAGTGTAAGTATGTGGCAATACATATATTCAGTTGCAGGCAACTCTACAAAAAGCTTAAGCATGAAATGTTCCGTAAAGCTAATTAATAACAGAACGCATAGAGAATAGACTGAACAATCCAAGTTGCAGCTAACATTTTACATGTGGTTTTTCCAGAAAAAAGCAAATGCGTATTCAAAAACCCTTTTGCAATTCTTTGGGGAATGCTAAAATTATTGTGTTAACTGTTCCTTGCACCTTCTTGGTCTTAAATTGTAAACAAATTAAAGGAAATGTATACTACTGACTTATCCAACAGCTTACAAACTCCTCCTTGAGCAAGTGGGAAGTCCCGGCATCTAATAAACAAACTGATCTGGTCACTCCTAAAGAAATCTATCCTGCATATGGAGGATGAAAATAATTATGATCAACTCCAGGCCTATTCTCTAGATCAGGGGTAGGCAACCTCGGCTCTTTTATGACTCATGGACTTCAACTCCCAGAATTCCTGAGCCAGCATAGCTGAAGTCCAAGAGTCATAAAAGATCCGAGGTTGACTACCCCTGCTCTAGATCCACAGAAATCCAAACTGAGAGCAGAAAAGATCTTGTCTTTCTATTGGATGATCCGAAAAGGGATAGAGATACATTATGTGAAATATCAGCTCGAAGATTTTCTTGGACTTTTTAAGCAGCTTCTTTGCCACAGCAAATTGCATCCTAGATGGGCACTCTGGTTAGGATGGGGTGCATGGTTTTAGGGCAAGTCTGTTCCCGCTGATATAGGCAAATTCAGAGTCAGTAAACAGAAGGGGAAAAAGGACGGAGTTTAAAAGGGCCAAAATCACACTGGGGAGTTGCACAAAACCTACGTGAAGAGATTGCAGGAGACAAGCTGTGCTAACCCTACGTTAAAGGATCAGGCAAAGAGCCTGGGGTACGCTTCTTTTTCAAAAAATTTAAATGTATTGTTTTATCAGAGAGAATGAAATACAGATCAGTAAAACAAAACAAAACAAAGAAACAAAACAAAAACATACATTCAGCCCTAAAAAAAAATAAGTGTACAAAAAAAGGAGGAAAAAGTGGTCAATTAAATTTAACATTTAACATGTAGGATCCACCCTGGCTGAGTGCTGAAAGAAAAGAGAAATTAATTCTCTTCCCGTTTTAGAAATATATATAGCAGCATATATCTTTGTTCTACTAGACCAGGGGTAGGCAACCTCGGCTCTTTTATGACTCATGGACTTCAACTGACTCAGGAATTCTGGGAGTTTATTTTATTTTATTTATTTTATTATATTTATATACCGCCCTTTCCCGAAGGACTCAGGGCGGTTTACAGGGTGATTAAAACAAAAAATACAAAAGTTAAAAACAATTTAAAAAAATTATATCCGTCCCTGAACAAATAAAACCCCAGTTAAAAATTAAAATTAAAATTCTCAGCCTGGGCCAGAGAGCTCGAAGAGCCAGGTCTTCAGGTCCCGGCGGAATGAACGGAGGTCGGGGGCAGTCCTCAGCTCCACAGTTGAAGTCCATGAGTCATACAGAGGGTAGTGAGCACAGCACAAGACATTGTGGGCTGTTCCCTGACTCCACTGGATGACATCGCCAGGGCTCGTTGCCTTGGAAGAGTAAGGAAGATTCTCAGGGATGACTCACACCCTGGACGGTATCTCTTTACTCTCCTACCATCCGGTAGGAGATATAGGAATATAGCCAGCCGTACCAACAGGCTGAAAAATAGCTTTTATCCGTGGGCTGTTAGGCTTTTAAATGGGACATAATCTTATGCAGAATTGACTTGGGAGGCCGGTGTGTGGTGTAGTTGGTTCACATGGTGTGGTAGGATGGAGGGTTTGTTGTCACTGTGTGTTGGGGGGAGAGAGCACAGGGGGAGGCTCAGCTAATCTCAATGTACACATGTTGTACTTTGACAATAAAGGTTTATTATTATTATTATTATTATTATTATTATTATTATTATTATTATTATTATTATTATTATTATTATTATAAAAGAGCCGAGGTTGCCTATGCCTGTACTAGACAGTGGCTGGTTTGATAGCTACAGAGCAGGTCTCTGTATCTACTTCACTCCTGGATTAGAAAAGGTGTGGCACAGAATCACCTTGAGGCTTTTTGGGACAGCGTTCCTTGGCCAAGGGTGTGGGAGAGTGAATATTCAGCAAATTTCTTCTCCCGGGAATACTTCTTGTCCATAAAGCTTCTCCCAGCCGGCTTATGCTGTAAGCCACCCTGAGCTTATTTTGGTTTGCTTATACAGGTAGTCCTTGACTTACAATGCTTCAGTTCAGTGACCGTTCAAAGTTACAACGGCACTGAGAAAAGCGACTTATGACCGTTTTTATTTATTTATTTATTTATTTATTTATTTATTTATTTATTTATTTATTTATTTATTAATTATTGGGACTTATGTGCCGCCCTATCTCCCGAAGGACTCAGGGCGGCTAACAACAATAACATACAATAAATACAGAAGTTAAGATAAAATTAAAATTAAAGGCCTCTGTACAATAAATTAAAATTAAAATAAATTAAAAATTAAAGCTAAAAAATTAAAAACATAATTAAAATCCCTGTCAGTCCAGGTCAGCCAGGTGGAAAAGGAGTGTTTTGAGGCCGCGGCGAAAGGTTATCCCCAACTGACTCATATTTATGACAATTGCAGGGTCCTGGGGTCATGTGATCTCCTTTGGTGACCTTCTGACAAGCAAAGTCAATGGGGGAGCCAGATTCGTTTAACAGCGGTGTTACTAATTTAACAAACTGCAGTGAGTCACTTAACAATCGTGGCAGGAAAGGTCATAAAATGGGGCAAAACTCCCTTAAGAAATATCTCACTTAGCACGGGAACATGGGAACATTTTCAAATCAGTGAAACCAAAGTGCTGCTAATTGGGAGAGGCTAAGACAATCCTATGAAGCTAATGACTTGCCTTCTGCCCTGACTGTTATTTTGCTTCTAAGCCCAGTATAAAATGTGAGTTTTCTAGTGGCTTAGAATCCAATCAACCCAATTCTTTATCCAAGATCCTTCTACAAGGCAGGCAAGAAAAAAAAGGATTTTCATTAGCAGCACCCCATTTTTAAAAATATCTTTCCTACCACAACTTGCATAATACCTACTTTTTGATCTTGGTTACCAGAAAGTTTTTAAAAATTAAGTAAATTCTTGGATATTGTTTTGCTACTAGTTTTACTGTGATTTTATGCATTTATTTTGTATGGTTTGTATTGTTCTTGGTATTTGTTATTCAAGAGCCCTGGTGGGGCAGGGGTTAGAATGCAGCATAGCAGGCTAATTCTGCTGAATGCCAACTGCTTGCAGTTTGGCAGTTCAATTCTCACCGGCTCAAGGTTGACTCAGACTTCCATTCTTTCGAGGTCAATAAACTGAGGAGCCAGATTGTTGGGGGCAAGATGCTGACTCTGTAAATTGCTCAGAGAGGGTTAGGAAATATAAGTAGTGGTGGGATTCAGCCAGTTCACACCACTTTGGCAGAACCAATAGCTAATTTTTTGTTGCCCAAGCCCAGAATGGAAGTGGCATCCAAACAGAGAACCGGTTGTTCACATATTTGAATCCCACCACTGAATGTAAAGGTAAAGGTAAAGGTTCCCCCCCCCCTACATGCATGCTAGTCGTTTCCAACTCTAGGGGCCGGTGCTCATCTCCATTTCAAAGCCGAAGAGCCCAGTGGGTTAGGACACTGAGCTTGTCAATCAGAAGGTCGGCAGTTTGGCGGGTCGAATTCCAAGTGCCGCGTAACAGAGTGAGCGCCTGTTAACTCGTCCCAGCTTCTGCCAACCTAGCAGTTCGAAAGCACATAAAAATGTAAGTAGAAAAATAGGGACCACTACGGTGGGAAGGTAACAGCGTTCCGTGCACCTTTGGCATCTAGTCATGCCAGCCACATGACCATGGAGACGTCCTCGGACAAGCGCTGGCTCTTGGGCTTTGAAACGGAGATGAGCACCGGCCCCTAGAGTTGGAAACAACTAGCATGCATGTGCGGGGGAACCTTTACCTTTACCTTTACTGAATGTAAGTCTAAGTGCTATCATTATTTGTATTTTCTCTTGTAGGATTTTTTTTAAATTACAAAATAATCTAAAAGAGAAAAGAAACAGAAAGATAGACATTATGATGATGATGATGATGATGACTTTTTTATTTTTTTATTTTATTTCCATTTATATCCCGCCCTTCTCTGAAGACTCAGGGCAGCTTACAAGCTTAGCAGTAGCCTTCATTCTATGTATATGCCTGCTTATTAGGGCTTTCGCCCTTCCCCCAAGCGGCATTATTACAAAGTCAGCTTATTGCCCCCAACAATCTGGGTCCTCATTTTACCTACCTCGGAAGGATGGAAGGCTGAGTCAACCTTGACTTGTTGCAGCCAGCATGTTTAGACTGGGTTTAGCATTTATTATTACTATTATGGTCCATCTCAAAGTCAATCTGATGTTTAGACTAGATCTGGCATTTTTAGCCCCCTATTGAGCCTTTCTCAAGGTCCTGGGATAAGCAGATGTTCTTCTTCTTCTTATTGTTATTATTATTGTTTGATCAGGTTAAAGGTATCATTTCAAGATATAAACTGTTCCAAGCAAAGCTGCCTTTTGCAATTACCCAATGGTGATTCTGTGAATGACGATGGACTTCAAACAGCGTTCTAGATCAGAATTCTCCAACCATTCCAGGTTGGCAGCCCAGGGGGGGGGAAGAGGGGATGGTTTTGTGACAAGGATAGGAGTATGTGCGTGCGCATAAGCATCCATTGCTTGCGCAAGTGGGGCCGACAGCGCCCGTGATGCTTGTGGAAGTGAGGCTCTGAAGGACCACGACACTCACGCAAGTGGGGCCATGAGACCCGCAATGCTTGCATGAGTAGGCCTGTGCGCTCGCACCAGCCAGCCCAGTTGCAAATAGGCCATGGGCCAGTAGTGGGCTGTGGCCCAGTGGTTGGGGACCCCTGTTCTGGATCAGGGGTGTCAAACTGCCAGCCCGCAGGCCGGATGTGTCACCCGGAAGCCGTGCCCACCCCATTGCCGGCAATGGCAAAACCGTCCCGATACGTCGCAGGTTTGACATATCTGTTCTAGATGTTTTGGGACTGGACTAAAACCACCTATTACTACTGGTACTATCTTTGCTTTCTTTTGCCAAAGACGTTCCACTTTTATTTGCCGGACCAAAGTTACAACAGCACTGAAAAATGTGACTTATGACCGTTTTTCACAGTCACGACCTTTGCAGCATCCCCATGATCACATGATCAAAATTCAGATGTTTGGCAACTGGTTCATATTTATGACCACTGCTACGTCCCAAGGTCATGTGAAACCTTTTGCAACCTTCTGACAAGTAAGTCAATAGGGAAACCAGGTTCACTTAACAACTGGGTTATTAACTTATCAACTGTAATGATTCATTTAACAACCATGGCAAGAAAGATTGTAAAATGGGGCAAACTCACTTAAGAAATGTCTCACTTAACAGAAATTTTGGGCTCAGTTGTGGTCATAAGTCAAGGACTACCTGTATTTTGTGATTTTCCTCCAGTTCTTTCCCTTCTATTCTGCTGTCTTTAGCTACCGCCACGTCCACTATTCAACTTATTTGTCTTTCTTATCAACAACTGTTTAGTCTGAGGTGTTGTTATATGACAAGTGCCGGTCTGTTTGAATTCTAACTCCCAGAGCACTTTAGCTTCTTTTTAATAAATTAGTAGTAGTAGTAGTACAGATAGTCCTCGACTTATGATGGCAAATGAGCTCAATTTTCTGTTGCTAAGCAACACTGTTAAGTGAATTTTGCACCTTTCTTGCCACAGTTGTTAAGTGAATCAGTGCAGTTGTTAAGTGAATCTGGCTTCCCCACTGACTTTGCTTCTCAGAAAGTCACAAAAGGGGATCAGATGACCCTGGGACACTGCGACCGTCAGAATTATGAGTCAGTTGACAAGCCTCTGAATTTTGATCATGTGACTGTGGGGATGCTGCAATGGTTGTTAAGTACAAAAATGGTTATAAGTCACTTTTTTCAGAGTCGTTGGAACTTTGAACAGTCACCAAATAAACTGTTGTAAGTCGAGGACTAGCTGTAGTATTACCACTGGATTTGTATGCCACCCAAGAAAGTAGATTTTGTAGATTCCGAGCAATCCAAAAATTTAATGTACAAATAATTAATTTCTTAGCAATATTTTATGCTAAATATATATTTTACACAAACGTGACTTCTCCCAGCATGACATGAAGATATTCTCCAGGGGAGGCTTTCTCTAATATTCATTATGCCCAGCCTCATGATTAAGAATAGTAGACACTGTACTCCAACCACATCTGGGAATCCAATACTGAAAAATATTTTCCCCCCAAAAATCTACATTCTACTGCCAGCTGGCCCTTCAAATACAGAAGAGAGGCAGAAATGGCTGGAAAAACCCGGATAACAAGCCTGTTTCAGTAAGTACTAACGTGAAAATAATGAAATGAAGCTTACCGTTTTTTTCATTTTTTCAATAAAACTGTTTTCATTTGCTGACTGCCCACTATAAAAGAGAGAACGAAAAAAGGGTTGGTTTTGAAACGTTCACAGTTCCAGCTATGTACCAAACTATCACATTGGCTCAGCAGGTTTTCCAATCTGCTACTTATCAACTTCTGTCAAAATTAAAGCTCCTATCATTTCAGTGGCATAAATAATATTATTTGGGGGCTATGATGATAAGCCATCATAGTTAGCAGGCACTAAGTTTGGCAAGGCTGAGCTGGCAGCTGCATAACGATCAGTGGTGTTATTTTACCACCAGACCAAGGTCAATAGTCTCTATCAGCTGCATCATAACCAATATTTTCTGAAGTCAGAAGACTTGAGTGGGATTTTCTCAACCTTAGCAACCTTAAGATATCTGGACTTGAACTCCCAGAATTCTCAACCGTAAGGCTGAGGAACATCGGCCTGGAGCATAGGTTCCTTTTCACAATCCACATGCAAGATTCTCTCTGTTTCACGCACCCCAATTATCAGCAGAACATAAACTATACCCCAAAGTTCATCCTTTTTCTAGCACTGCTTGCTATGGAGAATGGCTAAGTGACAGGGATAGGAAGAGGGATCTCACTTCTTCAGACATTCATTCCCATTTGCAGCTTGGGAAAAACCATTACTGAGCTGTCAAGGATTAACAAACAAGACCTTCAAGAGTAGCCTGAAACACCTTAAAGAACATTCTGTTTTTCAAAGTCCATCTTTTCCAACTAGCGTGTTTTATTAAAAGGCATAAACTTCTAAGAGTTTAATAAAATGTTCAGCAGGTTAGTAGTTAGTTACTACAAGACTGGGTTTTTGCCACTATAGACTAATAAGGCTCTCCTATACACACACACACACACACACACACACCAGTATCTAGCCAGCAGAAGATTGTGAACGCTTTTCCAAGCGGTAACCCCAAGTTAAGCACAACGCAGCTATTCACTTTGGAAGTAACCAGATAACGAATAGAGAAGAGTTGTCTAGTCAATTACACTTATGTGTTAACTCTACTACCAAACAAGTATTCCTCTTAGTCTGAATTACTTGGGAAATACAGCAAGAGGGTACGATGTGTCTATCTCTTGCTTATGGGGCTCACAGATGTCATGGGATGACAAAAATGGGTTTTCAGTTTGATGTAGCACAGCTCTTCTGTTCTTAACGTGCTCTATTTCTGAGCTATCATCTCTTCCTTTGGTATCCTGCACAAGGCAAGTATCTTAAAAAAGTTGCTTTCAGTTAAAAAATAACTTTCCTTGGCAAATAAAAAATTCTGCCTTATTTCATTTTCTCCAGTAGCAAGAGCTCAGTTTTACCTAAGCTAGTGCGGAGGGTGGAGGAGAGTAAGAGAAACTTCCCAGCGTCAGGCCCAAATAGTGGCCTCTCGTGGCAACGTCCATGCTCATGTCAGAGCACTTTTCCTGAATCAAAGCTGCTGCCAAACCAGTTTTTGCACTGGAAAGACCCTGCCCTTACTCAAGCAGATCCCAATTCCTAAGGCTTCCAAACTTCCTAGGTTAACTTACCTCTCAGAAAAAGTCTCCTCTCCTGCCGAATAGGCGCAACCCATAGTGAATTGGAAACAGCAGAGAGAGACAGTATTTCACAACCCTGCAATTTCATACTGGCTACAGACAGCTAAACCTCCCTCTGAAGCAAAGCCTCTCCAGCCTTCCTCTCAGTACCCCTCTTGGATCTTCAAGTGAGTGGCCGGCCTCCTTTTGTTATAGCCCGGCAAACTTTGCATACCAACCCCTCCAGTCAGACACGGCACCAGCAGCCTGATCCTCTGGGATTCATGCCGGCTGCTTTCAGAATTACCCAGAGGGCCCGGCACAAACCCAAGAATGTCAACATCTGGCAGCAGCAAAAAGGAATGAGAAGGAAAAAGGACTTTTTAAGGATGAAAATTCCCAAGGACCCTAACCCTCCCTACTTTTACCCTTCAAGAGTGAGCAGGGGGAGCTTCTCAGCGAGAGACCTCCATTGCCTTAGCAACTGTTTTACATCAGAGGTCTTTCAAAAATAAATAGAAGACCTTTTTCCTTTTGTCCTTTTTGAGAAGTGCCCTTCGCTGCAGAACCTCTTCGGAAGGCTAGACGGAAGTTCCAAAAACAAGATACATAAGAGAGACTCTGTCAAAATTGTTTCCATTAGGAGTGGGCAAGAAGAAAGGTCAGCATAATCCAGTCTAAATGCTTATCTGTTGAATTCAAGGTCTCCTTAAGCAGCCTTCCCACTGCCTCTTGTTTCCCACAGGCCCCTCATTCTGGAAAGAAACACAACTCATTGAAAGGAGGAATGAGAGTTCTGTACCACCCATTAGCATTGTCTTCTTCTTTTTTTTGCTTACAGGAAGCTTGATGCCCTCCAGATGTGTTGGAAGAAAGCTCCCATTGTTTCCCAGACTTGTGCCCTCCAGATTTGTTGGATGGCAATACAGGAGATTTATAGGATCAACTCATTTGGGGGCACTTAGGAACTCAGGTCTTCAGGACCCAAAGCTCTTCTTCTCAGTCACTGGGCCAAGAAAATAGTGCAAGGATTCAGGGACATTTAATCTCAAAGCACTTTCCCAGGTTCTCGAAGCCAACTCATTCCCTACAGCACCACCAACAATGTCCCAGCATTCGCAGACTCACAAAAGTGGAAAGACCCATTCAAGGCTGTGAATTTAACACTACAATCTCAGAGATGACTGGGAATAATAGTATCTTTAGCCCAATGCCTAGATCAGAACACTGGACATGCCATTTAGACCACTGAGCCCCATCTATCAGCTTAATAACAGATTCCATTAGTAAAGCATCCTGACCATGAGGAAATTATTTCTAATATTCAGCAAAAAAATGGCTTCCTAAAAACTACTGGTCTGTACCTTTTGCTTAAAAGGGACGTGGTGGCTCAGTGGGTTAAGACGCTGAGCTTGTCGATCTGAAGGTCGGCAGTTTGGCGGGTCGAATCCCGAGTGCCACGTAACAGAGTGAGCGCCTGTTACTCGTCCCAGCTTCTGCCAACCTAGCAGTTCGAAAGCACGTAAAAATGCAAGTAGAAAAATAGGGACCACTACGGTGGGAAGGTAACAGCGTTCCGTGCGCCTTTGGCGTCTAGTCATGCTGGCCACATGACCACGGAGACGTCCTCGGACAAGCGCTGGCTCTTCGGCTTTGAAACGGAGATGAGCACCGGCCCCTAGAGTTGGAAACGACTAGCACACATGTGCGGGGGAACCTTTACCTTTACCTTTTATCTTTTGCTTGTGGACAATAACAGTTTATCTAGCCTTCCTCCTTGAGACACAGCTCCAAATATTTGAAGAATGTGATTCTATGTGTGACGCAATGCTTCAGTGTCATGCAGGTGCTTAAAAACCAAAGGCTAACTTGGGATTTATTAACAGGAAAACAGAACAGCGATCATAAAAAGTAATAGTTCCAGTCCCATCCTCCCTTGGTCAGACCCCACTGAAATCCTCTACCCAACTCTGGGCAGCTTTCAATTTGACATAGTTTGACAATGTCAATTTGAAGCAAGTTCAGAGAACAGATTTTACAATGGTGGAGAATCTGGAAACTAAGCTCTATTAGGAGCAGTTAAAGCAGGGGTTCCCAACCCGGGGGTGTAAGAGGATATTCCAGGGGGTGGGAAAACTTGGGTTTTCAAAATTATAGTGTATATGCATAATTTGTTGCTGTTATTTCGAACTTTTGTAAGGGGTGCGAGAATATATCAGAAGCATTCTAGGGGTGTGGGGTATAGAAAAGTTTGGGAGCTGCTGAATTAAAGGATCTGAGGGTGTTAGGGTCTACAGAAGAAACAAGTGAAGACAGAATCTAGTCTTCAAGTATCTGAAGGGTTGTCATAGAAGAGGGACAAAATTTATTCCCTATTGCCCCAGGCAACAAGTTACAAATACAAGGAAGTCAATTTAGACTAGACATCAAGAGAAATGTCCAGATTGCATGAGTTGTCAACCTGTGGAGCAGTGTTCTTTGATCGAGGTCTTTTTTTTTAATCCCATTTATATCCCGCCCTTCTCCGAAGACTCAAGTCGGCTTACAATCTAAGCACAAATCAATGTGCTTAGCAATAGCCTTCATTCTATGTATATGCCTGCTTATTAGGGCTTTCACACACACACACCCCAAGCGGCATTATTACAAAGTCAGCTTATTGCCCCCAACAATCTGGGTCCTCATTTTACCTACCTCGGAAGGATGGAAGGCCGAGTCAACCTTGAGCCTGGTGGGACTCGAACCTGCACTAATTGCAGGCAGCTGGTGTTACTTAAGGAGGCATTAGCCCACTGCTCCACCAAGGCTCCTGATACGGAGGCCAGTCAATCAACTCTGAGAAGGGCTTCAGCAGATTTGCATGAAAGAGGAGGTTGACCTAAAGGTCTTTAAGGTCCCTTTCAACTCTATTGTTATATAATATCTTCCCTCAGTCATACTTTTTTAAGGCTAAACATTCACAGTCCCCTTCGTTTTTTCCTCCTAGGAATTGTACCCAGTTGACACACAATCCTTGAGGCCTTAACTGTCCTAGTTGGAATCATCAGAATGTGGTGTCTCAAACTGGAAACCATATTTAGGAATGATTCCAAACAATGCACAATATTTTGGAAGTATGGCTACTAATCATGCTGGCTGTTTTAACCCAATTCAGGTGGAAGACGATCTTTATTAAAATTATAGTAAAAGATAGGAAATAGAAAGAAATGTTCTTTTTTAAAAAAAGTTATAACAAGCTCTCCTATAACTGATCAAGAAAAACATTACTATTTTAACACCAAAGCTTCTGCTGCCAAGATTCTGGTCCTCTCTGTACCTTTAAACAAGCTCGCTCTCTCCATCCCCCCACACACACACATACAATTAACATAGTTAAGTTTATGTTATTAAAAATATGCTTTTTTAATTAGTTTTTTCAATACAGTAACACACAAAGTAGGGAAATCTGATTCAACCAAATAGGGTACATGCTTATTAGATGAAATTAACTTTTTTCCTCAAAAGGTTCCAGTCTCTTGTTGCCAAGCAAATCACAAGACATTCCAGCTGATTGGCGCTTTCTCTGGGCTCAGCAGAAGTGCCAGGATCAGCACTGAGCTCCAGCTGGAGCCTGGTGCTGATCCTGGCACTTCTGCTGAGCCCTGACAGCCCTGCAGCTCCAGCCATCTCTCGCTCAAGCTTGTGCGGTGCTGCCACCGGTTCAGCTCATTCTCCTCCCCCACTTCCACTTTTCTAGGATGGTCACATACCACCTACTAGATGCCAATGTACCACAGGTGGTACCCGTACCATTGGTTGAAAAGCCCTATTCTAGCCAATCTGATCATTTTTCTAGGACAGGGATGGGCAATACGTAACTGCAGCATACAAACACCATAAAATAATACACTAAGATATTGCCAAAAAATACTCCAAGGAGACCATATTTCCAGTGCAGGCTAAATCCTTAATGAATTCAAGCTGCTCGAATCCAGCACTCAATTCTTAGAAGCTAAACTGATGTGAGAGAATCATACTGCATCCACCACCCCAGAAAGCCAGGTCTCTTTAAGTGCTCCTGACTGTCCAACCACTTACGTTTCTCCTCCTGCTGGTGTCTGGATTTTTGAAAACTCTGGGATCTCCTCTTTCTTCTTACGGAAGAAAAACCAGTAGGTCAGGAGACCAATGACAATGGAGAAGAGGAAGACGTCCATCATGTTGAAAGCAACTGAAGCCTCTGGACTCTTTACAGAGGAGGGTTCTTCTTTAGATGTTGCTGTCCCCATGGAGATGAACTGAATGGGAATAAAAAAGAACGTGTCACATACACTGCTACAGCTTTGAATATCAGCAATCTGGAATCTTCTGGAGCCAAAAACCAGGGCAAAAGAAGGAGGGCTTCAATCTAGGAGTAGCAGGAGACCATCCCAGATTAAGTAGAATAAACCAGATTAGCACTCAACAGAGACAATTTTTTTGAAGAAAGCAACCTTAGCCAGATACCACAAAACCTACAAAAAATATGTTTCATTTTGCACCCAGAAGACCTGGCTTGAAATTTGATAGGAACCATCAGCCTGATCACTCCCATAAGTTTCATAATGTTCATGTAAAAGGAGCTTGCCAGCAAAATGATCTCTACCCGAGAAGGAAGATCAATACTGCATACTTGTATCCCTCTCTCTTTCTAGCACTACCGAAAGAAAAGTCCTATTAAATTATTTTTCACCTGCCTTCCTTATAGACCAGTCCAGGCATGCAACTAATTAAATACAGAGATATAGCATACTTTTACACCTTGCCACCTCCTTAAAACAAAAGCTTATGTTCTTCTTAGTTCTTTTTGGAAGGACTAAGCATGCCAATGGTGTTGCAAAAGATGGAAAACCAATATATATGCATCAGTTCAGGCCAACGTTCAAATCCACCTGCAATTATGGATGATCAGGGGAGATTTGGGACCTGTTGCTTTCTCTGAGCAAAACCTGCCTCGCAGGGTTTTTACTGCTAAGAAAATCTGGAAGGACAAGTAACATGTACACCACTTGAGTCTCTGAAGTAAAGGTGAGACCTAAATCCAATGAATAATAAAGGTAAAGGTTCCCCCGCACATGTGTGCTAGTCGTTTCCAACTCTAGGGGCCGGTGCTCATCTCCATTTCAAAGCTGAAGAGCCAGCGCTTGTCCGAGGACGGCTCCGTGGTCATGTGGCCGGCATGACTAGACGCCAAAGGCGCACAGAACGCTGTTACCTTCCCACCGTAGTGGTCCCTATTTTTCTACTTGCATTTTTTACGTGCTTTCGAACTGCTAGGTTGGCAGAAGCTGGGACGAGTAACAGGCGTTCACTCTGTTACGCGGCACTCAGGATTTGACCCGCCAAACTGCCGACATTCAGATTGACAAGCTCAGCGTCCTAACCCATTGAGCCACCGCGTCCCTATCAATGAATAATAAGTTCCAACAAATAAAAAGCTACTATTTCATGTTAAATACAGACATTTTCAACCTCTTACTGAATGTTTGAAGTATCCTTAAGGTGAGATCCTGGCAAGCACACACCTATAAACCTATTTTTTTGGAAAGCATTGCTCTTCCAGATCTTATTTGTCAGTTGAGGCTGCTGTCATGTCCAGGCCCATCCCTTCTTAGCTTTCAAGATCAAAGGAAATTGGCCAGGTTTTGCCATCTTCTTATATAACATAATATAAATGTAAGAGTTTTATATCATGCAATGTAAGAAGATACCAAAACTTTTTTTAAAAAAAAAATGTGGCTTCTGAATACCAGAACAATGTTGTTTCTTTCTGCAGTTTGAATGAGTGAAATGAATGTTTGGAAAACGTAAGAGTTGTGATCAGATACACAGAAAACCAAGGTATTTGTCTTTAAGACATGTGACTCCTAACTAGTTATTGGCCAATACCAATTGCAGCAAAGCAAAATGTGATTGGTTTATAGCTTTGCATGTTGTGTGAACTCAGTCACAGTGATTAATAAACCATGATTAATGCCTTTGCATGCTACCTGGATCTAGCCAGATGTAGCTAAGAAACCTGGTTCTCTGTCTATCTGGCCACATTTTTAACTTTTCCAAATATTCATTTCATCTTATTCAAACTGCAAAAAAGAAACAACACTCTTTTTGTATTGAGAAGCCACATTTTAAAAAAGAAAGAATAAATGGCCATTAATGGTGTCAAAGGCTCTGACAATAACAGGGTGACTTAACCAGCTGGTTTTTTTTGAGAGGTGGATGTGTTGACGCTTGAACAGGCTTCATACCTGTACTCATAAGTCACTTTGGTTTCCCTAAGAGCTGAAATTCAGCTCATCAAATACATGATGAAAGTGATAGCATGCCAGGGAACAAACATTTTAAGTTGAAAGTTATGAAAACCTACTCATTATCTGAGTCATATCAGCTTAATTCTTACCATGCATTAATTTATTGGGTTCTTGATGTTTTGAATTCTGGTTAATAGGAAGAAGAAAATCAAGCAACCAATGGTTCAGCCTTTATGTACATACAGCACATTCTCCGCTATTGCATCAATTTATGATTGAAGGGCCCAAAACAACACCTGACTTTGTGTGATGCATTATATACTCCAACCATGTATAGGCCCAGGAAAAATGGACAGATGAATGACAGAACTCAAGCTGTACGAGATGCAAAAGATGGGAGATGAGAAATTTTAGCAGACACGTCAACCTGAGGAGCACCATCTCTGTCTTGGAACACAGCCATATTGATAATGCAACATGACGTATTTCCAGGGATAAATATCACATTTATAACACAGGAGGGCGTTTTCAGACCACATAGACCAGGGGTCTTCAAACTTGGCCCTTTCATGACTTGTGGACTTCAACTCCCAGAATTCCTCAGCCAGGCACGCTGGCTGAGGAATTCTGGGAGTTGAAGTCCACAAGTCATAAAAGGGCCAAGTTTGAAGACCCATGACATAGACAATACAAACAAATATTAAGCCAAAGCACAATTTAATCTTCAGCCATTTCAACTTCCTCTGCAAAAAATATCTCCATGACTTCACTCTTTTGCTGACCACAGTTTACTTGGTCAACAGTAACAGTGATCAAGTCAAGGAAATAATGGAATAGAACATTATATATAGAATAGAATAGAATAGAATAGAATAGAATAGAATAGAATAGAATAGAATAGAATAGAATAGAATAGAATAGAATAGAATAGAATAGAATAGAATAGAATAGAATAGAATAGAATAGAATAGAATAGAATAGAATAGAATAGAACAGGAATAGGAATTAGAATTAGAATTAGAATTAGAATTAGAATTAATTAGAAGCTGTAAGGGACCTTGAAGGTCTTCTACTCCAGCCCCCACTCAAGCAGGAGAACCTCAAACAAGTGCCCATGATTTCTGAAAGCAAGCTGTTCCACTGGTTAATTGTCCTCACTGTTAAAAAGTTTCTCCTTAATTCCAGGTTTGTTCTCCCTTTGATCACTTTCCAACCATTGCTTCTTTTCCTGCCCTCTGGTGCTTTGGAGAATAATTTGACCCCCTCTTTGTCCCAGCCCCTCAATTACTGGAATACTGCTATCATGTCACCCCTATTTCTTCTTTTCTTTAGACTAGCCAAACCCAAGCCCTGCAGCCGTTCTTCATATGTTTTAGTCTCCAGGCCTTGGATCATCTTAGTTGCTCTTCTCTGAACTTTTTCCAAAGTCTCAACATCTTTTTTGTAGTATGGTGATCAAAATTGGTTGCAGTGTTCCGGGTGTGGTCTCACTAGGGTTTTATAAAGTGGTCCTAAAACTTCTCGTGATCTTGATTCTATGCCTCCGTTTATACAGCCCAGGTTTGTGTTGTATTTTTCCAGCATGATCTCCAAATCCTACAGTGAAGCACACCAACACTGGTAACCATAACAACACATGCTTGACAATAGTCACCAGGGTCACCATGACAACCTTGAATTTAAATCTAGCAAATCACCTCCGATAGTAAGAAGCTGCAGTATATTTTTCCTTTAGAGGAGGATAAAATGAGAGAGAAACCCAGTCTGGCTTTTGAAGCCAGGGAACTAAGCTACCAGATTGCTTTCCAACACCAAATCATTAACACTACCTTGAAGCGGGAAATCATCCCAGCTTTTTTAACCATCTGTCACAGCCTCTCCTACTATACCTACTACACCTCTCCTACTCTAATCTATCCTTGGATTTTGCTTCCTATAGTACCAACCATACACCATGACAGTAAACCACCTGTTGACATACATCTGTGGCCTTCCTTCTCTTCCACAGCCTTGAGCTTGCAATAAAATAAGAATCTTCATAGGAAACCATGATCATATCTGATAACAACAAATTCCATACTTTGCTCTCTGTAAAGAATTGCTTCCTTTAAATTCTTGGCTGTTGCACATACCTTATTATGCAACCTTTGGGCAAGGTAGCTCGAGGATCAACTACCCTTCACTAAGATGAATGGTGAAAATACATTAGGAATAAGTAACAAATATACAACAAATGAAAACAAACAATTCTGATCCCTGATTGGTAACCAACAAGTTGTTTGTGCTTCTTAGATTGTAAGCCGCCCTGAGTCTTCGGAGAAGGGTGGGATATAAATGGGATTAAATAAATAAATAAATTGTTCATCAAGCTTTTGAAGGGAAAGAAAATGATTGGGCAAAAAAAAAATCCACTTGCTTTTTCAGCAGGCGATTAAAGGATGAATCTGGCATTTCCAGCCAAAGGTCCTTGAAAATTAAACAAAAGATCTTTCTGAGATACTGGAGGAAACCCAGTGAAGACCAAGCAGGGACAGCAAACATTTCCCAGTAACTGATGAACTACAATTCCTGGGTCTCTTGTTATTGGCCAGCTGGTGAGGGTGACCCAGCAATTCTGGAGGGCCAGTTCATCCTGGGACAAAGAATACTGTACTGGGCTACATCACAGACGAGCAAATAGCATTCTCTGTCTTGAAACTCCTCAAGTTCATTGTGACAAAATCTGGCAGTAAAGCAAAGAATACTGGCAGTGCAATTCTTGGTGGCAAATCCATTTTGTAAAGAAAGAAACCTTTTGATTGACTCCAATCATATTAAAAAGCATAGCTCTTGATCAAAAATGTCACCCAACCTTCCACTAGATGTTTATCAAAAAATGTCTATAGCTAGCTTCTTATACTCAAGGAATCTCCAGATAATATTAGGGTGGGGGGAGGTATTGATTATCTGGACCCGTACCAATCGGGCTTCAGGCCCGGACACAGCACGGAGACGGCATTGGTCGCGCTGGTGAATGATCTCTGGAGGGCTAGGGACAGGGGTTGCTCCTCTGTCCTGGTCCTATTAGATCTCTCAGCGGCTTTCGATACCATCAACCATGGTATCCTGCTGCGGCGTCTCAGGGGGTTGGGAGTGGGAGGCACCGTTCTACGGTGGTTCTCCTCCTACCTCCAGGGCCGCTCGCAGTCGGTGTTGACAGGAGGGCAGAGATCCGCCCCGAGGTCTCTCATTTGTGGAGTTCCTCAGGGGTCGGTCCTCTCGCCTCTCCTGTTCAACATCTATATGAAGCCGCTGGGCGAGATCATTCGTGGTTTTGGGGTGGGGTATCACCAGTACGCTGATGATACCCAACTTTTTCTTTCCACCCCAAACCAACCCAGTGATGCCCTCTCCGTGATGTCCCGGTGCCTGGAGGCGGTTCAGGTCTGGATGGGGAGAAACAGGCTTCGTCTCAATCCCGCCAAGACTGAGTGGCTGTGCATATCGGCATCTCGGGTCAACCAAGTTATTCCACCTCTAACAATGGGGGGTGAGGTGTTACCCCCCGTTGATAGGGCTCGCAACCTGGGCGTCCTCCTGGACTCACGGCTCAATTTTGAAGACCACATAGGAGCCGTGACCAGGGGGGCTTTTGCACAGGTTCGCCTGGTGCGCCAGTTGCGTCCCTATCTGGACCGAGACGCCCTACGCACAGTTACTCATGCGCTTGTGACCTCCCGTTTGGACTACTGTAACGCTCTCTACATGGGGCTGCCCTTGAAGACCACTCAGAGGCTTCAACTGGTGCAGAATGCGGCCGCGCGAGTTGTAATGGGGGTCTCCCGATACTCCCATGTAACACCTCTACTCCGCGAGCTGCATTGGCTTCCGGTTGCCCTCCGGGTGAAATTCAAGGTGCTGGTTATCACCTATAAAGCCCTACATGGCCTGGGTCCGGGGTATTTGAGGGAACACCTGCTGCCGGCATCAAACGCCCTTCGCCCAGTGCGCTCCCACAGGGAGGGTCTGCTCAGGGTTCCGCCGGTAAGAGATTGCCGGCGGGTGACACCCAGGGATAGGGCCTTCTCTGTGGGTGCGCCTGCCCTCTGGAACCAGCTGCCGGTGGAGCTGAGAACTGCCCCCGACCTCCGATCATTCCGCCAGGGCCTGAAGACCTGGCTCTTTGAGCTCTCGGGCCCAGGCTGAGGAGAAATTTTTAATTGGGGTTTTAAGTGTACAGGGTCAATTTAATATTTTTTAATTTGGTTTTTAACTTTTGTATGGTGGATTTTTTAATTCCCTGTAAACCGCCCTGAGTCCTCAGGGAAAGGGCGGTATATAAATGTAACTAACTAAATAAATTTATCAAGTCTTGAGGAGACAGCAATACTGTTTTATCTAGTTCAACGACACAAGTAGCTTTACCAGTTCAAATCCTGACCTACTTCACTAAGGCATTTGATTGCCAGGGTGATTTTAATATCTGAATCAAATTAACCATATGCTCTTTCACAAAAGCAGTACTTTCAATCACATCAATCAAAGACCCAACAAGCCCATTTGAAACCATGCTGAGTTAGCCTTGTTTTAACCTGAGAGCCTTTCTCCTCCTGGCCCCAGCTTAACTCTTAGTGTAAACTGAAACCATATAGTTAGTTATGCAAACGTACGACAAGCATTTATACAGTAATCAGGTTAAGCTGAATGCATAAACACTACTAAACAATTTTATTAATATCTTATTTATTATACACTTTGCCAGGATATGGCGCAGAACTATAATTACAAATTCACAAATACAAAACTTGTAAGATGTAACCACAGTGACTGATACATATCGGTTTTAGTACTCCTTGGGGAACTTCAATTTACAAGCCTCCAGAGGCTTGGGTAAACCTTGGGAGTACATGTCCTCTATGATGACAATGGCTTGCCTTAGAATCTCAGTTCCAATGTGCACAGGCATTCATACTCTCATTTTTGTCTGAGCAGTTATTGAATGATCTCGAGATGGAGAAATTTTCCTGGTCCTTTGCCACAGTCAGATCATATCCTAGTCTGATTTATGATGGTGGCCTCCCAGAACCTCTGTAAGGCAATGGAAACAATTCAGGCAGTCTCCCTCAATCCTAATGGATTTTCAGAAGGTATGTGGGATCTTCCCAGCTCTCTGACAGGCAGTTCTGTTCAGCAGCCAATAAGCAGTTGGTAGCAGGAAGCGAGCCAGGCCTACTGGGACTCCATCTCAGATGGCACCATGTTTAGGAAAGCCCTTCAGGAGGTGAAATGCCAGAAACAACACATGGAACACCAGTGGAGGAAGTCTAGTAGCAAATCTGACTGAGCAAATGTAGTTGCCCATATTTAGCCTACATGTGACAATAAGGGAGGCAAAGTGTACTTACTGCATGAGACATCTGCTGTCCAATAGCCCTGTTGGAAAGGAAACAATCCTGTAAAGTCCCACCCAGCTGTTTTGTTCAGTTTACACAACATTTTGTTGGTAAAGTACTGAGATTCACTGTAATGTGGATGGAGTCTTTACTGATGACTGGGGCATCATCTTGCCTTGTAACTTCTCAGCTACGTCTGTGTAGGTACTGCAAAGTTCTTCTCTCTCTTCATTGGTCATCTGTCAGTGGAGGGTGAGTTATCTTCCGTACATAGCCTATATGGAGCTGCCTTTCAAGATTACTCAGAAGCTTCAATTATTGCTGCCTCCAAATGTTATATTGCAGTTTGAGACTTAAAAAATGCTTCAGCCCATTTTGCCTCCTCCCCACACATGTCCATCAAATCCTCCTCCTTACTCTCTGCACCATTACACATACATAACATCTGAGTTGGGGGCACTGTACCAGGTGCTAATCTATACATTATTTTCTAGTAGGTCTCCATGTAGAGTTTAAGATGCTGGTTATCATCTTGTTAGGGTTTTTCTTAATATGGTACAGAACAGACACATAAGCTGTAATCATCTATTGTACAAAAGTAAACTCCTTTAAGCTCACTGTTCTATTTCTAATCTAATCTATGGGTTTTTTTTCTCTATTTCTATGTTCCTACTCCTACGTTAGCACTATGTTTTATTTATTTGTTCTTTAAATCTTTCCTTTTCTCCCAGGTCTTCAATTCTTCTAGCCAATCTCAATCCATTTGCATGGGAAACCCCTTTGTTATTAATAATAAAGTGTTCATTTCACCACAACGCGACTCTTTATAGACTTGTAAATAGGCTTCCCCCATCCACTCACACTCATAGAGCTGGTTTGTGGAGTTCTGCACTGGGGCTGCTCCATGTAGTGCAATGGTCCCCAACATTTTGGGCACCAGGGACCAGTTCCATGGAGAAAGGTTTTTCCACGGACTGGAGAGTGTGTGGTTTTGTGTGCTGGCAGCATCCCACGCATGGGGCTTTGCTTGTTTGTGCAGACCGGTTGCTGGCATGCTGCAGCCAGTACCGGTCCGTGGACCGGGGGCTGGGGACAACCTGATGTAGTGGACTTAGTTTGGCTTGCAAACCTGCTCAAAATTACAGACTCTGGTCAGTCTATTTTTCCCTCCATCTCTCAGGTCTGCCTTTCAGTGATGTTCCAGCTCCAAGAGTTCTTCTCGGTGTCTGAAGGCTACTGCTAAAGTGCTTGCTTTTGGGTTGGAGCGTCTCTTTCCCACCTCTCTGCTGTCTTTTGGGCTTCACTCTTCCTCAAAACACCCACACACATGCTTGCTTTCAGTTCCCTTTTTATAAAGCAAACTCTTCAATTAAGAAGAGAGTGGGGCTGTAACATCAAAACTCTAGGAAGAAAAACTGCCTACTCACTCAAGATGGGGAGTTCATTCTTCTGCACACCTCTAAAGAAGGGAGCCAGGATACATGTGAGATCACCTGTCTCCACTGGCTTCAGCCTACCTCACCAGAACTAGCAGTCGGAGTGTGCTACACTTCCTTCTGTGGAACAATATCATGCTACTAGATCTAAAAGGCTCACTTCTTTGTACCGTAGAGCAGACCTTGTTTTGTGGAATAGTCTACCCGTTAAGTTCAGATGGCCTCAACTGTGTTGGTCTTGTACAAGTAGTCCCTGAGTTACAACCTTAATGGATTACAGATATAAGTCCTAATAGTCATAAGATTGGTCAGTCATATGACTGACACAATTTTATGACTTTTTTGCAATGGTAATTAAGCAAATCACTGCAGTGATCTAGTGAGCCCATTGTTCACTATGGCACATCTTGCTGAAAACAAGAAGTTCAATTCTTTGGCAAAACCATTGTAAAATGCGGTCATGTGACCACATGATAATGCAAACAGCTGTAAATGCAGCCATGTTGCGCAGTAATGTGACCATTTTGGGGGGGAGGGGTTTAGAGAGACCATCAGAACTTTGGATTCAGACTGTAAGTCCCCTTTTCAGGTTGGTTATAATTTTGATTGGCTGCTAGGCAACTGGTCATAAGTCAAGGACTACCTGTACCTTAAAACAGTGGTCCCCAACCTTGGCCATTTTATGACTTGTGGACTTCAACTCCCAGAATTCCTCAGCCAGCATGGCTGGCTAAGGAATTCTGGGAGTTGAAGTCCACAAGTCATAAAGTGGCCAAGGTTGGGGACCTCTGCCTTAAAATACTTGGATCTTTCCTCAGGCTTTCAGGCCAGGATGTCAGTAGAGCTCAGTTTGAGTATTTTGTCTTGCACTGACTGATTCAGGAATGTTTTTAACCAGGAATTTTTTACTGTCCTTTTTACATCTATGTTTTTGCTTTTATGCCTTTATTAACCACTCAAGAGTTATTTGATTAAGATAGGTAGACATATCAGTCTACAGAATACATAAATAATGTTCTGGATAAAATTCAAAAATGTTGATTTTACTTATTTATTTAAAAGACTTACATGGCCATCCATCTAGAGTCACCTTGAAGCAAGATGGGTAGAAAATAAATTTAATAAATAAGAAACAAATAAATAGATGGCTAACAATAGTATAAAATAATTTTGACCTATAAAGCACTACATGGCATGGCAGTGGGTACCTTAAGACCACCTGTATCAAGTGGTTTCTACCTATCATTTATCAGTAAGCGGATGATCCCTTTCCCAAGTGGAGATTTTGGTAAAGAAGTCAATGTTTCTCACTGACATTTGTAACAACCTCTCTGCAGGTTCAGAGACGGTCTTAGTTTGTGATTTTAGGAAAGCCTTGAAAATAGAGCTATTCAGAAGGGCAATTGGTAGTTGTGGAATGCCTTTTCACAAATTTTTAACAGTTGGGCTGAAGTTTGATTTACTTGGCTATTATTTTTTGTACCACATGTTAATTTATTGATGTTATGTTGTACTTATTCAAATTATACACTGCCAGGTACTTGTGATATGTGATGGTAGACAGGATATAAATAAGGAAGCCAAAATCGATTTACAGTTTTAGCAAATTGTGTGAACCTGGTTTCTTTGTTCAGCTATTTTCTCCAAGCTAGGTGCCATGATCCAATACATCTGAAGGAACCAATATTGCCAACCAGCTCATCACCAGAAGTCACAATATCCTGTGCTAGTCACATTGCAAGACTGGGTGCTTCAACAAGGAAATCCTTCCCATACTGTTGTTTGGAGAAGCACAGTTTTTAAACACAGTTCGCAAGAAACCCTCCCTCGTACAACATCATCTTTTGTTTGAAGATTAATCTTAGATCCCACTTCAAATGGCCTTCAGTGCCAAGTGTCTTACACAACTGGATTAAAAAATCTGGCTCTTTTCCCTGTTTGCATAGCAAAAGGTGGGGGAAGTAATTTTTGGTTTTAAAAAACGATGAGCAATGAGGAAAAGATGGTGCAATGGTCTCCAGCAAGCTGACTTGACAGGAAGGGGTGCTCACAGTGAGTCTAATTCAAGTGACATTTAACACACTGCCACAGAGAAGACCTTTGCTCTAGTCTTCCTGGATAATCATGTTTGTAGCTTAGTTTGTAGTTTCCTTAGCTTCTTTGCAAGCAGTAGTAAAAAAAAAAGAAAGAAAGAAAAGAGGGAGAACACAAGCTAAAGTAACCCGATTTAAATGAGTACTACTGATCTCTGCAATTATTTTCTTAGTGCAACTGTGGGAAACTCTTCACCAGGAAGTGTTGGAGGGTTTATTTTAATTAACTGAAGAGCCTATTTGTCTTTAATGATTTTCATTAGTGAAATGAAAATGATATAATAGTTAGATAAGGTCCAGCATGCTACTGTAGGATTAGTGGACATGTGATTATACTAAGATCTTCATTTGCACCACACCCCTAATTTAATTACCGAGAACACTTTTGGAGGTGTTTGCAAAGAAACAAAAATTAGCCAGCCAACCTGAGATTACTTAATAAACCACACTGAAAGTGGCAATTAGACTAATAGCAGACCCCCACCCCTGCATATCCTGTTCCCTCTCCACTATCTTTTAATACAAATCACTATACTTTCACGGTTTTTTTGTTTCATTGCTTTTACTGAAGGCATGGTGGCTCAGTGGACGGCAAATAAATAAACACATAGATACATAGCTACAAAAACAAATATAAAACCAAAATTCCCACTAACCAAGCTTGGCAACATTGCACAAAACTCAAGACACCAGACCTTTATTCAACCAATTTAAGCATATTTTACAAACCACTTACTGTCACTCAGAAATAAACTTGACATTTACTTATTTAGACCTAATGCAAGCAGTATAGGTAGTCCTCAACTTACAACTATAACAGAGTCCACCCACTACAAGTTGTGACAGTTTCAAAATGGATCATCGTGTAACTCAGTGGTCCCCAACAGAAAGGTTTTTCCCGTGGACCGGAGGGAGCGTGGTTTTGTGTGCTGCCTGCATCCTGCAAACGGGGCTTCATTTTTTGAAGTGGCCTAGTTGCTGGCATGCCACGGACCTGGGATTGGAGACCCCTGTTGTAACTGACCTGATTTTAACTACCTTTATTGCAACAGTCATTAAGCAAATCATTATGCTCATTAAGTGAATTTGCAGTTATTAAGCAAGCCCACTGTTTGCTAGGATGTTTTTGGCAAAACTATCATAAATCATGCATACATGATTACGGGACACTACGAACAGCCATAAATGTGGGCTGGTACCCCAGCACTTGAAATGCAGACACAAGACTGGGGGGGGGACAGCCATTGTAACTTTGGAACAGGGTTGTAAATATATATATATATAGGCAGGGGTGTCTGCTGTAATACTAACCAACTGTTTTAAGTCATAAGTCAAGCACTACCTGTAAACATTACTTCAGAACTCTTAGATCAGAAAAGGAGCCATGAAGAACAAGGTGCAGCCATGGGTTTCATTCTTTATAAAGGGCAGCTCTCATCTTGCTTAAACTCTCATTTTCCTATAGAAATGGGAATATAAAATAGCTGCTCCCTAATCCTTTATTCTGCATTAGTGCTGGCTTTTTCCAACCAGGTGCCTTCTCTATGTACACAACTACACTACCAACAGCTACGTACAGAACTACACCTACAGCCTACAAAGACATAAGTATCAGGCTAGTTAGGTAAGGCAGAATTCTCAATCAAACAGCAAACCAGCCACAATTATTTGAGTTCAACACAATATCCCCAAACCAACTCTCATTAGTATAAAGTTTGAAACAAAATATTGAATGACCTTAACCACTCACTTTCTGGTCTGCACAAAGAACCAGAGTAGGCCAAAACTGTGTCGGATAGCTTGTGATACATCCAAGCTATGGAACCTATCCAGTTAAGTCACAATAGGGTCTATTATATTAATAAATTAAGTGTTTTGTTAACAAAACCTGGGTTTAAAATTATGACCTAAAGAGGCCAATTATCTCCATGAGCCTAACCATCCAGAGACCTAGAGTATTTAATAAGCAAAATAATAAAGCACTGAAGTCTTCCCAGACTTCCTCTAGGAAGCAATTCCAATGCATATGCTCCCAAGGGTTCAAGCACAGCCAAGAGAAGGGTTCAATAGGGTCATTGCAAATCGCATTCACATATATTCATGTTGCTGACTAAGCAGGGCACAAGCGAATATCATCTGGGGCAAAAGAGTGAATACAGCGGGTCCTTTATTATTCCACCAAAGCCACAATCAAGTACAGCTGCTTAAAAGTAATCTGACAATTTGAGGGACAAGGGCCCTCAAAAATCAGCTTCAATTTAGATCAGCTGGAAACTCATTCTTGGGGCCAGAATGGGCTAGAAGGAAGAAAATAAGTTTATGTAAACATATCTATTACAGCCCAGACATGAAACAAAGCTTTTCCAAAAGGCAACACTTTTGTAAAAATGATACCCTGAGAAACTAACCATAAACCTGAGAAAAATAATGACTTAATATGGCAGAAAGACAAGGCCAAAAATTTGGAATTATCTTGAACGGGGAAATCCAAACTGTCAGATTATTTAAAATGCTGGCTAGTTTTGTAAGATACCTAACTGTGCATTAGGTTCATATGATACACTAAATCAAATCTAATGTTATGGTATACTATATCAATTGCCAAAGACAGAGTTCACATCTCAAATTTAAATGGCTAAGAACAACCAAGCTTGGGGAATGCCAAGAACTCCATAGTTCAACCCCAAGCTATAGATAGAGCTTAGCTTCTCTATTGGTCTAGAATTGTCTAGTGTAGACATAACACTATCCAAATTAGGTACACTGTTCACTCATTCTTCATTTTTTCACCTCCAAAAGGGACGGAGACAGGGAAGATAAAACTCTCCATTACCCTGGTGGCTCCAATTAAGGTCACCATCCTACATTTGAGTTGCTTTACAGTTAAACACAAAGGCAAGCTATTCTAAAGGTGACTGGGATATTTGAAATCAGCAACAGAGGTGGCAGAAGATTTTGCTGGTTTGTTGCATCATATGCAATGAAATTGCTCACATGCTAATTTAAACTGAGCTTCAGTTGATCTTTAAAAATGCAATTCCTGGGACATTTTTCTGAAAGTTTGTCCCACGGGGATCAATGCTGATTACATCAGTCTGAATAAAATAACTTAAGCCAACTGAAAGCCCTGATTCCTACCTAATATTTTCAGTTCACTGGCACATGCAAATGAACATTGTCCATATCTAAAGATTAAAATGGGCAAATTTATTTGCCAGGAACATTCTGCCACTGTCATCGATCACAGATCACTAGAAGAGAGACTCTATCAAGTGGAATCCTTCGTGCTCCGAGCTGGTCAGTTACTTCATTATCCAATTAACTAATATCATCAATAAGAGTGAGTGTGGGGTTTGCTCTTTGTTTATATATACTTTCCTCTGCTGATGAGGATATCCAGGAAGGGTAATATGTTATTTTCTTCTTTACTTGTGAATTTTATTCTTTTGAAGATGTTGATCATTTCCTGTGTCTTCCCTAGTTGTTTATTATTATGATGGTGTCATCTACAAACTAGATCAAGGGTGTCAAACTGCCGGTCCATGGGCCGCACGCATCATACGGAGGCCGCGTGCATCATACGGAGGCCGCGCGCACCCCAGCTCCAGCAATGCAAAAAAAGTTGTGATACGTTCTGACACGTCACGTGACGAGTTTGACACCCGTGTACTAAATCCATATTTTGTGGTTGTATGTGTGGTGATGCTATAATTTCTAGATGCTGTGAATCCCAAGAGTGGTGATCCCATAGGTGTTCTTCTGATTTGCTGGTAGACTGAAAATAAATACTGAGGCAGGGTCCAGGAGGCTCATGATTCTGTGTATTTCAGTCTTTTGGCTACAGGTAATCCTTGACTTACAACAGTTCATTAAGTGACCATTCAAAGTTACAGCAGCACTGAAAAATGTGATGACCATTTTTCAGTTATGACCTCTTTGCAGCATCTCCGTAGTCACATGATCAAAGTTCAGACACTTGGCAACTGGTTCATATTTATGATGGCTGCAGCATCCTGGGGTCATGTGATCCCCTATTCCGACCTTCTGACAAAGTCAATGGGGAAGCCAAATTCACTTGACAACTGGGTTACTAACTTATCAACTGCAGTGATCCACTTAACACCTGTGGCAAGAAAGGTCATAAAATGGTCGTAAAAGGTCATAAAAAGAAATATCTCATTTAACAATAGAAATGTTGGGCTCAATGTGATTGTAAGACAGGTAAGACTACCTGTATTTGGCTAAGTCAGTTATGTTGCGTAATGCTGCCGCCATGGCTATTTCTGAATCTATGAATATAAAGGCTGCTGTGGCATCAAATTAAACCATAATTTCATCTTCTATTTTTAGATCTTTGGAGGGAATGTAATGGGGAATTGATAGAATATTCATTCCCCTCTCTGAGATGGTCAAAGTTTATTATTTTATAAGTTGTTTTGCTAAAGAACTGTTTTGCTAAAAAAGCTGCAATGTCTCTCCCTCTAAAACTAGTTAATGGTGGACAGGATAGCATGACATTAAGTGGACAAAAAGTTGGCTCAAAAATACTTGGTGCCTGCCATACCAATATATTTTCATCAGATTGAAGAAGGTATTAAGCGGAATGTCACAAGAATCAGTCCTTAGTCTTCCATTCTTCACTACTTTCTTAAACACTGAATTATGGGAGAGAATGTTTTTCAAATTTGTAAATGATACAAAATTGGTGGGTCAGCTAACACCTCAGAGAGGCAAAATTCAAAGTACTCTTAACTCACTAGGCAAATGGGCTGAAAGTAATCAAATAAAGTGAAACAAAAATAAATGCAAAGTTCTTAATATAGGAAACACAAGAAAATACTCATGTATACAATGGGAGATACCTGCCTTGCTGATAGTTCTTGCAAAAAAAAGAGTATGAGTCAGAAAAATGATGTGACTTAAAAGAAGACAAATATAAGTATAAGACATATCAAAAGAGAGGTAAATTTCCAATTACCCAGAGTTGCTAAGTGTGAGGTAGCATATCAATTTACTTTTTTTTTAAACTCAATTCTGGTTTGGTCAAGTACTGGGTCCAATTCTGGGCACACTTGAGGAAGAATTCAGAAAAACCATAGCAGGTACAGAGATCAGAGCAAAAATGATCAAGGCACTAGAAAGCAAGCTTTAAGAAGAGAGGTGGGCCTTGAGAAAAGCCATCCAAGGAGAGAAATGACAGCACTCTTCTTCAAATACTGAAAGAATGCCAGAAAGGAAAAGATTAAAATGTATTGACTTTTCTTCAAGAGTGCAAGATGGATTTAAGTTACAAGAGAATTCTGAATGTCTAAATATTCTAACAGTAAGGGCAATCTGACAATGGAACCAATTCTCTGGAGAAGTGTATCTCAACCTCAGAAAGAATATAATGTTGGCTTACTTGATCAAGGTTAAAATAGATACTGTATGTTATCTTTGGAAACCCTTAATGGACTTTTGCTGACATCAGCACTGAAATGACCAGGCTTTATGGAATTGTATATAGGTAAGAGATAGGATATGTGAAGAAGAGATCGTTTGTTCTATTTTAAAAGAAAGGATGGTTACTGAAATTGCTTATATTTGGGTGAGGGTGATAAGTCACTTTATATATTTCTTTATATTCTTTACTATATTCTTATTTTTTTTTCTTTCTTTTCTATTTCTACACTTTTTATTCTTTTATTTTATTTATTTATTTATTTTATTAGATTTATATACTGCCCTTCTCCCAAAGGACTCGGGGCGGTTTACAGGGCAATTAAAACATGGCATACAAAGTTAAAAATTAATTAAATTTAGCCCCAAACCAAGTAAATCAAATTCTAAAATTTAAAATCGCAATCCCTCAGTCCAGGCCGGCAAGCTCGAATAACCAGGTTTTCAGGTCACGGCGCGAAGGTCAGGAGCCATCCGGAGCTTAACAGGCAATTGATTCTAGAGGGCAGGCGCGCCCACAGAGAATGCTCTCCCCCTGAGGGCCGCCAGCCGGCACTCCCTGACCAATGGCACCCTGAGGAGGCCCTCTCTGTGGGAGCGCACAGGACAATGGGAAGTTGATGCCGGCAGAAGGTGCTCCCGTAAATAATCCGGACCCATGTCATTTAGGGCTTTGTAGGTCATCACCAGCACCTTTATTACTGCCATTATAATTCTGAATAAATTAACTTTTTTAAAAAAAAAAAACAAACCAAACTCCTTTTAAAATAGCTGAACTTCAAATCCCAGAATTCCTCAGCCAAGTCTTCAAATTTCAAGCAGACGCTAGACAACGGTCAGTCTGGAATGCTTTAATTTGAATCCCTGCCACAAGCAGGAGTTCCCCTTCCTACTTTAGGGTTTCTTCTTGGCCTACTAGAAAAGGTCTGAATTAGCATAACAGGATTCTCTCTCCCTCCCTCATTATCATGTCTGGATCTCTCCAAGCTCTTCGTAAAAGGAATCTAATGAAATCCTGCCACTTTGCACTTGTGGCAGGATTTCACTTCAACGGGTCATAAGATGAACTTCTGTGCCAAAATGAGGAGGTAGTGAGGGGAGAAAGAGAGAGAACATAATGTGTTATTCGATTTTAGAAAGCAAACAATGTTTCTTCTTTTTTTAAAAAAAAAAGACACCTAGTCAACCAGATGTCAGAGATTCAACTCCTCATTCCAGGGACAAATTCATCAAATTCTGGGAGAGAAGCCAATTTTGATTGCAAACAGAGAGGAGGTACTATTTGGCCTAGAAAAGATACAGTACTGCTCACAGCCCATATCAACAGAAGTCTATTTGATTCAAGAGTGGTCACAGTTCAAATATGTGGGATCCACTCTTTAGGAAAAGTCCTAAGAGGGACCACTCTTGGGCAAAAAATAGGGATATTTTTTAATGTAAGGTCAAGAATTTATGTATCTGAACTAAAGGAAATCATAAGTATTCTACACAGAAATCTCAAAGAGAAAGAGAAATAAATATTCATTTTAGCAATGTGGGACATTTTATTGTCATGATTAACCTCTGTTGGTCTCTTTTGGTCATTTAATTCGCCGGCAGTTTTGGTGGCCATGTTTGAAGGACATGGAAAACTATGTCAAAAGCTGTGCAGTGTGTGCCACCATGAAAAGAATTCTGGGGAAGCCTCCTGAACTATTACAGCCAGTCGCGGACCCTTCCCAGCCATGGGAAGAGATCGCTATGGATTTTATAGTTGAGTTACCTGAAAGCAGAGGAAATACGGGTAATATGGACTGTGATTGATCTTTTTTTGAAGCAGGCTCATTTTGTCGCCTGCAAGGGACTTCTGTCAGCCCAGAAACTAGCCAAAATGTTCCTTAAGCACGTTTACAGGCTGCATGGATAATCACCAAAATGGATAATCTCTGACAGAGGAGTGCAATTCACAACCAGGTTTTGGAGGGGTTTCCTGAAAATAATTGGCTTGTCACAAGGATTGTCAGCTTTTCATCCGTCTACGATGAAAAAGCGAACTCAATGGTGGAGCAGTACCTTGGGTGTTATGTGGACTACCAACAAACAAACTGGACTGACCTCCTCCCTTTTGCTGAGGTGACTTACAACAATACCGTTCATAGCAGCACTGGTTTCACTCCTTTTAAGATTGCCACAGGAAAAGAATTCAACCCAATACTTGAGTATCCTCGAGGACCCTCTACCTCCCAGACTCTTGACCAATGAATGTCAAAATGGGGAAAGGTTTGGGACAAAACAAAAACAGTGCTGAAAAAAGCCTCAGAAACATATAAAAAACAAGCTGATAAAAAGTAATCTCCCCAGAGATCTTTCCGTATTGGAGAAAAAATTTATTTATCCACAAAATATGTACAACTTAAGTTGCCTAGTAAGAAGTTGGGACCGAAATACCTAGGTCCCTTCCCTATTGTCAGAATCATAAATCCAGTTGCGGTGGAGTTGAAACTCCCACGACATTTAGGGAAGATTCACCCTGAATTTCATTGCAATCCTACCACCTACCGACTGTTCACATGGTGTTTCTGCCCGGTTTCGAACCGGGGACCTTTTGCGTGTGAGGCGAACGTGATAACCACTACACAACAGAAATTGCCCCTGGTCTCAGTTTTGGGTTAATGTCATGGTTCCGATAGATGAAACCATTAAAAGAACTTCAAGGCAAGAATTCTCCCTTAAAGAACATTTTATTAGGAAACAAAGTATCGGCATTTACATAGTTGAACCCAAAACTGAGATTCCCTCCCCCAGATACAAAGTAACAAGTTGCAATTCCCACCCCACAAACGCCATCATAAATCACATTCCCCAATTAACGCAAGACGCGGGCTGCCGACCAAAACCTTATCATACCATGTCTTTGAGTTCCCACACTTCTACATGGCTAGCTAAACCCTCAAGCATTTACCCCATCCCCCCCCTTCTACATCTGAACTCTAAAAGAATAGAAAAGGCACGTTAGAAGCAAGAGTAAAAATGGCTGCTGATTCTCAGTTGTCAGAGCGACAACATCCATTGTCACAGCACTGACATCCACAGCAGTTAGAAGATGCCTTAAAGTTCATCTAGTCAGCCCCTCTGAATTATTTCTATAAATTTCAAATCTCCATCAAGTTTCTGAATTACGGTACCTTTTTGCCTTCTCTGGTCTAAATGAGCTGGCCAGCTTTGCCATCATGACAAGAGAAAATATTATAAGGGAGTGGTTTCTAGTTTAACACAACCAATAATGCCCCAAAGCCAGTAGGAGGCACTACAGCATCTAAATAATACTAATACCACAACAAGGAACCAGTCCCAAAGTATATACTGGAGGCTGTTTTTTGTTCTGTAGTGCACTTAAAAGCCTTTTAAAGTCATGTATTACATAACAAGGAAAACTGCTGCCAAGTATCATGAAAGGTCATTATAATTTTCCACCTGTCACAATCAAAGACTGGGATATATTGAAGCCCAAAGACATACTTTGGAGAAAGAGAATAAGACTAAAACTATTTTGCAAGAAGCATTATTTATTGGGAGACATGAATCCAGAAAAATGAGTCTATAGTTGAAGAAAACCATGGAGAAGGGCTCAAAGAGAATATTCAGTAGCTGTTACAGAAACAAGAGCAGAAGTAGGATTCGGTTACTATAGCTTACCTCCAAGTTTATTTCTAGTCTTCTGAGGAATCAGTTTCTTGACCAGATCTATCTCCTAGGGCTGACAATCATAGTATATATCAAATTTCTTAACATTGCATGAGTGAGAGAACCAGATTGGCCAAACTGGAGACCAGGTGTATTGGGGTGGGGGGGGAAGGTAAAACAAACGGAAAGAGATTCTAAATTACACATGAAGACTATTCCCACCCAAGGGAAACCCAAAATCACTTTGAAGGTAAATATAAAAAAATAAATTATTCTTAAAAGGACAAGGAGGATCAGAACATGGAAAAAAGATATACAGTATATGTGTCTACAAATGTCAACTAGCAGTCCATCCACACTCAGACCAGCTATACATTTTAAAGATGTGCAAAGATCAAGATTTGAAGACAAAAATGAATCTTGGAAAACACTTTTAGATAAAACTCTTTTAAGATACATTTAAGAACATGCCAACAGGAGCTATATTCATTTTTCCAAATATGCCATGGAATTCAGCTTAATGCATATCCCTAATATATAACAGGCTTCATCTAATTTCTGAAAAATTTATCCCTTTCAGGTATCTGACAATCAAAACAGAGCACTCGCTACATATTAATTTCTAAGAGGTTAATCTGTTAAAATTGCCACTGTAAGGCATCCTTGGCTCACATATTTCAGGCTTCCTCAAAAGGCATCAGAAGTCCAGAACCTATGACAATTCAACTATCAATGTATATGCAAGGCGACCTCCAGTATCCTAGGTCTAATTCCTTCACTTGCTAAACAAAACACAAGATTTCCTGCCAGTCTCCATTTGCAAGTTAACAGAAGAGCATCTTCTCAAAACTAAGCATGATTCTGCTGCATTTAAAAGCTCCAGAGTTCAACATAAGCCGATTTACAAGGCCCCAAAATTCCTGACACCATCTCACAATTCAGTGTTTCTCAGCTGAGTCCATTCCACTTGAAAGACAGCCCTAATTCTACCCAAAACATGGTAAAGGTCTCCTCCACGTGGAGTTCATTCTGAAACACAAAACTTTTTGAAGAAAAACTAAAGTGTCAAAAGAGATGTTTATGCCAATATTATGGATTAAAGACTTTGATTTCATTTTCTTTACCTCTCATGCCAAGGAACCAATACTGACCCCATCCACTCTTTACCAATGAAGTAGGATGCTCTGTTTTCATAGCCACCTAGCACAATTAAAATGGTATAATGTTACTTTTTAAAGAATCCATCCAGCCTAGGCTGACAACCAAAGCGCCTGGCTGAACTGCTTGAACTGAACCTTTTTTCAAATAGGAAACCTCAGTATTCCCTAGGGCTCACAACCCGGGATGCCACACGAGGCCACTTTTGCTTTTTTGCAACCTCTCGTTATCGTAGAGATCCCAGGCTCCCAACTTTTCCCTACTTCTTTACTCCCAGACGGGTCCCTTCCTCCTCTAAAGCAAGCACCAGGAATCTGGCCTCTATACTGCCCTCCGTTTAAAGCAAGCCAGAGGAACCCAGGAGAAGACCCAAGCCCCGGTTTCTTCCCCTCGACATTTCGGGGTCCCCAGCCTGAGCTCCATCGCCCCAAACTCACCCACCAACGCTCCCAAGTGGAAAGAAAACGATGGCCAATTGCAGCGGCAACAATAGGAGCAACGGCGCCTCTCCTCTCCAAAGCCCAGAGAGAAAGAAGGGGTGGAGAATGGACTCTACCACTGAGCGACGGGGAAGGGGAGGAAGGAGCAAGAACGTGCCCCGGGCAAACTCCTCCCTCCCCACAAGTTGACGTTTTATATATCCTGCGCCAGATCCATCCCGGCGCTTCCACTTGTCTCTGTTCCCGGGAAAGGGGATTTTTTTTTCACTGCCGTTCCAGTCTCCTCCCCACGCATGTGAGGAAATGGTACGGCCTTCTCGGCTCCAAGCTGAATGGAAGACGCGTATATTAAAAGGTCCAACACATGATTGAGATTAAGGGTTAGGTTAGGGTTAGAGAACGATTGCTCAACTTTGGAAACTTTAAACCCTGAACTAGACTAGGTGTTCTATTCAGTTGAGTTGTTACATGTCTTTCTGAAAGCAAGCCTCTGTTCAGTGGGCCAGAACAGACTGTTTTCTCAGAATTAGAATAGAACTGGAAGGTCTTATGTCTAGATCAGGGGACTTCAAACTTGGCCCTTTTATGACTTGTGGACTTCAACTCCCAGAATTCCTCAGCCAGGCATGCTGGCTGAGGAATTCTGGGAGTTGAAGTCCATAAGTCATAAAAGGGCCAAGTTTGAAGACTCCTGGTCTAGATTCTAATCTAGACCAAACCCCCGCTCAAACAAGAGACCCTATACCACGGGTAGGCAACCTTGGCTCTTTTATGACTCGTGGACTTCAACTCCCAGAATTCCTGAGCCAGCTGTGCTGGCTCAGGAATTCTGGGAGTTGAAGTCCACGAGTCATAAAAGAGCCAAGGTTGCCTACCCCTGCCCTATACTATTTCAGACAAGTGACTCTCCAGTCTCTTCTTAAAAACCTCCACTGGTGAAGCACCCACAACTTCTGAAGGCAAGTTGTTCCGCTGGTTAATTGGTCTCACTGTTAGGAAGTTTCTCCTTAATTCCAGGTTGCTTCTCTCCCTGATTGGTTTCCATCCATTGTTTCTTGTCCTGCCCTCTGGTGCTTGGGAAAATAAGTGGACCCCCTTCTCTTTGTGGCAACCTCTCAAATACTAGAATACTGCTATCCTGTCCCCCCTAGTCCTTCTTTTCTCTAGACTAGTCAAACCCAAATCTTGCAACCGTTCTTCATATGTTTGTTCACCTTCATAATTAACAAGATGCTTAATCAGGAAAAGGCTTAGCTGCATTCTCACAGTAAGCTTTTTAGAAGTTAAGCCTGGATTTTTTTCTAGTTTGTAATACCGGGTGTATGAACTCGGGTTAGTTTATTGTTCAGTGTGCAATCACGTGGAGTCAAATCTGACTGGATATCCTTTATGAAACCTAATATTAAATATATTAATATTAATATAGGCATCCTAGATCACAGTATGTAATTAAATCCGTGAGACGGATTTAGTCTTGAGAAAGTATTTAATACAGCTGTTATTGAAAGAAGGGCTGGGAGAAGAAGTGATAAAAGAAATAATAAAGCAATCGTTCTTGCATTAATGAACTTAGTTAACATGTGTTTTGGTAACAGAATCCTGAGATTTGTTTAATCCTTAAATAAAAATGGTCCCAAAATCTTTACATTTTTTAGTCTTTAAGATGCCACAAGATTCTGGGGACTGTGACCTTAGTAGAATGCTTGCCAAGTACAAAGGTAAAACACTTCTCTAGAGTCTACTTCAGCGGCCCCAGAGTTGATCAGCTGTGAGAGGACGCCAAAATACAGATGGAGGCGTGCAGGGTTGGGAAATGGTAAATTAAGATGTCTTCAGGCTGGGATGAGAAAGCTGTGGATTTCCCCACAGTTTGCTAATTGTTGCAAAACTGCAATATGACAGCTGTATGGGGGGCTGAATGACTTTAAAGATCAACGTTCAGTTGAAACCAGAACTTTTTTTTTTTTGCTGAGATTAATGGATAACCTTGGATGATGATTTTTATATGATTACTGTTGGGAGATTATTATATGTCTAAAAATGGGAAGACTCTAAAATACCAACAGTAGAGGAATGGTTGATGAAAATGACAGAACTAGCAGAGATAGCAAAATTAATTTGTGTGATTAGAGAAAGATCAACAACTACATTTAGCAGTTACTGGAAACCACATACGGATTTTTTGCTGAAAAGGGTACAAAAATGAACTTCTGATGTATGGATTGGAAGATTAGAAAGGATAATTTATGGAAAAGACATTAGAGAGGTTAAAATATAAGCACATGTGATAACTGCTGTTAAAAGGATTGGAAGCAGTTTCCTTATCCTTTATCTTTTTTCCTTTTTGCTATTTTTTCACTATTTACTATTTTTCTTTGTTTTTATGATTTTTACTTTACTAGAATTTTTTTAATAAAAATTACATTTTAAAAAGGTCCAATTGAAAAGATTTGGACCACCTGGGATTAATAGCCATTCCAGTGAAAGTGCTTCCCTAAAACCACCACCTACAGGTAGTCCTCATTTACAACCACAACTGAGCCCAAAATTTTTGTTACTGAGACAGTTAAGTGAATTTTGCCCCATTTTACATTTCCTGCCACAGTTGTTAAGTGAATCAATTCAGTTAAGTTAGTGAAATGACTGTTAAGTGAACCTGGCTTCCCCATTGACTTTGCTTAATAATAATAAAGTTGGAAGGGACCTTGGAGGTTATCTAGTCCACCCCCCTGCTCAAGCAGAAGAACCTATACCATTACAGACAAATGGCTGTCCAGTCTCTTCTTAAAAACTTCCAGTGTTGGAGCATTCACCGCTTCTGGAGGCAGGTTGTTCCACTGGTTAATTGTTCTAACTGTCAGGAAGTTTCTCTTTAGTTATAGATTGCTTCTTTCCTTGACTAGTTTCCATCAACTGTTTCTTTTTTTTTTAATTGAAAAGTTTTAAAATACATTTTTGAATACAAAAAAAACCCCTCCTCCCCCCCTCCCCAACCCCTCCCTACCCTACCCTCCCCCTCCCCGACTTCCCAGAACTGAATACAGGGTATAAAAATACAAATAAACATAATCTAAAATATGCTAACAACTGTAAAACATTAAATTCTATCGCACTTTAACTCTCCATCGTCAGAATAGTAATAAAATAACTACAAACTAATTATGCATCATATAAATCCACTACTTATTCAAATGCTAAATGAAACTTTTTAGTCCCATATTTATTCTGGATATAATCAATCCATCTCCTCCATTCCACAATGTATCTCTGTTGCGATTGGTCTTTCAAATACGCTGAGATCTTCGCCATTTCCGCCAAGTTAGAAACTTTTAAAGTCCACTCTTCTATAGTCAGCAGTTCTTCCCTCTTCCAATATTGCGCTACTAAAAGTCTTGCTGCCGTAAGAGATTAACATCAACTTAATCTCTATAACAGTAGTATCTGTAATAATACCCAATAGAAACAATTGCGGAGAAAACTTTATCCTTTTCTTAAATATCTTTTGCATATTCCACCAAATTTTAATCCAAAAAGCTTTAACCTTTTTACAAGTCCACCATATATGAAAATACGTTGCATCCTCACAACCACACCTCCAACATTTAGGCTGGCAATTCGGATACATACTTGCTAATTTTTTAGGATCTAAATGCCGTCTATAAAATGTATAAAAATTTTCTCTTAAGTTTTGGGCCTGTGTGAATTTAATATTTCTAACCCAAATCTTTTCCCAAGTATCCATTGTTATAATTTCTTGGAAATTCTGAGCCCACTTTATCATACAGTCTTTAACAAGTTCCGTCTCTGAATCAATTTCTATCAATATATCCTTTTTGTATGTGCTTGACCTTGATCTCTAATTTGCTTTACCAAGTTTTCATCAGTCATCGAAAAACCAGTTTTCTGGTCCGCTTTCCATCTAGCCTGTAATTGCCCATACTGAAACCAAGTTTGTACAATCTTTTCTTCTTTTAAAATATTATATGGCTTTAATTGCCATACATTCCTTTCTAAACTTAAGATTTCCCTATATGTAGTCTCATCATGTTTATCCATCAACTGCTTCTTGTCCTGCCTTCAGGTGCTTTGGAGAATAGGCTGACCCCACTCTTCTTTGTGGCAGCCACTTCGATTTTGGAACCCTGCTATCATGTCACCCCTAGTCCTTCTTTTCATTAAACTAGACATACCCAATTCCAGGAACTGTTCCTTATATATTTTAGCCTCCAGTCCCCTAATCATCTTAGTTGCTCTTCTCTACACTGCTTGGCTCATATTTAAGTGATTGTCCAGTAGGACTCCGAGATCCCTCTCACAGTTGCTACTATTGAGCAAGGAATCACCTATACTATACCTGTACATTTGGTTTTTCTTGCCTAAATGTAGAACCTTACTTTTTTTACCATTGAATTTCATTTAGTTAGATAGTGCCCAGTGTTCAAATCTGTCCAGATCCTCCTGTATCTTAAGCCTGTCTTCTGGAGTGTTGGCTATTCCTGCCAGCTTGGTGTTGTCTGCAAATTTGATGAGTTCCCCATCTATCCCCCTCCTACAAATCGTTGATGAAGATATTGAAGAGCACTGGGCCTAGAACAGAGCCCTGGGCACCCCACTACATGCTTGTCAGAAGGTCGCAAAAGATGATCACATGGCCCCAGTTTATGCAACTGTCATAAATCTGAGTCTGTTGCCAAGCATCATAATTTTGATCATGTGACCATGGGGATTCTGCAGTGGTTCTAAGCGTGAAAATGGTCAAAGTCACTTTTTTCAGTGCCATTGAAACTTTGAACAGTCACTAAATGAACTGTTGTAAGTCAAGGACTTCCTGTACAAGCGGCCAAAATCTGAGGACTATTAAATGACAACAAATGGTTAGGGCATTATGTGTTTCCTTGCTGGAATTTTGCAGGCAAATACGGTAGCTTTAATGCCACCAATTGTACTAAAATGCAGTGTGATGTATTTATTTTCATTTTAATGATGGACTAATCTAGTCAAAGTGATTTATAACTCCTGGTTTATGTCTTATTGCTTATCTAGACCAAGGCTTAGTTGATCCTTGATGAGACGGATTTATTATTCCAAAGAAGACTGCTTGGGCTTTAAGAGTTTGATGATTTAATAATAAAAACTTGAAGGTTAATAACAATAATAATAATAGAGTTGGAAGGGACCTTTGAAGTCTTCTAGTCCAATCGCCTGTACAGGCAGGAAACCCTATACCAGGGGTCGGCAACCTCGGCTCTTTTATGACTCGTGGACTTCAACTCCCAGAATTCCTGAGCCAGCTATGCTGGCTCAGGAATTCTGGGAGTTGAAGTCCACGAGTCATAAAAGAGCCGAGGTTGCTGACCCCTGCCCTATATCATTTCAGACAAATGGTATAGACCAGACACGTCAAACTTGTGACGTCACGTGACATTGCACAACGTATTGGGACGGTTTTGCCATTGCCTGCAGTGGGGTGGGCATGGCTTCTGCGGGACACATCCAGCCTGTGGGCTGGCAGTTTGACACCCCTGGTATAGACAAAGAATGCAATAAGATTTGTCTGGCATGATCTATTTTTGACAAACCCTTATTGGCTTATAGTGGTGACTTTGTTTGCCTCTAGGTGTTCACTGATTCGTTGCTTGATTATCTTTTCCAGAATCTTCCCCAGGTTGCAGAAAAGCAGATCATAAGAGAGGTAAGGATACTTTAAGAAATGCTGGACCTACCCAGTTACATAAGGATTCCTTTTTTGTTTGTTTAAAAGGTGTGAAAACTCACTTGGAGAGTATTTGCAGAGCACATTTTATACATATTTGATTTTCTTATTTCATAATTAATGATTACTGTGCTCTGGGGCATAATATTATGATGCATACATGTTTAGGGTTTTTTTTCCTCTTGCTACTATTAAAAATATCACTGAATTCCTCAACCTTGTAAACAGGAAATAAAAAGGAGAGAACAAGTGTTTCATGCCTGTTATCATCAGGATTATTGGCTCTAAATCCTGGGAGCAAAAAAAACCCCTCCTTGATCAAGAGCTTATACAAGTTTATGAGATCCATGAAATTTAATCGAAAATGGTGTATAATCCAAGATTTTAAATCTAATATCGGCCAGCCATATATACCTTTGAGAAAACATTCTCTGCTTTTCATTAAATGCTATTCAGAGATATATGAACTCCAGCACTACAAAACACCATACATTACTCAGGGGAAAGCTTTACTCAAGTCATCAACAAAAATGTTCCCAACAGTGGGGGGAAAAATCACACTATTATTTGTATCTTTGCATCTTTGTTGATTCCTGGTGACTGCATGGACAGGTCCCTGCAGTTTTCTTGGAAAGGTTTCAGACATGCTTTGCTCTCTACTTCCTAGAACTGAGAGTGATTGGCCTAAAGTCACCCATCTGGCTTTGTGCCTAATATAAGACTAGAACTCGCAGCTTTCTAGCCTAATGCCTTAACCATTGCACCAAGCTGGCTCTCTATTATGTTTTGTATTAAAAATGTTCAGTAAAGTTTCCTGAAAATTGCAGTCCTGGAGCTCTTCTCTTTCTGGTTCCGAACACTATAACTTCACTATTCACCTTTCCCTTCATTAAACTGCAATCATTCAATCGATTCTTTCTTTTTTCACTTTTTTTTGAAGGGGGTTGACTTTATTCATCTTTACATTTATCTCTAGTATTACAGCCTTTCCAGTTTTGTTCTCTCTACTTTTCCAGAAGCGAGGGGTTGGTGATGGGCAAAAAGTATTCTAACACATCTACCCATATTTAAGAGGTCTTCTTCATGGACCACCAGGCCTGAAGCAACTTCCTGACAGTTAGAACAGTTAACCAGTGGAACAACCTGCCTCCAGAAGTGGTGAATGCTCCAACACTGGAAGTTTTTAAGAAGAGACTGGCCAGCCATTTGTCTCAAATGGTATAGGGTTTCCTGCCTGAGCAGGGGGTTGGACTAGATGACCTCCAAGGTCCCTTCCAACTTCTTCTTCTTCTTCTTCTTCTTCTTCTTCTTCTTCTTCTTCTTCTTATTATTATTATTATTATTATTATTATTATTATTATTATTATTATTTAGGTGGGGCATAGGCTAGCAAAGCATTTGTTATGCTCCACATTCTGCCTTGAGCTTTAGCAGTCTTTGAAACTCTCAAGTTTTAAACCATTGAATGAAGTTTTTACAGAGGCTAAAATCAGCAGTTCAGCATTACCAAAATAATAAAAGCATTACAGAAACAAATGTGGATAAGATATAAGACATGCAGGGTAGAAATTGGAGTATTGCAAATTCAGTGGTTTCAGATCTTTATAAAAAATGAACTAGTTTTGTATCACTAGATGGCTTTTTGTCATGGAGTTATCTGGAGAATGTGGATCTCTTCCATTTATAGCCCCCATTTAATTGGATATTCTATATGTTACGTTGGAACTGTGTTGCCAAGTCTTTGCGTGATAATACATCCTCATGGCCCCAAGAAAAAAAGACCCCCAGAAATCTAGAACAGTTGTATTCAAATTACTCTGCTTAGGCAAGAGAAGCGAAGCTATAGGATTCGAATAGAGATAGCTGTTATACTACTAACCTGCTCAGAGGTTTTAACCGTACAAATTATTTCAGTCGATTCCAATTAATTGCTCTTTCTTTTGCAGTCTTGAGTGATGCAAGATGGCAAAATTTACAGTGAAACCAACACTGGATGAATATATTTTTCAGGCACTAGTCCCCACTCCACAAACAAGGATCGCTCAGTGAAAATCCAGTTGAATCGCAACTTCACCCTTGAGTTTCCTTTTATCCCTTAAGCCTGTTGAGTTCACTTGTGCCACATGTCAGTTGTGCAAAGGGGTGGAGAAATAAAGGAGGAGAGGGCAGAACTTCTAGAATCGTATCAAGAGCTCTCCATAATTACAAAGATGGCAAAGAATTTCACAATGGCTATCACAGCCGTAAACTAAGCTGACCTCTTCTTTGGGCAATGTACCTTGTGCAATCAGCTATGGCAACGTGCCTTTAAAAAAAAAGTTTAACTTTTTGACTTCACTGTTTCAGAAGTAAGGGTTTTTTAAAAATGATTTTATGAATTACTTCAGAACAAAAGGCGGAAGATTTCCAGTAATAAAGCAAAGGGGAGACCTTATGCAAAGCTTCATATAGAGACGTGACACAAAGAGTCATTTGTGGCATTATTGTCATGCTTTAACAGTTACTTACCTTAAAGAGGGGCCGTTATACAAATGGATGATGGACAAGGAAAAACTATGTGTTGCAAGTTAGAGAAAAGGGAGGAGATCAAATAAAGTGAATGGACAGGATCAAAAAACCTGGAGGACTGTCCTTGTAAGGGCTCTGAGGTATTACTGGAAAGAAATCAAGAGAGCAAACATTTGTTCATGATGTCACTAGGAGTTAATTCCTACCCCATGACCCCTAGTCCCACTTTAGACATGAAAGCCAGCTGGGTGACTTTGGGCCAGTCACTCTCTCAGCCCAGCGCATCTTACAGGATGGTTGTTATGGGGAAAATAGGAAGAGGAAGGAACATTAGATATGTTCACCATCTTGTGTTATTTACCCCCAAACTAATAAAGGTGGAATATCAATAAAGGTAAAGGTTCCCCCGCACATGCGTGCTAGTCGTTTCCAACTCTAGGGGCCGGTGCTCATCTCTGTTTCAAAGCTGAAGAGCCAGCGCTTGTCTGAGGACGTCTCCGTGGTCATGTGGCCGGCATGACTAGACGCCAAAGGCGCACACAACGCTGTTGCCTTCCCACCGTAGTGGTCCCTATTTTTCTACTTGCATTTTATGTGCTTTCGAACTGCTAGGTTGGCAGAAGCTGGGACGAGTAACAGGCGCTCACTCTGTTACGCGGCACTCGGCATTCGACCCGCCAAACTGCCGACCTTCTGATCGACAAGCTCAGCGTCCTAACCCACTGAGCCACCGCGTCCCTTGGAATATCAATAAATGCTATCATTAATGTATTTTTTGTTATTTGTTTATGACCATGAATTCCATACCATATTTTTGATTGGTATGAATTCATTTACATAGAATGTGACAGCCATTAATTTAGATAACTCAAAAAGTGGTTTAGACAGAGTAAGTAGAGAATAAATTTAAGCTAGGAATTGCTATGTGAACTCTTCAGGAGCAAATCTGCAGTGTAACAGGATTTCAAGCCATCTAGCCTTTATTCATTCGTTAATTCAATTTATGTGGCAAATCCATCTGCTAACCTAAATCCTAACAATATAATAGGATGATAATAAGTTGGTTGGGTTCAAAATTCACACTCAACATGCTTAGTTGATCAAACTATTATAGCCTGGATCTTACATAATATTAAGCTGTTAACTGAAATTTGCTAATTGTAATGACAAGGTTCTTGCCTCATTCTGAGACAGAATCAGATAAGTTATATTGAACCTTAGACTTGGCCCACCTCCACACCCTTTTACCATTCAAAACCAAAAGCAGAGTAGATTCCGTCACATATTTATTACTTATGGGGTGGTTGTGCTGACGATTGTGGGAGTTTTTCAGTTTTGACTACCAATATGTATTATCGTAATATTGTTCCAATATTGTGTTTTTAACTGTTGTCAGCTTCCCAAAGACACACTCAGAAGCACCTCATTAACCTCTATGAGAAACAGGAAGGATGATTTCTAATTAATTCTAACATCTTTAAAGAGCTCACATGTGTATAGACATAATAAGATAGATTGTTCCTAAGATACCATTCTTCAGTACTCATTCATTACCTTGCCATATTAATGAATGACAAGAGCTCAAGTTATTTGCTCCTTGTGCCAACCTGGGTTTTGAGTTTGCATTATAATTATATATTGTATCAATTAATTAGACACCCACATTGGTTGGGCTACTTTAACCGAAGTGACATATATAAACTTATTTGTCCACCCTTCCTTGCTGTCTATAACTGGAAAACATAAACACTCAAAATATTGCTAGCAAAAAAGATATATGGTCAGAAGAGTTGTTATAGATACTAGCCTATGTGTGTATTCAATGGTAAGTGAACAATTCCTTCTTCAAATTGACCCTTCCAAAAATAGAGAGATTTGGTATCTGGAGCTTACGAGGAGAGAGATTTGGATTGTAGTTAAACCAGTTTCACTGCTCCATAAGTGTAACTTCTTTCTCTACTATCACAGTTGTGTTCAATTAGTTCCAATGGAATTGAGTAGCTTGTGGCTACACAATGGAACTTCAGCCTTATCATTTTCTGTGGGTCAGACCTTCATTTTAGGCTATCAACTTCCCTCCGCCCTGTGCGTTCCCACAGAGAGGGCCTCCTCAGGGTGCCACCGGTCAGAGAATGGTGGCCCCCAGGGGGAGGTCCTTCTCTGTGGGCGCCCCGGATTTATGGAATCGGTTGCCGGTCGGCTCCGGATGGCGCCCGACCTTTGCTCCTTCTGACGCGATCTGAAGACTCACTTATTCGAACAAGCCGGCCTGGCCTGGTGGGGGATGGGTTGGGATTTTACTGTTGTTTTTAATATATGTATTTATTGTTTTAGCTTGGGCATTGTGTTTAATTCTTTTTTAACTTTTGTATTTTTGTATTTTTATATGTTTGCCCTGTTCACCGCCATGAGTCCTTCGGGAGAAGGGCGGTATATAAATAAAATTATTATTATTATTATTATTATTATTATTATTATTATTATTATTATTATTATTATTATCATTATTATTATTATTATTATCATTATTATTATCATTATTATTATTATTATTATTATTATTATTATTATTATTATTATTATTATTATTATTATTATGGTTGATCTCAAAAGGTTGCAGTAGCCAACCAAGGGCACAAGGAAGCCCACCAGTCTCCTGGCATATGGGCTTCAGAGGTAACTGACACTGACACCAAAGTTAATAGCCCTTGATCCCTATGACCTTCGTGAATTGGTCCAGCTCTTTTTTGAAGCCAACCAAAGTGGTAGCCATCACAACATAAAATGGTAATGAATTCCATAGCATTATTATGTGTTTTGTATATTTTTGTCTATTTCAATTTTTCCAGGATTCAATTTCTTTGGGACCTCTGGTTCTAGTTTTTGGAGAAGGGGAAACATTCTATCCATGGAAGAAACTAATTCCACTTATACTGATGGGGAACAGATTACCCTAGCAGAATATCATCCAATGATAAGAAATGAAGGAATTTATAAAATATGGAGGATTATTTAATTGGATGAGTGAAACAACACTAAGTTAATAAAGTCATTTGATACTGTTTTTTAAAAAAATGAGCTGAAGTATCCATACCTTTTGATTTTTCTTTCCAACCAAGAAAAATGGTTGGAGGGGGAGCAAACACCCCACAATCTTAGCCATTAATATTCCTTAGTGGAGATACACTTAACATCAAATTTGGGGGCAAGGGAAGAGTCCTACTGTCAGATCTGCCCTCACACCGCTTCAGCCCTGCTTCACTTTGAGGGCATTCTGCCACAAAAAAGGAGGGAAGGGGGAATATAGGGAGGGGGGATAACAGGAAACAGAAGTGCCAACCAGAGACAATGGTTGAAAAATCCAAGGATACAAGCATGAGAATGGAACGGAACGCAAACTCCCACCAAAGAGGCACCAAACTTCAGAACTGTTACCAAATCACCTAGTTTGAATATCATTGGACATTAACAAGATGACCGTGGTGGGAGGGCCTGAGAGAAGGGAAAATCATTGGGTTTACGAATGGAACATTCAGATCTGTATTTGCTTACTCTGTAACCACTTAGCTTAAAGTATACCTTTTGCTACAAATGGAATCGAGAGTCTTTCTTTCCTGAATGCCCAAGCCGGGACAGGCCTGACACCTACAGAGATTCCGAAGGGAAAGGCTCTCCAGGATATTCAGCGGGGAAGCAAATGTCTTCTTGATGTCTTCCTGTAACTTAAGCTGCCCCTAAAGCGTTATCCTATGGACCTCTAAAAGAAGTTATCTAATTGTGATTTTTGAATGATTGAACCTTTATTGTTGAAGTACAACCATGTATACATTGAGATTGGCTGAGCCAATTTTAATAGAATTGAAGGGGGAAAAATTCTTAAAGATATGACTGGCAAATAACTATTTATTTATTTATTTATTTATTTATTTATTTATTTATTTATTTATTTATTTATTATTTAATTTATATACCACCCTTCTCCTGAAGGACTCAGGGTGGTGAACAGGGCAATACATATTAAAAGACAAAAATACAAAAATTACAATAGATTAAACAAATGCCCACAGCTCTTACAATAGGTTAAAACACATTAAAAGTACTAAAAAAACCCCAACCCATCCCATCAGGCCAGGCCAGCTTGTTCGAAGAGATACGTCTTTAGATCACGCCGGAAGGAGAGCAGGTCGGGCGCCATCTGGAGCTCAACCGGAAGATGGTTCCATAGCTCCGGGGCGCCCACAGAGAAGGACCTCCCCCTGGGGGCCACCAGTCGGCATTCTTTGACCGGTGGCACCCTGAGGAGGCCCTCTCTGTGGGAGCGTACTGAGAGGAGGGAAGTTGATGCCGGCCACAGGTGCTCCCCAAGGTATTCCGGACCCATGCCATGTAGGGCTTTGTAGGTCAATACCATTATTGATTAAAGATGATTCATATTATTGACGTCTTGGCTCCACTCACTACCTTATTGAGTCCTAAGCACTCAATTAAAAGTGAGCATGACACTCGGTTTGGATGCACATGTGCAATCTTTGCCTCTTCCCAGGTTTTTGCTATCTCTGTCTTTCACCTTTTCTTTCACAGTGACAGAAAAAGGACTATTTAATTCCCTCTTTCCAATATCATTATGTTCATGTTATATTTAACCATGATTGTTTGAACAAAGCAATGTGGTTGAGTTCATATGAGATCATAAACCAAGATATACAAATAGCAATAGCACTTAGATTAATATACTGCTTCACAGTGCTTTATAGCCCTCTCTAAGTGGTTTACAGGGTCAGCATATTGCCCCCAACAATCTGAGTCCTCATTTTACCAACCTTGGTACCAACCTCCCAAGGACAGAAGGCTGAGTCAACCCTGAGCTGGTCAGAATCGAACACCTGGCAATAGGCAGAGTTAACCTGCAATACTGCATTCTAACCATTGCTCCACCATGGGTCCTATACAAATCATGTATTCATTCAATATTGAAGCCTCTATAAACCAACTGTATTAGGAGAGTGCAATGTATGAAATCTGTTAAAGTAGGAAACCATCACAGGTGTCCACTGCTAGCCACAGTGATGGTACAATAATAAAACGTGCAGTATGGCACCATGACACAATTTTTATCCTTTTTAACTTGTGTCATAATCTTACATAGAAGTATGCAAGGAGCAGAATTTGTATCACAATACACTTTCAAATGCCTTTTCAAGGATTTTACCAACATACGCTGAATCATGGAGAAAGTTAGGGAGTTCCAGAAAAACATCTACTTCTGCTTCATTGACTATGCTAAAGCATTTGATTGTGTGGATCACAACAATTGTGGCAAGTTCTTAAAGAGATGGGAGTACCAGACCATCTTATTTGTCTTATTTGACACGGAACCACTGATTGGTTCAAAATTGGGAAAGGAGTCCGGCAAGGCTGTATACTGTTGCCCTGCCTATTTAACTTATATGCAGAGCACATCATGAGAAAGACAGGGCTAGATGAATCAAAAGTTGGAATTAAGATTGCCGGGAGAAATAACAACCTAAGATATGCAGATGATACCACTCTAATGGCAGAAAATGAAGAGGAACTAAAGAACCTCTTGATGCGGGTGAAGAAGGAGAGTGCAAAAGTGGGCTTGAAACTTAACATTAAGAAAACCAAGATCATGGCATCCAGCCCTCTCAATTCCTGACAAATAGATGGGGAAGAAATGGAGGTAGTGACAGATTTTATTTTACTGGGCTCCAAGATCACCGCAGATGGGGACTGCAGCCAAGAAATTAAAAGATGCTTGCTCCTGAGGAGGAAAGCTATGGCAAATCTAGACAGCACACTAAAAAGCAGACATCACCCTGTCAACAAAAGTGCATATAGTCAAGGCTATGGTCTTCCCAGTTGCAATGTATGGATGTGAAAGTTGGACCATAAGAAAGGCTGAGCACCAAAGAATTGAGGCTTTTGAACTATGGTGCTGGAGAAGACTCCTGCGAGTCCCTTGGACTGCAAGGCGTTCAAACCGGTCAGTCCGAGAGGAGATCAACCCTGACTGCTCTTTAGAAGGCCAGATCCTGAAGTTGAAACTCAAATACTTTGGCCACCTAATGAGAAGGAAGAACTCACTGGAGAAGAGCCTAATGCCGGGAAAGATTGAGGGCAATAGAAGAATGGGATGACAGAGGATGAGGTGGATGGATGGAGTCACTGAAGCAGTAGGCGTGAGCTTAAATGGACTCCAGAAGATAGTGGAGGACAGGAAGGCCTGGAAGAACATTGTCCATGGGGTCATGATGGGTTGGACATGACTTTGCAACTAACAACAACAACAAGTATTAGTCCTACAATAGGCTGGATTACACAAAAACTTTTCTTTAAACAAAACCCTAAGCCTTCATTATTTTTATAAATAATTCAAGGCAGCAATTGCATTTGACCCACCTATCTCCTCCTATGTTCCCTACAACAACAACTTTATGAGGTGAGTTGGGCTGAAAGAGAATGACTGGCCCCAAATCACCCAGCTGGCTTTCATGGCTAATGTGGGACTTTGTCTCACAGTCTCCTGCTTTCTAGCCTGGTGTCTTAAACCACTAAACCAAACTGGCTCTCAATAATAGCTAGAGTTATACATTATACAAAATCAAAACAAACCATACTTTGATTTCTCATATTGTGCAAACCAAGTCATATTCTCTTAATTCTGAATGAAAACATGATGTTTTCATTCCATGCATAAAGATAATATCAATCCATACCTGTTTAACAACAAATGAAAGATGCAGTTACATAATTAGCAGGCTTTTTCTCACTTATCTGTTCACATATGGGAGGAGAGGATCAAAAAGACTCTTTTGTGCTGCTCATGCATGTTTGAGTCACAGAAGAAAATTTCAGATGTCTGAAATCTCAGATACAGACTTTTTAAAATTAACTTGCTGATGGGAGAAGCACGTATAATCAGTCACTGCATTCTACATTCTAGTGTGACCTTGAAACAAGCGCCTTCAGATACTGTATTCAAGCAAGCAAACTAAGCTGTAATCTTTAGAGGATGTATGCTAAAGATGATATGCCTCATTTACCTTATCCAATATGTGTGGGGAAAGTTTGTGATGCACTGGAAAACAAGTTTGCCTTCACCTTTGGATCTGACTGATATCAATCCCATTAATAAGACTTGTAAACCTCACTCTTCCAGAATTGGCAGTCTGAGAAAGGAGGAAAGATGTATTATTTATTTTAATCAATTTGCTTAGCTGCGCTCATCAAGGAGACCCTAGGACAGCGGTCCCCAACTCCTGGTCTGTAGACCAGTACCAGGCTGCGGCATGCCAGTAACTGGTCAGCACAAACAAGGAAAGCCTCATCCGCAGGATGCAGGCAGCACACAAAACCACTCCCCCTCTGGTCTGCAGAAAAACTCTCTCCACGTAACCAGTCCCTGGTGCCCAAAAGATTAGGGACCTCTGCCCTAGGATACAAAATTAAAAACAAAACAAAACCTGACAGCATGAAAAAGAAGCCAGCCTTTAAAACATAATAGAGCTGAAGCCAGTCACAACAATTCCGTTTCCAACTGTTACAGGCAGGTTGTTTTTGCACCCTGGCCCAGTGCTCAGGGGAAAAAAAATCAGGATTCCAAGGCTTTGTGGAAGGCCAACAGTGTTGGGGCTCTCTCAGTCTTTAGGAATTATGCTGTTGCCCAAGCAAGGCTTTTTTTCTCATAGAACACTCAGAACGGAGTTCCGGCACCTTTTTTGGATGGAACCTTGTAGGATAGGCAAGGCAGGTTGTATGACGTGTGAGTTCCGGCACCTTTTTCTTATACAAAAAAAGCACTGTGCCCAAGACAGGAACACAACAGAAGGTAAGATATGTCTCCTGGTCCTGCCAGATGACACTTCTATGGAAAAGATCAGAGCAGGACTACCCTGTGCCATGAAGGAGTGATACTCAACCTTAGCATGGATGGGGAAGACTGAGAATTGACGTCTGCAGATCTTAAGTTGCCAATGTTGAGAAACACTTGTTATAAGTGAAGATCAAGTCCTTCAATTGCACTTGAAAGCCTCCTGGGAACTAATGCAGCTTTCCCAGGACTTGGAATGATGGTAAAGCATAACTCTTTGGTCAAATTTTAACTCATTTCAAATTTTATGTCATTTCAAAGACTTTAAACTTTAAATGTTAGCTTTCATTTTAATTATATTAATTTTGCTTTATAGATTGTTTTATAATTGTTGTAAGCTACTTTTGTTGCTGCTTTTAAAATCCCAACGATCCTAGAAAATCAGATTATCATGTCCGACTTTTCTAAAAAGGGAACACTTTAAGAAGGGAGTTGCTTTATCCCACATAAGTACCCTTGTATGTTTCTCTCTTTGGCCATTCCCTTACAAGCAAATTGTAGCATCTGCTAGAATCCTCCAACCACTATTATACCCAAGCAATATAAATGTGGCATGCTTTACATCATTTTGGGGATGGCTGAGTGGTACTATGAAGCACTATACAGACAGTCCTCGACTTATGATCACCAGAATTTCTATTGCAAGACAATTGTTGACTGAGTTTTGCCCCATTATACGACCTTTCTTACCACAGTTGTTAGGTGAATCACTGCAGTTGTTAGTAACACAGTTGTTAAGTGAATCTGGCTTCCCATTGACTTTGCTTTTCAGATGATGACAAGAGGTGATTCCATGACCCCAGGACACTGCAACCATCATAAATGTGAGTCCGTTGCCAAGCCGCTGAAGTTTGATCACATGATCATGAGAATGCTCCAATAGTCATGTGAAAAATGGTCATAAATCACTTTTTTCGACACTATTATAACTTCAGCAGTAACTAAACAAATTGTTGTAGTTCAAGGACTACCTGTATATTATAAAAAAGTCACAAATGACCTCTCTCCCCCCCCTTCCCCTCCTTTTCCTAAGACACTTCCTGCTTCTCAAGCCATTCAGTTATACATCCAGCAAAATAAGATATTGAAATCAAAACCATGATCAGTTGGTTTCATTGTGGCAATCTGCCATACCAAATTCATATCTATCTGGACAACGAAGCCTGAGGTAAGACAAAGGCAGGAGGAGGCTGGCTCTAATGCTATTTTAAACTGAAAATGTCAGGCAACAGCACTGTGTGGAAGACAGAGGTATTTATTCTCAGCCACAACTCAGAGACTTCAATTCAACGACACTCTGCCCGCCACTGCTCTTTTATTGTCTGACCCTCCTGAGCAGGGGAGAATGTAACTGGATAATTGATTTCCTTATTGATAGGCCCCAGTTTCTGCGGGTTGGAGGAAAGGTTTCCAATTCCATCTCCTGGGTTTCCCACAGGGCTGTGTTTTGAGTCCATTACTGTTCACTTTGGTGACCCATGACTGCTGTGTAAAGTCTGCTACGAATCTCAGAAACAGAACTTGTTAAGGATTGTATGATAAAATGGGCCCAAAACATTCAGGAAGTTATTACAATGGACATGTGGGAAAAGATTTGGGTGAGGAATGTAAAATTTACACAAGCTCAAAATTTAAGAGAGAATTTTTACAAAATGTTTTATAGATGGCATTTAGATCCTAAAAAGCTTGCAAGTATGTATCCGAATTATCAGCCCAGATGTTGGAGGTGCGGTGATGAAGTCGCAACATATTTTCACATATGGTGGACTTGTAAAAAGGTTAAGGCTTTTTGGATAAAAGTCTGGTGGAATATGCAGAAGATTTTTAAACAGAGGATAAAGTTTTGTCCGCAACTTTTTTTGTTGGGAATAATTACAGATGCTACAGTTGTGGACACTAAGTTGATGTTGAATTTAATTACGGCAGCGAGACTTTTGATAGGCCAGTACTGGAAGAAAGAGGAACTGCCGACCATAGAAGAGTGGACTTTAAAGGTTTACGACCTGGCTGAGATGGCGAAGATTTCGGCCTATTTGAAAGATCACTCGCAAGAACGCTATATTATGGAATGGAGAAAATGGATTGAGTTTATCCAGAACAAGTATAGGGTTAAGAAGTTTCATGTAGCATTTGAATAAGTCTTCTTTCTTTTCTTCTTTTTCTATTTTTTTTTGTTTTTCTATATATATTTAATATATATATATATGTATCCTATATAAGCTAGAGAGTGATGGATTTTAGAGTTTATGGTTGTTAGTATATGGTTGTTTATGATTGTTTTTTATATATACCTTGTATTTAGCTCTGGGAAGTCGGGGGGGAGGGGGGGAGGGGGGAGTGGTAGGGGGGGAGGAAGAAGGGAGGGGGAGGGGGGGTTTTTTTAAGGAAAAATTGTATGTTAAAACTTTTTAATAAAAAAAAAAGTCTGCTACGAATGATATTGTGAAGTATGCGGATGATATGGCAGCGGTGGGTCTTACCTGGGACGATGGATGCTTATAGGGAGGAGGTGAAGGCTCTGGTGGACTGGTGCAATAAAAATAACCTGGTTCTGAATGCTAATAAAATGAAGGAGTTCATTGTTGATTTTAGAAAGAGCCGGCATACCGTAGTCATACTCCACTTTGTATCAAGGCTGCAGGTGTGGAGGTGGTCAACTATTAAATATCTGGGGGTGCAGATAACTAACAAACTGACTTGGTCTCATCATATGTCACCTATAGTGAAGTGTGCAAACCAGTGTCTGCATTTCCTGCATCTGATGAGGAGACCACATTTTTCTCCTGTCCTGGCCACCTTTTCAGAGACACATTTGTTCACTGTTTGGTTTGGTGGTAGCAGAATTTCAGATAGAAGGTTCTTACAGAGAGTGGTAAGGACAGTCAAGAAGATCATAGGAAGCTCACTTCCTGGTAGTCAGGATACTGCATACAAGCGCTATGTGCTTAGAGCTCGAAGCATTGTTAGAAACCCCACACACCCACTTCACAGTCTGTTTCTGTTGCTCCCCTCTCGGAGGAGGCTTCCAAGTATTTCTAGCAGGACTACTAGATTCTCACGCAGCTTTGTTCCTTATGCCACCCGTCTTGTAAATTCACAGGATTCTTTTTGCTTTATATGTATATAGCCGAACTAGACTGTGTTGTTTCTCTGTGTCACATATATGTGTGTATGTGTGTATATGCATAATCCTTTCGTGTTTATCTAGTGTCTAATGGAGGTAGTTACCCTTTGAGAGCTGAATGCAATAAAATTTCATTTTAATGTATGCTGATTAGTGTACATTTAAAGTGACAATAGAGTTATTATTCTAGTCTAGTCTAGTCTATTTGTGACAGGAAGTGATTCCTGGCTGATTTCCTTGAATGGTGGATATGTCGGCAGGCTGCTGTACTTTGGCTACAGACAGCCCAACTTCTCCACTATACTGGCAGACGTAACACAGAGCCTTGATGAGTGCTTGGAGAGGCCGAGACAAAAGATGAAACAGGCATTGCAATATTGCAGCACTGCTCACATCAACAATGTCCTTGCATCAGACATCTGGATGCAATTACAAAAGGCCTTAGGTTATATCATGACATCGCATGTTCTATCATCTTTTTATCTTTGTGATTTGTTTTAGACACTACTAGCAGTCAGCCCTACCAAATGGCTGTTTGCTGTTATTTTGCCATTGGATTAAGACCTGCCAGAAAACCAGATACCGTATTTTTAAAATGCCAAATGGTTTTCAAAAACTCAGGCCTATAAAGAGAAAATGTTGGATGTGTCCAAGAACAAAAAATTATTTATACAACTATACATAAAACTCCCCAGGAGTGAACTTCCTAATTATGCCAACCTAGAGTTGGGAGAGTGAATTCCTACATCTACCTGCTATCCTATTTTTATTATTTTTAAATAACTCAAGACAACAAATATAACTAATATAAATAATCTTCAACTTATGATCGTTAGTTTAACAATTAAAAATTACAATGGCTTCAGAACTTGCACAACTTGTATAGGTAGTTCTCACCTTACGACCACAATTGAGCCCGAAATTTCTGTTGCTAAATGAAACATTTGTTAAGTGAATTTTGCCCCGTTTTACAACCTTTCTTACCACAGTTGTTAAGTGAATCACTGCAGTTAAGTTAGTAACATTGTCATTAAGTGCATCTGGTTTCTCCATTGACTTTGCTTGTCGGAAGGTTGCAGAAGCTGATCACATGACCCCCAAGGCAGTGCAAACGTCATAAATATGAGTCAGTTGCCAAACAGCTGAAGTTTGATCATGTGGCCATGGGGATGCTGCAATAATTCTAAATGTGAAAAATAGTCATGTCACTTTTTTCAGGGCCTCTAAATGAACGGTTGGAAGTCAAGGACTATCCATACTCACATTTATTACTGTTGCACCACTCCCAAGGTCATATGATTGCAGTTCAGACATTTTGCAACCAACTTCATTTACAACAGATTACAGCATCCTGCAGTCCAGTGATTGTGATTCACAACCTTTTTTGTCAATTTCTAGCCCAAAAATGCTCATTGGGGAAGCTAGGTTCATTTAACTACCCCATGATTCACTTAAGAACCACTATGAAAATTGTTGTAAAATCAGGTCTGACTCAGCTTACAACCACAATGACTTACATCAGAAATTCCAACCTTAATTATGGTCATATATCAAAGACTACCTGTACTCCTTACTCTTTCTGTATTTGCCCACAACAACAACCCTGTGAGGTTAGCTGGGCTGAAAGAGAATGACTGGGTCAAAGTTACCCAGCTGATTTTCACGCCTAAGGCGGGACTAGAATTCAAAATCTCCCAGTTTCTTCTATTCACAAAAGATGTTCTTTGTCATTTTGCTATGGTCCCTCCGTGATTTATTTGGCCTACCCAGCTGAGGCTGAGTGCTAACCATCAAGTGACATCTCCAGTTTAAGTTCCAATATTTGCCTTTTTTTCATCTACCTAACAGATATTCGCCACCATTGCAAATGTGTTCTTAGACCAAAGACGTACACAGGAAGCACCTGTGATAAAATGATATTTTAAAATCCATGCTAACATTGCCCAATGGCAGGCCATCATCCTTCCCTTTAATATACATTCAAGGCAGGAGAAACTTCCCCAACCAGTTTCAGTTGCAAGAGCTTCACATACCTGCCTGGGTAAAAAGGAGGACAAATTCTGAGGGTTTTTTTGTTTTGTTTTTTTGTCTTACTAAAGACAATCGATGACATTCATGTGCAAAGAAGCCTCGGGTCATTTATACTAGAATAACCACATTTTATAAGTCAAGAAGGCATTAATAGCTGACCTTTGTAGTGAGAGTTTAGGGACGCGGTGGCTCAGTAGGTTAGGACGCTGAGCTTGTCGATCAGAAGGTCGGCAGTTTGGCAGGTCGAATCCCAAGTGCCGCGTAAAAGAGTGAGTGCCTGTTACTCGTCCCAGCTTCTGCCAACCTAGCAGTTCGAAAGCACGTAAAAATGCAAGTAGAAAAACAGGGACCACTACAGTGGGAAGGTAACAGCGCTCCGTGCGCCTGTGGCGTCTAGTCATGCCGGCCACATGACCACGGAGACGTCCTCGGACAAGCGCTGGCTCTTTGGCTTTGAAACTGAGATGAGCACCGGCCCCTAGAGTTGGAAACGACTAGCACGCACGTGCGGGGGAACCTTTACCTTTACCTATAGTGAGAGTTTAAAGTGTGTGCTCAGTTCCTTCTCAATTTTCCCCACAATACCATCACCACTATAGGGTCAGTTTGAATGAGAGAAAGTCAGCCAATAAACTTTCAGCAGGAGGTTACACCTGTTCCAAGCCAGCCTTTTAGGAACCGCATTTAGTATGCTAAGCTTCGTGCAAGCAGAAAGTACCTAGGGAAAAAAAAGCAAAAAAGAATACGACTGAATATCTCCATGACATTTTTTTCCAGAGCTGTCTTCTGGAGCAAAATCATGTTTTTGTTTCTATCAAATGCAGATCTCTCTTACAAACAGGAAAGGATTGGGGAAAGATCAGATGAAACACCATTACAAAAGAAAACAATCCAGCCAGGAATGACAGTCATAAACAAATATTCAGTCACAAATATTCAGTCACAATATTCAATAAATGGAATAAATGCTCTTCAGAACCCACAACACAACAGTGGCGACGAAGGTGGGATCCTGCTTCACCTTAAAGAGCTGAACTTGCGAGGGATTGGCTTTACGTGCTGGTGGAAAGAGGCATCTTTCCCCCCCCTTCTTTCTCGGCTGGCTAGCAAAACTACGCTAGTGGCCATTTGCTCAGAATCACCCGTCTGAGCTCGAGAAGCAGGATCAGAAACACAGGAATTAGTCAAGATGCCAAATTAAGGGAGTTCGACATTCGCCACCCCAAAGAATGGCTGTCGTATCTTGAAGTGACTCGAGTGTAAGGATCACACGGAGACAGCAGGCTTAAGTTGAATCTTTATTGGCAGGGTTTCTACTCTTTTATAGCCAGCCGGTGGCTGGCTGGACCAATCAGCCGGTCGTCCTTCTCCCGCCTGAAAATCCAGTCCAATCGGCTGCATCTGGGTTTGACAGCTTGGAATCCTCATGGTGTCTGCGCTTGCATGGTAGGCGGCCGTGCTGACAGCTGAGAGCTGTCAGCTGCCGCTCCTGCGCATTCACCGGCGGCAGCTTTTGACAGCTGTCAAAAGCTGCCGCGTGTATTCCTGTCATGGTTATTTACTTCACACACAATGTGGTTAACATGAATTCCTAACTTTAACAATTTAACATTAATACATAACACCCCTTACCCTTCCCCCGAACAGGTGTCTGCCCCACCCCTCTGTTGTAGCCTGTTGCCTGCCCATTCGTAGTCGTTTAGGTAGGCTGGTGGTACCCTTGTTAGCCCGGAGCGACGGAGAGGAATTAGTCAAGATGCCAAATTAAGGGAGTTCGACATTCGCCACCCCGAAGAATGGCTGTCGTATCTCTCTCAAGTCGAGAATTACTTAAGGGCAAATCAGATCACTGAAGATGGGCTCAAAGCTGCAACGCTGCTATGCGTCTGTGGGCCAGCAACATTCGACCTTGCAGAAAACCTGTTTGCCCCCATGCCAATCGAAGCAGTATCATTTGCCAATCTCAAACAAAAACTTAACGGACATTTTAAGCCAAAAATGTCAGAAATGGTGTGGAGATTCAAGTTTGACCAGAGGGTGCAACGTCCAGGAGAATCTGCGTCAGAATACATCGGTATTTGCAAATTCTCAAATCTTGAAGAACACCTGAGAGATCAGCTCATTTGCGGCCTCAGAGACAAAGCCCTCCAACAGAGACTATTCACCAGACCCAATTTAACATTCTTGGAGGCACAAGACGAAATAATGGCCAACGAAGCAGCTGGAGGAGCCATGTAAATAGTGCAAACCGCCAAACCTCTCAAGGTCAAAAAAACTGTTCACCACGAGGTCGCTAAATTTGGCAGTGAACCATCAGTGGAAGAAGAGACGGAGATAGACAAGCTAGAGAAACAGCCGGGCGCACAAGAACGCAGAAATCAACAAAAAGAAAACACTTACAAGGCAGTTCTCTTCTCTAGATGTATGGGGTGCAGAGGCAACCATTTCCGCACAAACTGCAGATTCCGTATGGCCATGGTCATGGTAGCACCGGACACATCACGGTCGTATGCCGGGCTCGCCAGAGAGACGGACAAGCCAAGCATCAGTCAGGGGAACTGACAAGGAGAGGTACCGGGGCCCAGGGTCCAACCAGCGTGGTTTTTTTCAAAAGCCGGAGAAGTATTTGCCGCACAGGGGTTCGTTGTCCCCTTAAATCTAAACTTAAGCTCTCCATTGAACTGCAAGGCATTCCATGCAAAATGGAATTGGACTCCGGTTCAGCAGTCTCAATCATTTCGCATGAGACATTCAAATATGTCTGTAAATGCAGCAATCACTGGGTTAAATTGAAGCCCTCGAGCATTATCTTAACTGACTTTCAGAACACCCAAGTTAAAATTAAGGGGGAGGCCACCCTATCAGTAAAATCTAAAGCATTTTCGGGGCACCTGGATGTCGTAGTAGTAGAGGGTCAAAGAACAAGTCTTATAGGACTTGAATGGTTTGAGGCTTTAGGAATTCAGATAACAGGCATCAACCGAACGCAGAGTACTGACCTCAGAGCTGTCTGTGAAGAATACGCAGATGTGTTCGATTCTAAATTAGGAACGTATACTGGTCCACCTATTTTGTTTAAATTAGACCCCAATGTAATACCAATCAGAGTCAAACTGCACAGAGTTCCTTTTGCATTAAAACATAAAATCGATTCAGAAATTGATAAATTAGTAGAGCAAGGGGTATTACAGCCTGTTGAAGGGGGAGAGTGGGAGACCCCTATCGTCACTCCACTTAAACCAAATGGAGAGGTTCGCATTTACACGGACTACAAATGTACCCTAAACAAAGCTTTAAACCAGCATGCCTACCCGGTTCCGATATTCAGCCATATTCTAGCCTCTTTGCAAGGGGGCGCCATTTTCGCTAAGCTCGATTTAGCACAGGTGTATCAACAACTGCCAGTAGACGAGGCCACAGCAGTGGCCCAAACAATAGTGACACATAGAGGAGCTTTCAAAGTTTCCTCCAGGAACAGAGGAAGCTGATGCACCACCACACTCTCAACAACCTTCGCCAAAAAGCGAAGGTTGGAGACCGGATGATAGTTATTTAAAACAGCCGGGTCCAGGGCAGGCTTCTTGAGGAGGGGTCTCACCACCGCCTCCTTCAAGGCGGCGGGGAAGATACCCTCCTTCAAAGAAGCAGTTATTACTGCCTGGAACCAGCCTCGTGTCTCCTCCTGGGCCCCATAAACCAGCCAGGAGGGGCACGGGTCCAACAAACAGATGGAGGAGCTCAGCCTCCCCATAATCCTGTCCACATCATCAGGGGAAACAGGATCGAACTCAGTCCAGATAACATGCTCAAGACCGTCCGATTCCTCCACGAGGGGAGCCTTATTAACAATGGATCTGGCATTAAAATACACCAGCCTAAGCTCAGGGACCTGATCACCCTCATCCCTGGGCAAAAGGGTGCTAACCGGAGGGTCGGAGCGCGCCACCGCTCGAAGATAGCGAGGGCGCAATCCCAGATGTTGATGTGGCCCTCCGTGCAACCACCTGCTGCCATTCTGTATTGTTGTGGGGATTTGACACCCCAGCACATGCAGAGCCAGTTAGTAATTCCCTCCCCTCCCTACTATTCCTCCCCCTCCCTAGCCCTTTAAAATAACCAGCTAAAAACATATCATGGGCCTCTTAGTGCGTCTCCACCAGAGGCCCCTAGGTAAGCCCAACCACCTCTCGGGGTCCCAGCAATCAGACCCGTCATCAAGGGAGATGGTAGACAGAGAGGCTGGTCTTGTCCAGGAGGGAGAAACCCCCCTGAGGGCATACAAGTCTGATCTTGAATATTGTAAACGAGCCATAAAGTGCAAATCTATATAAACCATTCTTCACAAATGGAAAGTCAGTTGTTATAAAATATTATAAGATGTTAAGTCTGGAACACATCTTCATCCACCAATCCGGATCTGCTCTCACCTGAGCCGGTCCAGACAATGAACTCACAACTGTCCTCTCACCACAGCTATGAGATCCAGTCTGGGGTGGGAAAACACCATTGCCGGGTAGAACCTCCCCAACTAGCCTCTCACACCAGCAGGAAGGTTGATGACCAGTCCAGGGCCGCCCTCTCACTACGGACCAGTCCCGGGTTCATTCTGGAGTATCAAAAAGGAAGTCACGAGAGCAGGGAAATATCAAGCCATTTAAACCCTGCATCAGTCTCCAGCCGACATCAGATGTAATCTAAATGCAATCGCGGACGATCTTCGGGCCGCCAACCCCATGAGCAGTAACAGCAATTATGCCACCAGGTCTCTGTCGTCTTCCAGGAGGAAAGGAAGCCTCCCCACAGCCAAGCACGTTAAAAATGTTACAAACGGCGCCCGCCAGCTGATTCCGGCACCGGGTGATCCATGGCCATTTTACAGGCCAGAAGGCCGAGAATAACATCCCAGAGACCGAGGGCTCTGCGCAGCTGAGAAGCGGCACCCGCCAGCTGGTATCAGGCGCCAAATAGTCCAAAGCCGGTTTAAAGGCCATCCAAGCTGCTGCTGCCTTGAAGAGCTCCCCATAATCAGAAGTAATCAGAAACGGCACCCGACAGCTGATCTCGGGTGCCAGAGGATCGGCGGCAGATTACAAGCCGCTCAGTTGCTGCTGCTGCCCTCCGGGGAGGAAGAGGCTCCACGCCACAAAAGCGATGCGCGCCTGATGTTTCCGGGGCCCCAGTCCAAATGCAAACCTCGGCTGGGCTACAAGTGAGCTCCCGGACTTTCCATTGTGCAGGCTCGTCACGGAGCTCACAGAACGCCACCCGTGGTCACCGCCATCTTGGGCAAAAAAAAATACAGTTAGTCCTCAACTTATGACAACAATTGTGACCAGAATTTCCATTAGTAAGTGAGGAAGATTGTTAAGTGAGCTGTGCCTGTTTGTACAACCTTTTTTGCCACAGTTGTTAAGCATACCACTGCAGTTGTTAAGTGAATCACAAGGTTGTTAAGTAAACTCAGCTTCCCCTATTGCAGACATGTCAAACTCGCGACGTCACGTGATGTCGTGCAGCGTATCGGGACACTTTTGCCATTGCTGGCAATGGGGTGGGCGTGGCTTCCGGATGACGCATCTGGCCCGCGGGCCGGGAATTTGACACCCCTGCCCTATTGCCTTTGCTCGTCAGAAGCCAGCTGGGGAAGGTCGCAAATGGTGATCATATGATTACACGATACTGCAACCATCATCATATATACATGCTAGTCAGTAGCGTTCAAATTTTAATCAAATGATTGTGAGGATGCTGTGACAGTCATAAGTGCGAGGACTGATTGTAAGTCACTTTTTCCATTCTATTGTACCTTTGAACAGTCGCTAAATGAATGGTTGCAAATCAAGGACTACATGTAATCCCATACTGTAAAAATATCTGAGTGAGCAAATAGGAGATAACAGGAGTCTGCTTGCAGAACCATGAGGGATGAAAAGATTTTCTAATATGTGGAAAAGAGCACATTTTGCCCCTATTTTCAAGGACAGGGGCGAGAAAATAAAGCAAACTAGACTCCAATCAATCACACATACACACTTGGGAATAATTCTAGAGCAAATTATGAAAAAAGGATATTTAATCATCTTGAAAACATTAATTTTCGATCACTTCTATGTAGGTGACTGTATTAAGCTGAGGCTTCCTCAACATGATAGTGTTTTTAATACATATATTTTTACTGAAAAAGAGCTCTACACTAGATTAAAAACTACCAAAGTGTAAAGAAAAGAATAAAAGAAAAAGATATGAAAAAGTGAGAAACAGTATCAGTTAAAAAAATAGCTAAAGTGCTTTTCAATCTCTTTTGTAACAGTTATAAACAAAATTATTATCCTTTCTGCTCTCCCATGCTTCACTTCTCCTCATAAAGAACCCTTTTTAATTAGCAAATCCTAATGTAAGGACCCTCTTCAACTAACCACCCAAGAAAGCAGAACTCTTGAAACAGGCATTGTTCCAAAAGGATATTTTTATTAGGGGTCAGTGACAGCAGGGAAATCAGGATGATATCTGGGGGAAAACCCGCGCAAACTGTATAGTTAAGCTAGCAATATTCCTCCTCCTACCAAAGTCATAATTTCCATTTGAAATCCAGCCAATGCACAGGTGGCACGAAGTCTGGCCAGTTGGTACAGTTGGCGCCCATCTCAAGGTCTTCTCCCACTTTCGTTTCTCTGTAACCAGGAGATGCATCCTTTTCTCAAGATGATAGAGGCAGGAGAGGGAAAGTAGAGAGCGTAAGTTATCCCAAGTGAAAGATGCTCTTCCCCACACACACAGTAGACTGGCAGGCCCCAAAAGTAGAATAACTATGCAGGGGAAACAATGAGGAATTTGGGGACCTGACATACGGCCCTCCTAGAAGAATGGGAAATCCACCTGGAAATTTTTTTAAAAAGGAAAGGGAACAACAACACAGACAAATCAATTAGGTTTATCAGGATATTTAGAATGGAAAATTGTAGAAGTTTAGGGGCTTTAACATGTCTCTTGTACACCCACTCATTCTGGGCAGCAGGGAGACTCTTCCAAGCTACTAGGTACCGCGTGTTCGAGAGTCTAAAATGTCTTTAATTTCAAAATGTAGTTCTCCCTCAACCATGATAGGCGTGGGCACTGGGAGTGCAGGTGGCCTGATATTGGAGAATTCTGGTTTGAGGAAGCTGCAGGGTGGATTTTCCATAGATTCTTTGGCAGGTCTAACTCAACTGTCACAGGATTGATGATGCATTTAACTGGGAAAGGTCCTATAAATTTCGGTCCCACTTTCTTTGAAGGTTGCGATGATTGCAAATACTTTGTGGAAAGGAACACCCGGTCTCCGACTTTATAAGGTTTCTGCTCCACCCTCTGTTTGTCAGCTTGAGCTTTATAGGCCTCCCTGGTTTCATCCAATGCTTTTCTGACCACTGGCCAGGCGTTTTGCCACTGACACCTAAGATCATCGCTTTATTTTTGTCAATTTTCAGCAAATTCCATGAAGGGTTTCCAGTCTTTTGTAGTATGAGAGTTGTTGTTTCTTCCCAATCAGATAGATCAATTTAGTGATTTCAACATCCACTGCCATCTTCACAATCGACTCTTCCATTGCGGATATTTTTGTACTTTTCCATCTTTGTGCATATAATAGCCTAGCCCTAGTTGCAGTTACCATATTTAAAATCAATCATCCAAGAGCTTTTTCTAGTTGACTACCCATAAGTCTTAATTTTTTAAAAAAAGCTCTGGTTTTAACTGATAACATCTTGAGTTGGCAAGTTGAGTAAGTACATACACTCAACTCACACAATTTCCTTGAAAAGCTCATTTACTTTTTCCAAACTCAGGCAATCTAGGAATATATCACCAAGAGAATCTGAATTAAATCAGACTATGTCTGGAATCTCATCTTTTGAGTCTTTTTTGTTTCAGAGGTCTCAAAGAAATATATTTCCTACAATGCTATCTCTGTGGGTGTGTTTGCCAAACCTGGCTGGCCCAGTTAGACTCTGCCCCAGTTAATGAACTTGTCTACAAACCTTGGCAGCACATAATCTCATGTGACTCAGTGAGTTGGAAGGCAACTGGTTTCTAAACTCAACCACTGCAAAGGAGTGTGGAAAGCTACCACAACTGCATAATCTCTTGCCAGAGCAAACACACAAACAAACAAACCAAACAAACCCCAAACTACAGATAGTCCTTGACTTACAACCATAAAAGAGCGGTGCTGGCGCAGTAGTTAGAATGCAATACTGCAGGCTGATTCTGCTGACTGCTGACTGCCAGCAGTTTGGCAGTTCGATTCCCACTGACTCAGCCTTTCATCATTCCACAGTTGGTAAAATGAGGACCCAGATTGAGGGCAATATGCTGACTCTGTAAACTGCTTGGAGAGGGCTGTAAACCACTATGAAGTGATATATAAGTCTAAGTGTTATTGCTATTGGGATCAAAATTTCCATGCCTAAGCAAGTCAGTTGTTAAGGAATTATGCTTGATTTTACGACCTTTCCCCCCCACACACACACAGTTGTTAAGTAAAACACTACAGTTGTTAAGAGAATCATGTGGATGTTAAATGAATCTGATTTTCCCCATTGACTTTGCTTGTTGGAAGCCAGCTGGGAAGGTTGAAAATGACAATCACGTGGCCCTAAGATGCTGCAACTATCCTAAATATATCGCCAAGCCCCAAATTCTGATCACATGAGTGTGGGGATGCTGCGAAAGTTGTAAGTGTAAGGACCAGTTGTAAATCCCATTTTTTCAGTGCCATTGTCACTTTGGTCACTAAATTAATGGTGATAAGTCAAGGACTATCTGTATTATGGTAGCTCAAGCAGGATTTCTACTATAAACCAAGACTCCACCCACTCCTTTCTAGTTCTACCTCACGGAGGGGGTATGCATGCTGAAAATTAAGTAGGGCAGAGATATAGATGTTGAAAATAATTATTTTAGGAACTCCTTAGGATATTTTGTCAGAAGGAAGATGGGGCATTTGTCCCTGTCTTGGTAATCTATTTCCACTACAAATCTCAGATGGATTCGTAGCTGGCTGAACAGTTGTACTCAGTGTGTGGTCCTCAATGGAACTGCATCTACATGGAGGGAAATGTGCCCCAGGGCTCTGTTTGGGCCCAGTGCTCTTCAATATCTTCATCAATGATTTGAATGAGGGGATAGATGGGGAATTCAACAAATTTGCAGATGACACCAAGCTGACAGGAATAGCCAACACTCCAGAACATAGGCTTAGGACACAGGATCTTGACAGACCTGAACATTGGGTGCTATCTAACAAAATGAAATTTAATGGTGAAAAAAGTAAGGTTCTAAATTTAGGCAAGAAAAACCAAGTGCATAGGTATGGTATAGGTGGTACAGTACCTTGCTCAGTAGTAGTAACTGTGAGAGAGATCTCGGATTCCTAGTGGACAATCACTTAAATATAAGTCAGCAGTATGTTGCAGCTGCCAAAAAAGCCAACACAGTGCTAGAATGCATTAACAGAGGGATAGAATCAAGATCACCTGAAGTGTTAATACCACTTTACAATGCCTTGATAAGGCCACACTTGGAATACTGTATCCAGTTTTCGACACTGTACTCTAGAAAGAGTACAGAGAACAGCAACAAAGATAATCAGGGGACTGGAGGCTAAAACATATAAAGAATGGTTGCTAGAATTGGGTATGTCTAGACTCTAGTTTAATGAAGAGAAAGACTAGGGTGACATGATAGCAGTGTTCCAAGGATGGAAACTAAAAAAGGAGAGAAGCAACCTAGATCTAAGTGAAACAACCTGCCTCCAGGAGTTGCGAATGCTCCAGCTCTGGAAGTTTTTAAGAAGAGACTGGACAACCATTTGTCTGAAATGGTATAGGGTTTCCTGCCTGAACAGGGGGTTGAACTAGAAGACCTCCAAGGTCCCTTCCAACTCTGTTATTATTGTTATTATTACTATTACTATTATTGTTGTTGTTGTTACTCAACAATGAATTACTTTAGACCTATTTAAGATGAAATTTGCCACTTTAAATTTAGGTATCTTAGGAATAGTGTTTGCATGGTATGCTATTGTTCCTAACCTATTTGACTTTTGCACTTGAGTAGCACTGTAGCAGTACCCAAATAAATAAGAATGGCCGGAAAGGAGACTTAAGTTTTACTCTAGTTAAAATGTAACAAATGGTTAGCATGGATATATCATAATGCACAATTTCTATTTTAGGTCAGCATGATTATTGAATTTATAGTATACGTGTTGGGCACTATTAAAAAGACAATAATGTCCTGTAAAGGGGCACAGTGGCTCAGTAGTTAAAGGCACTGAGCTTGTCAGCAGGAAAGCTGACAGCCCATGTTCGAGACCCAAGCACCGTACAACAGGGTGAGCTCCCATTATTTGTCCTAGCTCCTGCCCACCCAGCAGTTCAAAAGCATGCAAATGTAAGTAGATAAATAGGTACCACTTCAGTGGGTAGGTAACAGCATTATGTGGGCCTCGGCATATAGTCATGCTGGTCACATGATCATGGAAATGTCTTTGAACAACACTGGCCCCCTCAGTTAAGAAATGGAGATGAGCACCACCCCGTAGAGTTGGAAATGACTGGACAGAGAAACCTTTATTTTTACTTTTTTCCACCTGTGAAATATCAGACTGCCCAGTTATCACTTTTTAAAAGTTTCAAATTACATAATATCCAGCGTAAGCACAGCAAAGATTGAGACCAAAAGACTGTGATTAGGAAATCAATTGTTAGAGTCTCCTACAATTAAGGTGAATTTGATCACATCGCTGGATTGTCTTCATGGTTGAACACAAGCACTCCTAATAGATATTAATATCTCTTGTTTTCCCAGACCACCTTTTCAGGTTTTGGAGCGAGATTATCCAATTGATATAATTATGTATTACCTGCACACGTGCCTTTCTGCTTGAATAAGCAGCCTTTTCATAACAGTTTCATCCATTTGAAATCAAAGGAGTGAGCAATTCAGGTTCTTTCATGCTTGCAATTATGCCTGCACAGGAAAAAAATAAACAAACAACCTCTCCCTATTCATTTTGGCACATGAAAAAGCATGTTTTTCTTCCAACCATGAAATGCAGCTGAAAGTATTTTCTTTTCTTTTTTTAATGTTTTATTGATTTTTCTAATTTTACATTTAAGTATTTAAAAAGCAGCATGGTGGCTGAGTAACTTGATAATTCAATGACATACAAGTATGTTTAATACGAGTCTCATACTACCATATTAAATATTTCCTCTCCTTAGTATTTACTGTCTTATGTTTAAACTAATACAATTCTTTTTATATCAATTAAATAAAAATAACATTCTTACAGTACATGCATCCGTAATTTTTAGCTTATACATATCCTGGTTATTTTAGCATTCAGTCTTTATAGACAATCAATGTCTATAAAGTATATTGAGTATATTCTATTTTAATGCTCACTAATAAGTCAAAACCCTAATTTTCTTCAGCCTTATTCTAGCTTTCTTTCTTTGCCAACTCGTCTTCTATATCCGTGCTTTTAAGTCATCAAATAGATCTCCCTCGGTTATTGTATATATTATGTAAGATAAAAGAGGCCATCCAGTCACCATTTTTTGGGAGGGCTAACAAATTGTCTCTCTATTATTCCATCTCAATGTAGTTGTCCTGAAATGTTTATCTTCCCTTTGGTCTGTTCTTCTTCTTGATCCCCAGGCTTCTTCTGATTTATATATAAAGTCTTTTCCATTTTCAGTGTTGCCAGTCCCTTTTCTGGGTTTTCCGTTAAGTGTGTTTGTTGATCAATTGAATCTTCTATCATAGTATTTGATTGTTCCACTTCTTCTATTATATTCTGTGTAGTTGATTCTTTGGTTGTAATCAAAGTTTGGGTTCATACTGTATATCTAGGCTGACATTTTTTTCTTTTCTGTAGCATGTTATTTCATCAGAAGCTGTAAGAATAGTTTCATAAATTGCTTTCAATTTCCTGATCTTCATCCATATTCTCTTAGTGGTGTGTTAAATTAAAAGCTTTACAGTCAGAGAATAAAAATAATTTTGTCACTGAGTATAGAACACAGCTGAGCTTCTCACAGCTGATATTTGCCAAGGTTGCAAAAGTCTTGTCTATAGTCTGGGCTTCAAGCCAAGTCTCTTTTAGACAATAATAAGTTGTAATATCAGGTTTAGCCACAAGATGTCACCCATACCATTTAATCTATATTTTTAAGTGCAAAATTTTTATAATCCTTTTTCCAATTTTACTTCTTTTGTAAGTAAAAACCCAAATTTTCAATAAGAATAAAAGATCTTTTAGTCCTCAAATTTTAAAAAGATAGAAATCCAGTTAAAATCAGGTTATTCTTTCAGCATGTTAAACTCCTCTGGATAGTCAGTCACTGCTGTTTTTAGAGGGTGGGATAAAAATTCCCTTCCCTCTCTCCACAGGGGGGGAAAATGCTTTGGGCAGCTTATGCAGGTAGAAAAAGTAGGATTGAAGAGAGGTTCAGATCTCACCCAGTCTCATCCATGCTGCTTTAGAGGTGCTTGGTGGTAAGTTTGACTTTGGCTGTTTGCAGCCTAGAGACGGGCCATATTTCTATGGTCGGTCTTTCTTCTGCTGGTTTGGAGGGCTCCCCGGATCAAGCAGAAGGGCTACTGCCCTCCCGTGATCAAGTGGGGGTCCCCTCCTTGCTTGTTGTCCCTTTCCAGGTTCCCCCAGCAGTGCGAAATTGGACGTGGAAGACGGAGCTTGCCTTCCAGCGGCTGTGGTGGCCGCGACAGCAAACCGGAATTCTGAAAGCATTTTCTTTCATGCCAGCTGCCAAGTGTTGGAACTTTGATCACATGACATGGGGATGTATAGTTGTAAGTGTAAAAAACGGTCATAAATCACTTTTTGCAGTGCTGTTGTTAGTTCCAACCAGTGCTTTTTTTTGTAAAAGAAAAAGGTACCAGAACTCATACGCCATACAACCTGCCTTGCCTACCCTATAAGATTCTATCCAAAAAAGGTGCCAGAACTCCGTTCTGAGCGTTCTATGACAAAAAAAGCCCTGGTTCCAACAGTCACTAAATGGTTGTGAGTCAAGGATGATCTGTAAAGAGAAAAGAAGTCTTTTGCTTAATTTTCCCAAAACATTAGCAATATTGCTTCCAAATTATGTAGTTGAAATCTGAAAGTACTGAGACTGCCTCAGATTGGGGAAGTTGGGACTAGGGCCTAGCCATTCTAGAGGCCCCAGCCCCAGTTTGTCTTGAGCCATGGACTATGATTTAATCCAAAATTTGCAGCAATGATATGAATTTAGCATGTATGCAGAAATGTTATTTCTGAATTTGTAGTTCTTGAATCTAGGCATTTAAATCACTTTATCAAACCAAATATTGTATTCCTGGCTCCTCAAAGCTTTGCTTAGATTTCCTTCCAACATTCATTTGGTCTCAAGCCTCTTCAGACTGCAGTCGTTAAGGCCTGCTCATTTCATCAACACCTGTTCATTTCCCTGCAAAGATTTGCTCTTCACATATTCTCAAAGGAGTGTGAGAAAATGTGGGGTGCAGCATGAAAGCAATCACATAGGTAGCCTTGCATTACTTTTGCATATTTATAGTGTGAAGTCAATACAACACTTGTAGATTAGGATGAGATGCAATTACAAGAATCAAAATTAGTTCATCAGATTTTGCTTAATGGTTTAATGTGTGGTAAGCTGTATCATTGCTGCAAAAGAGTCTTAATGTTGTTGACTTCTGGAATGCTGTCAGTCCTCATGATTGTGTAAACCTCTGGCACTTTCCTACAGTTGCATAAATCTACCAGCTGAGCATACCAACTATTTATTCTCACAATACCAACAGCCATCCCAAATGTGAAGCAATGAGTATACCCATCCATTCTATCATTTCCACAAAGGAAGAAAATGTATCCTTAACTTCGCATTTGGCTCCATTGCTAGCTTTGCAACAATCCAAGTCAACAGCCATAGCTTTGCTCCTAATGAAAGTGGCTTGTTTTCCACTGAATGAAATCCTAGCTTTAAATTACTTAAGGATGAATTAGAGCCTCTTCAGCAGCCGTGAGCATTTCCAATGTCCTGGTGTGAACAGTTTGGGACTGACTTTATTTCCTACATCACTGGCTTAGCAAAATACAATCCAAGCTTTTCAAAAAGGGGCTTAAAGGTGCTTACCATAACATAATTGCAACCATAGAGTACTTTTCTTTCTGGGAATTTGGCACCAAGACCTCATATTGATGGAGCTAATGTCTTTGCAAGTGGGAAATGTTCCTCATTTGGCAGCTTTATTACCCATAAAATAAATGGCAAACATTAGAATTCTAATAGGGAGCAGCCTAGCAGGTTATTTCATTCCATTTCATTTTGGACGTGAACAGGTATGTTTTGTTACTGGCCAGTTTGGAAGCTTCAAGCAAGAGCACAATGTTGTTAATTATTTTTTATATTTTTGATGATCATTATATTAACATAGCTTTGAAAAGCAAAGTAAAAGAAATTGAAAAACAGTTTGATTTCTTTTTGAAATGCAGAAAGAAAAAGAAATACAAAGAAATGGCTTGCAACTTTCCTTTACAGCAGATACTGTATGGGTATAAATTTACATTACTCTTACTATACGTTTGCTACATAGCTTTCATTTTTTATTTACCAAGATAAACTACATTTACACACCATTTAAAAGAGTCAATAAAAAAGTTAAGAAGGAAACAAAAAGATCAGCGCACATCTTCTCCTGCAGCCAAGGTAAGCCCGGATTAACATCAGACAATCAAACAAAAAGCAGTTCCCTACTTAAGGGATTGCCAAGGAGAAAACCATTCCCACAATAAAATTGGTAGAACAAGCTATTGTACACAAACAATAAACCAATAAACTCCACAATCATTGATGTTGTTACTAAGACAGGCAATGAAAGGTCTGTAAGCAACCAACCAACCTCAGAGAGTAAGAATTTCATAAACAGCTAAATATACCCAGTTTAAATACTATAAGGGTAGATAAAGCAACTATCAGAAAGTATTTTACCAACTTCTTGAATATAAGCAAATCCACTGTACCACATTTTTCCAAAAAGAGCATATCCCCCTTTATCGCTAATCAAATAAGCTGACTTTGTATTCCTTTTTTTTTTAGTGTACAAAACACTCTCTACAGCAGGGGTGTCAAACTGCTGGCCCACAGGCCGGTTGCGTCATGCTGAAACTCCTCCCACCCCAACTCCGGCAATGGGCAAAAGTCACGATACGTCGCGACATGTCACGCGACGTTGTAAGTTTGACACCCCTGCTCTACAGAGTACTGTACTCTTCCTCTGTAATCCACTCGGATGATTATTGATTCTTGTTACAAAAATCTTCATTGCTTTAAACAGTCTCTTTTGTGAAGCCTACAAAAGCAAATAGTTTCAACTATTATTTGGGATTGTCATTTTTATTTCCTTCTTAAATTTTAAGCTTTAAATTGCCCCCTCTTTTCCATGGAGCTGTCTCCAATCAGTCATCTTCCCCCAGAAGCCAAGGCTTTCTGAGGAAGCATTTTACCCAGAGCCAGAGTTGGTACAGGTAGTCCTTGACTTACAACCACAACTGAGCTCAAAATTTCTGTTAAGTGAGACAGCTGTTAAGTGAGTTTTCCCCATTTTACGAAGTTTCTTGCCACAGTTGTTAAGTGAATCACTGCAGTTGTTAAATTAGTAACATGGTTATTAAGTGAATCAGAAGGTTGCAAAGGGTGATTACATGACCCTGGGACATTACAATGGCCATAAATATGAATCAGTTGCCAAGCAATTTTGACCACATGACTATGGGGATGCTGCAATGGTCGTATGTGTGAAAAACAGTCATAAGTCACTTTTTTCTTTGCCGTTGTAATTTCAAATGGTCATTAAATGAACTGGTGTAAATCGAGGATTCTGTGTATAATCCCAAAATTATTTGATTTCTGAACTCTCAGGTACCTAGTTTTGCTACAGCTAGTGGGAATTTAAGATGTATGATTAAGATTTATGACTAATGCTATATTAAGTACAATTTATATTATATTTACATTAAGTACAATGTCATAAATTTCAGAACAATCTGGAGGTAAAAGCAGGGTAACCAGTGGTTCTGCCGAAAAATATTTTACTGATTGAAATTACATCAATTCCCAACCATTATCATTACTCTACCTGCTTTTCAGCTCTTGTGGCCTCAGGCCTGACTTTCCATTGTTACTGTTAACGTCAGAGCCTAATACAACAGAAGCCCCTAAGGGATGCAAATCCTAAAATTTGCTTCTCGTTTCCTTAGATCTGGTCATTCAAAAGAAGTCAAAAATTACCAAATGGGCCTGACCCACAAGCCACAGAGACGTAGTAACAGGTAGTCCTCAACTTATAACCACCATTCAGCCCAAAATTTCTGTTGCTAAGCAAGACATTTGTTAAGCGAGGTTTGTTCCACTTTATGACCTTTCTTGCCACAGTTGTTAAGTGAATTTGAATTCCCCGTTGACTTTGCTTGTCAAAAGGTCACAAAAGGTCTATGGAGATTCTCGGTCATCCAGGTCATAGTTATCCCAAAGGTGGTTTTTCACGAGCCACCTGGACTTTCTTGTTTTTCTTTGAAGATGTTTCACTTCTTATCCAAGAAACTTCTTCAGCTGAGATAAGGTCACAAAAAGTGATTCCATGACTCCAAGATACTGCAATCATCATAAATACATGCCAGTTGCAAGCATTCAAATGTTGATCATGTGATCATGGGAATGCTGCAACAGTCGTAAGTGTAAAAAGCAGTCATAAGTCATTTTTTTCAGTGCTGTTGTAACGTCAAACAGTACTAAACAAATGGTTATAAGTCGAGGACTGCCTGTGTTTTACAGCCATCCAGTTAGAATCCTTGCAATCGTAAGAAAAAGCTACCAAGCTTAGGTCCAGAATGGGGAAAGACATTATAATAGCTAGAATTAATGTTGGTCACATATTGGCCAAAATGGCTCAACGAAAATCTCTAAGTTCAGAAACAATACTGGAAATGTACATCCTATTGCCTTTGACTGCAAAGAATCATCTGGTAGCTCTTGTTTGAAAATTGGATGTTGAGTTGGAGGGATTTTCACCAGATTCACATTCTCATTAATAATACTGCACAAAGGAATCAGAAAGGCAAGCCACAGATTCTGAACAAAAAACACATGAATGGAATCCATAATGCAGAATGATTCTACCTAGGAATGAGGAAGGAACCAGCATTTAATCTTCACAGCAGAGACTGCATTTAGAGCAACTCCTGCTGCTTAATCCATAGCTCCCAAAGCACAGCCTTTCTCTGAATGTGAGCAGCTCATGTAATTAAGCTGGATCATATCATGCCTTGCTATGAAATTCCATACAGGTGTGGTACGTTACATAAAAGCTAACAAAAGATGTTTTCATTCCATTATGAATGGAAAGGGACGTAAGAATAGTAAGAAAATAATATGTCATTTTATTTCTAGGCTCTTGTTCCTAATTATTTTTTGGAGGGAGGGAATAATTCAGTGGGTAAACATCTGTTTTTTCAACAGACGATCCCCGATTCTACCCTAACCATTTACTAAAGAGATTTGGTAGCATAAGAGAGACTTATTGTTACACAAAGATGCCAAATCTCATTAGTAACTTGACAACTTCCAGATGTATGTGGACTTCAATTCCCACCACTCTCCAACAAACATGACTATTGCTGAGAATTCTGAATAGTGAAATCTACATATAGAGAGCAACTTCATATGTAAAAGGAGAACCAGATGATCACTGAGATTTGGAGTCTACTGTATGGTTTCTCTGCAGGAAGTTTCTTAGCATCTCCTGTTAAGGATCTGTGCCATCAAAAACTCAGAGAATAGCTACTGCAGGAGTTGAAATAAACAGGCATGGCTTGGAGCTTCATCAAGCCATCTTCACCTTTTCAGAAAAGCAGTCTTTGCATTCACAATAACATCAAGCTTGTGTTTAGCCATGGTTTGTTGCATAAGCCACAGTGGCTGGGCTCACACATCAGGAGATTTACAGTGGCTTGTTTTAGCACCATGCTAACCAACAAGGCATATTAATAATTTAGTACTATGTCACCACGATGTAAAAAACATGTTGAGACTCTAGAAAGAGTATAGAGAAGAACAACAAAGATGATCAGGGGACTGGAGGCTAACGCTTACAAGGAACGGTTGCTGTAATTGAGTATATTAATGAAGAGAAGGGTGAGGGGGGACATGATAGCAGTGTTCCAATATCTCAGGGGTTGCCACAAAGAAGAGGGAGTCAAGCTATTCTCCAAAGCACCTGAAGGCAGGAGAAGAAGCAATGGATGGAAATTAAACGAGAAGCAACCTAGAACTAAGGAGAAATATCCTGACAATTAGAACAATTAATCAGTGGAACAACCTGCCTCCAGAAACAGTGAATGCTCCAACACTGGAAGTTTTTAAGAAGAGACTGGACAGCCATTTGTCTCAAATGGTATAGGGTTTCCTGCCTGAGCAGGGGGTTGGACTAGGTGACCTCCAAGGTCCCTTCCAACTTCATTATTGTTGTTGTTGTTGTTGCTATTATTATGCCACAGAAATGATTATGCTAAACATGAATAGCCCTGCTTGATTGGTGAAAGAAATGGCTTACCTTGATACAGACTTAATTCAAAAAGCTCACAGCTGGCAGAGAGATTTAATTAACTCTCCTAAACCTATTTTTAAACATGAATCATTGTAAGCACCACTCAGCTGGTCAAAGAAAATATCTAATCTTTTCTGGCCCAACTTCAAGGTAATATTAAAGTTGTTTTGACTCTCAGTAATGATAAACAATCATACATTAATTGTTCAAGTAGATATTAAACTTATATCTCAGCCTTCCTCAAAGGAAATGAGATAGGATATCGATGGGTATTATTCAATTCCCATTTTCCTGACACATCTTAAGAGACCAATGAAGTGAGTGATAGGAACCAAGCAAGGGAATCTCCGAGTTTGATTTTGATTTTATTAAATTTATATGCCGCCCTTCTCCCTGAGGACTCAGGGCGGCTCACAACCATAAAAATTAAAAAACGAGACTTCAAAGAGCATCATATAATGTTTCCATTAGGCTGCCTAGATTAGAATTCATGAAAGAGGCAAAATCTAGAAGAGAAGCATCTTGATTCAATTTTCCCACGATACATACAGGTAGTTCTCAACTTATGACCTATCTGAAAAAGAGGACTTCTGACCCAGATCAGAAGTTGTGACTATGGCAGCCAGCCTGCAGTCACGTGATCACAATTTGGGTGCTCAGTAACACAGCCTCATTTAGAGCCATTTGCAGCATTCCACAGTCATGTGACTGTGTTTTATGATGGTTTGGAGAAAACTAGTCTCCCATTACTTCCTATTTTCAGCAGAACAGAGCTATAGCAAACAATGGGTTTGCTTCATGATCATGACATTTGTTTAATGACTGTGGCATTTATACTTAACGAGCACTTGTTTGCTTAATGGCCACCACAAAAAAGTGTAAAATCAGGCTGATCATGTGACATTTTTTATAACTGTTACAACTTATGACCATAATGGGTAGGGTCCATTATGACCATTATTTAAGGACTATATTTTTCCTAGTAATACAAGGAGCTTTTGAAGAACATGTTTCTATTCCTGTGAATTTTTTCTTTATTGTACATGTCATTGCCTGTTTTTTCATAGTGCCATCTCTTTTACAGTTGATCTTAGTCAAATTTCAGTATTTTTCCCTTTCCCTTCCTTAGCTGGAAAAGTGCTGATCAGCTCAAAAAGATTCTTTGCTGTTGTTAAGTACAACAGAAACATAGATATGTAGCAATATAAGTCTGGTTTGGGACGATGAAGGCAGAAGGCCTATGCAAATATCCCTAAATTAGGAAAATTAAGTTAATGTGCATCCCACTCTGTGCCCTACATTTTGTTAAATCCTTATCTTTAAAATAAAAAGACCACTTCTTATCTCATCCATGACATATGTAATGTGATTCTTTGAAATGAAATTACAGTGTAATAGCTCTAAAACAGGGGTGTCAAACTGCTGGCCCACAGGCCGGATGCGTCACTCGGAAGCCATGCCCACCTCATTGCTGCCAATTGCAAAATAGTCCCAATACATCGCATGACGTCACATGATGTCGCGAGTTTGACATGTCTGCTCTAAACCAAGGCTGTAATCAGAATGAATACAATTTCCATAGTACCTTCTTGTCCTACATTAATAAGAAGCTTCAGTTAATAATACTTTGAGCTGTGGAGTGTCTTTGTTAATATTATCTTGGCAGAACATCCGCAACCATATGCTGCTATTTAAAATATGTGCATGAATAAACATGTTCCAGTTGTAAGCACTCAATAGGCATGATTGAGCAAGCAGTGGATAAATGTAGGTGTTCTAGAACTTACATCAAGAGTGCTAAATAGGCAGCTGGACTCAGGGCTAAATGTGGGTTCCACATTGAAAACATCTAAGGGATAGTTAAACATATGGTGGTACCTTGATACTCAACTGCTTTAAAACTTGTCAGATTTGGTACTCAACACATTTTGACATAAAAATGCTGTCCCGGTACTCATTGTTTGTTTGGTGCTTGACACACTGTGATAGGAAATGAGAGATGGCCACAGAGAATGGACTGGAAGACAACTATGCTGGGAAGGTTGCTGCAAAAGGAAAAGGGTGATGGCTGCAGAGGGTGGACAGGAGGTTGGCCATGTTGGGAAGGTCACTGACATAGGAAAAAGGACAGATAAGAAGTCGTTCCTGGTTGAAACAGAAAGTCACATGGCCAGTTACATGGTTTGTTTGGCATTCGTTTTTAGTACACGTTGCACCCCCCAGAACCAATTAACAATGAGGTACTACAGTACTGTATTTTGAACCAAAGTTCATTGTACATTTGTAGATTCAGAGAAAATGAGTAATAAAGTGAATAGGCTGAAATTATGGAATTTACATGAATATGGATTTGAAGATTTTTCGCTGAATGCAACAATAGCAATAGCACTTAGACTGATATACCTCTTCACAGCGCTCTCTGAGCGGTTTGCAAATATCAGCATATTGCTCCCAACCATCTAGGTTCTCATTTTGCCAACCTTGGAAGGATGCAAAGCTGAGTCAACGTTGAGCTGGTCAGTACTGCATTCTAACCACTGTGCCACCACAGCACTTAAGAGATGCAATTTGATAGAAGCAAAGGATGCATGAGACTACATTGAATAATTAGTACATAGTATAATGCTGAATAGGGAGTAGATAAAGATATGTGATTCCTCCGTGTCCCCCATTATTTAACATATTTATGGGTATATAAATATATCACTCATGCCTTGGTCATCTCTTAGCGCTTTACATGAGGCTGTCCTTGAAGAATATTTGAAAGTTACAATTGATATGGAACTCCTAGGGTGGCATATGTAACACTGCTGCCAGTTTGTTTCCAGATCCAATTCAAAGTGTTGAATATTACCTTTAAAGCCCTTGGTTGCGTGGGTGAAGGGTATCTGAGGAACTATCTCACCTCAATGTGTTTGGCCCATCTCACTCACTCTAACAAAAGAGGCCTGCTTTGGCTCCTGTCTCTCAACAAATTTTGGCTGGCAGTGTCCATGAGAACACTTTTCTGCTGTGGCCCACATTCCTTTGGAATATTTTCTCAACATAAGTGTGAACAGGGTCTTCTGCAGGGTCCAGGAGAAGAGGCTTTTCTGCTGTGGCCCCCACCCTTTTGGCCTTTCAGAAGGCCTTTAAAACCTGACTCTGCCACCTGGCCTGAGGCCCAGATAGAGGTGCTGTATACTGGGGTAGATAGGGACGCAGTGGCTCAGTGGATTAGGACACTGAGCTTGTCGATCAGAAGGTCGGCAGTTTGGCTGGTCGAATCCCGAGTGCTGCTCATCCCAGCTTCTGCCAACCTAGCAGTTCGAAAGCACGTAAAAATGCAAGTAGAAAAATGGGGACCACTACGGTGGGAAGGCAACAGCGTTCCGTGCGCCTTTGGCATCTAGTCAAGCCGGCCACATGACCACGGAGACGTCCTTGGACAAGCGCTGGCTCTTCGGCTTTGAAACGGAGATGAGCACTGGCCCCTAGAGTTGGAAACAACTAGCACGCATGTGCGGGGGAACCTTTACCTTTACCTTTTATTCTGGGGTAGAGAGCTGGTGGGGTAGAGAGTATTTCCCCCCCCCCATGTCACCTGTCCTCTTGATTTATTTTACCTTTGTTAAATTTATCTTTTTGTCATTTTGTAAGCTGCCCAGAATCACTTCAGCAGTGAGATGGGTGGCACATAAATTTAATATATGAGAAATGCTTATGATATCGTTAGAGAGGTGTGATTGGTTGAGGATGTATGGTGGCGTTTTTTTTTAAGACAAGGCTGTGCCATTGGGTGGAACACCTGAACAATTTGCCACAAATTTTAGATAGATTGTATGATGATTCTGCCTCCCAAGGTTTGGCTTTTTTTAAGGAAAGCCCTGTGAAAAGGTTACTAACTGCAGTTGCTAGTTGTAATGGTTTGTGACAATGATCTTGGGAGACAGAAGGAAGAGTGTCAGACTAGTCAACCATCATGCAAAAGGTATCCCAGGCCCTAGAAGGAGACAATGTGTGGGAAGCAGCTCAGAAGTAGCCTCTGTAGCTCCCTGGAAAGTAGAAGAGGAGAGAGGAGAAATACTTTCAGACTTGCAACACTGATTTATTTGTTTAATTAATTAAATTTAGACACTGCCTATTTCGCCATTGAAAGCAACTGTATTACTATAACCTTACTGTATTATTTCAGTAAGACTATTACTGTACAGTACAGTAATAGTACAGTCTGTACCCTTAAAAATAAAAACAGTGTTAAGTATTCCTGATTTGTGCTTCTTATTTGGCTACTTCGAAGGGCTGACATAAGTATCCAAGCAGGGGACCAGTGAGATCTTGAGATGGTTCCATTATTATGGTTAATATTCAGTCTCCCTTGTGCCTTATGAGTTTTAAAATATTTTTTATAATGATTTGTCTTTATATATTTATTATTTTACCAATTATTGTAAGCTGCTTACGTCACTTTTCTGTAAGATGGGTGGCCACATTAATTTGACATATAAACAAATAAATCAGTAAAATTATCAGTTGCAGTGGTTTGGAAAGCAATGGAATTTTTTTGCCATGATGATTAGGAAACAAATTGTGATTGCTTTTTAAGTGTGATATCAAGTATTGATCACATTATTTTTCAACAAGCACTTCCTCTCAAATTGCCTTTGGGATTTGGATCTTTCCTTCCTTCCTTCCTTCCTTCCTTCCTTCCTTCCTTCCTTCCTTCCTTCCTTCCTTCCTTCCTTCCTTCCTTCTTTTCTTTTCTTTTCTTTTCTTTCCTTCTTCTTTTTTCTTTTTCTTCTTTCTTTTTTCTTTTTCTTTCTTTCTCTTTCTTTCGTTCATTCATTCATTCTCTCTCTTTCAAAAACTGTGGAAAAATGTTCCCAAACATCTGTACAAAAATATACACAGGGTAGCCAAGGGAGACCACTAGCAATCATTATCTGTGTGTAAAAGAGAGAGAAGGGATGCTTTAATATGGATCGAAGGGCAAATGTGGTGATCTGTTAGTAGAATAAATCAATTTCCCAGAGAGATGGTGGGTTTTCCTTCAGTGGTAGGATGGTGGATAGACACACTGGGGATACTTTAATATGGATTCCTACACTGAGCAAGAGTTAGACTTGATAGCCTCAATGGCCCCTTCCAAGTCTTATGAGCCTTTTGTCAACGCTGAATTAAAGTATGAAAATAATACTGCTGGGAAATTTGCTGCTGCCATTGTTAATCCTCACCCTGCTTCTACTGACTCTGTTCTGACTCATTGCTGAACAGTGCTGTCCTGATTATGTGTGTGTGTAGTTTACAATAAGCAAAGTGATTGGTTGAGTCCTCTGCCTTTGCTGCCTACCCTATTCAGCATGTCATTAGTTGATAGGAAAAACATTCACCAATCATAATACTGCATATTGCAAGCACGGAGAAGATCTGACTCTTTTGTGGTTGTTCTTAGCATCCTTATCCAACTTCAACTTATTCTTGATTTTCTAAACAACCTCCCTAAAGCTGTGGGCTAATTGTCTGATTATTCTTGGGTAATTTGGTCCTCTCTTTAATACCTACATTTCTCTTCAGATCTTTCCTAAATTCCCCAAGATGTTCCTTCATTTTTCACACTATGAAATCATTTGAAATTATGTTTTTAATATCTCCTTTTCTAGAAATTCCAAGGAGCATCCTGCGCATCTTTTCCCATTAACTTCTTCTTCCATAGAAAGTTAACTACTATGTACAACAGTCAGCTTTATTTTTCCTTAAAATCAAAAATTCCAATGTGTTATGTATTGGGCTTAATCGTAACACCAGTGGTAAGCTGGAGCCAGCTAACGGCTCCCAGCAACTCAGACTCCCCGTCTCCAGTGCTGCTATTGGCTGCCCCTAGGCGGCAATGGGTTGCTTCAAACCTATTGGCTGCCACCTAGGGGCCAGGCTATAAATTACTGCATGCTGCAGCTCAGTTCCTCAGTTCAGATCCTGCAAGAAATAAACCATGCTCTTTGCTGAACTCACTCGCCTCGTCTTCATTCCTGCGCAACGAACTCACTACACAACACAATATTATATAAATACTTCACTTTTCTTGTTATCTACACCTCATGAAAGTCTTACCTGTTTGGAGTATCAAGATAAAAATCCTCTTGCACCTCTTCCTTTTCCTAAAAGAGACAGTGGTCAGTAATACAAGTTAGGAATCTCCTGGAAGGACCAAAGCTAATTAAAGTCCTCCACAACTATTATTTTATGTCTCTTGTTTGGAAACTCATCCACATCTTCCTAACTTGGTGGGCAACAGTAGACACCAACAGCAGCGCTGCTTTCATTTGTTCCTCTTCCACTTATTTTAACAATGTTTTCTCTATAGAATCACCATGTCCATTCATTTAATCTTCCCAGTAGATATAAGTAATTTTAACTCACAGTATAGCTTCTCCTTTTTTATTGCTTCTATTGCCCTTAAATAAATGATACCCTATGGCTACATTCCAGCCATAAGAGAATTCTGCTATATGGACTTTGACATTTTTGGGGCCACTGGGCAAAATAATATAGGCCTTTGACGTGATGGGAATGAAAGCCTGCCTTGGCATATACATTTTCCCAGTGGCCAGGGGCCTGTGTGAACCCCTCAAAGAAGACATAAAGGAAGTTAAAGGCCATCATCTTGTTGTTATTCCATAGTACATGCCCAATCAATGTCAAACTGACTCAGATTAGTATTCTGTATTCTGTACAGAACATAGAAGGCCAATGTAACGATCTGTATTACTAGACATTAGCCATTTTATTTTCCTTTAACTTGTCACCTATTAAAACCATCCTAGTCATTAGCACATTGTTTAACATCTCTTTGCCTTTTAGATGCAAAGTATGTATACATAATTCTAGAAAATAAATAAAAAATTATTCACCTGTCACGTTGCAGTGGACACCATGCATTACCTTTATATCTCTGCCTCAAGATGATATTTGAATTTCAAAGACACATGAATCATCTTTCAGTTAACATGATAAAGCTACAGGACATTATAATTGGATATGAGAATAATTAAGAAATCCCTTAATTAGTTAGCAAGGCATACCTGTGAGCAAGACACATGTACATTTTAGGTGATCTGACATTCTTTAAATTACTCCATAGTTCAAAGTTGAGGAAACCACCTACTTCATCAGATTTACAAGTAGCAACTTGTAGATTCAATAACTGACATGAAAATGAGTCAGTTTTCTCAGAAGTGTATATTTGAACAGTTGTATACATGCATATACTGTGTGTGTATATATGGTTGTGGTTTTATATGAGTGTAGATTCCTGCCAGCCTCCTGAATTAATCCCTCAATTCTCTTTGCAAAGTTTTTGTAAGTTGTTTGCCCTTCCCTTCTTCCTAGGGCTCAAAAACAATGACTGGCTCAAGATAATCCAGATGGCTTTGTGCCTAAGGCAAAACTAGAGCTCACAGTATCCTAGTTTGTAGACTGGTGCTTTAACTACTACACAAACCAACTCTCTATACTGTATTTATGCATACATGCACACATGCATACATACATACATGCATACTTCAAGTGACATATATGAAAAATATGCTAGATGTCATGATTCCAGCAGATGAAACTCTTCAAAGAACTTTGAGGCATTGTTTATCTTAAAGAATCTTTATCTGAGTAGCATAGCGCAAACACTAACATAGTAGAAGCCAAAAACTGAGTTCCCCTCCCGAACACATAGTATCAAAGCACAATTCCCTCCTCCAATTAACAGTCATAAATCACATTCTCCAATTAGTTTGAAGTGCAGGCTTCCCTTCCAGTTCTCCAGCCCACCAGTTCTTATCATCTCTTATTTCAATAACCTTGATTCTCACACTAGGTTCAGTATTATTATGTCTAGCCAAACTCTCATGCACATTCCTCCCCCCAGCATCATCTAACTCTAACTCTAAGAGTAAAACATAAGAAGAAAATGGTTGCATCTCCATCTGTTGTCAAAGCAACAACATCCAATGTTAGTAGCATTGGCACTAGAGTGGTTTTAAAAAATGCTAAGAACTATGAGGGTGCAATAGTGGTGAATATGTGTAGCTCGGGTCTAGGATGAGGGTGAAGGGTCATTCTCCAAGCTTGTGGGTTGGTTTCAGACAATCATAACTCTTGGGAGCATTCAAAGTCAAGCGCTTGCAGTTTGGAGTCAGTGTGGCACCAGGTATTTTCCAAGGGGTTATGGAATGCACACTTAAGGGTATTCAGGGAGTCTGTCCCTATTTTGATGATGTTCTCGTTGCTGGAGAATCCACTGAAGTGTTGGCCAATAGGCTCAGGGCTGTTTTGCAGAGGCTTCGCGTTGCGGGCCTCAAATTAAAGAAAAACAAATGTAACATTGGGGTTTCATCTACAGAGTTTTTGGGGTTCCGTATTGATGCTAATGGAATCCACCCTGCAGATTCAAAGTGAAGGCCATCAAAATGGCTCTGAGGCCAAAGTCAAAAGGAGAGCTGCAAGCGTTTTTGGGTCTCCTAATTTTTTGTCACATATTTCTACCTCATAAGGCTGCAATTGCAGAGCCCCTACACAGGCTGCTTGATAAAAAAGCCCCTTGGAAATGGTCTTCTTTGTATGAAAAATGTTTCCAGACTCTGAAAAGTCTTCTATCTGAGAAATCTACTGTCACTCATTACATTGAGTCTAAACCAGTTTGTCTAGCATGAAAGCCTTAGCTAGAAGCTACGTTTGGTGGCCTGGTCTGGATAAGGCTGTAGAGGATCAAGTTCATGGTTGCTATACTTGTCAGCAGTCTAGGCCTGAAATGCCTCAGGCCCCAGTTCACAGGTGGGAAGAAACACATACCCCCTGGTCCAGGGTTCACATTGATTACGCTGGGCCTTTTCAGGGATAACTTTTCCTGATAGTTGTAGACAGCCATTCAAAATGGCTGGAAGTCATGCCAGTTCCTAATATGACTACTGCTAGGACCATCCAGGTGCTGAGGAAACTTTTTGCAACACATGGGTTGCCTGACGTTCTGGTTTCTGATAATGGGGCTCAATTTACTGCTGCTGAGTTTCAAGCTTTTCTTAGGGCTAACCTCATCAGACATGCTACATCTGCACCATTCCACCCTTCGTCGAATGGGCAAGCCGAACGAATGGTGAGGACTACAAAGGACACACTTAACCGTATTATCACAGGTGATTGGCATCACAGATTGGCAGATTTTCTGCTCTGCCAAAATTCCACTCCCTGCACAGCTACAGGTAAAAGTCCTGCTGAGCTTCGTTGGGGGAGACATTTAACTACTAAACTGGACAGGTTGCATCTGGACAGGGTGGCAACAGAAGCCTCCAGACCAAAACCCCCGAGGGGGTTGCAAATGGGTGATTTGGTTTGGGCCAGAAACTATGGGCCAGGGAATTTGTGGGTTCCTGGTCAAGTAACCAAGGCGTCAGGACCCCTATCTTATGTAGTTGGGTTGGAGGGGGGTTGACTGGTCAGAGGTTTCCTGAATGGTCACTAAGTAAGGACCATGGCATAAGTCCCTCCAGAGGTCCTCACACGGGCACCCAAACCAGCCCACACCAAGACCACCAGGGTTTTCCCTCCTCAGTAGAAGTTGATTCTGAGGATGAACCAGGCTGCTTGGAAGTGCAACATGGAACCCACGACCAGGTGAGACAGCCAAATCTCAGCAATCGCTGTGCCTACTCTGCAGACTGACTCCGGGGTGGGCCAACCTGGTGAAGCCAGCCAGAGCATGCCACTTCCCCTGGACAATGGAGCATAAAGGGACTTGGGTCTACCCAGCCCGCCGGGTGAGCTGGTAGACCACAAAGTGGGGGGAACCCCAAGGTGTTCATCCTGGATACATAAACCTACGGCATATCTAACTGACTATGTTGTAAAATGTTTGACAAGTGTACCACTACCTACAGAAATAAGGGGTGATTTGAACTGTCTGGGTGCAAGCATTTTCACTGAGAGTTTTTTTAATCTTATTGTAGTCACGTTTGTAAAGATTGCGTTATAACCACACTGATTGTAAAAGCACCATTACTTATTATTTCTATTTTGTGTTATTTTGTATGTTGGTTATTGGGAGTGATTAATGAGTCTTGACTGTTGTCTAGTTGTTGGGAAAATTTAGTTTGGTCTTAGGGGGAAGGAGTGCTATGTATTGAGCTTGTGGTACAACACCACGTGAGCCAACAGCTCTCCTGAAACCTAGACAGATCGTCTTCGGCCTTGTAATTGGTCAACCTTGGTGGGAAGCATGGATTCCATTCTATTGGCTGCTGCTATACAGTTGGCTGTATATATATAGTGGCTGGGCACGGCCCGGGGTTAAACTCTGTCATAACTAATAAAAGAATGAGTTACTCTCTGAACAACCATGTGTTTTCATTCCTGCTCACCAGAGCCCACGACATAACAGTTTCATTACCAGGCTAGGTAATATCTTCAGTGGAGTTCAGGGAACTTCCCTAAACTCCACTGAAGATGTTACCTAGACTGGTAACAAAATGTTCAGAAACTAACCCACCACCTCTGAGAACAAACCCTCATCCTACACCCGAACTACAGATATTCACCACTATTGCAAAGCTTAAAACTATCTAAAAACTATGTTTGGAAAGGTAGCCATGCATATCAGAAATATCTGCGATATACTGTATTACAATGTCTTTACTGAAGTCATTAAGGAGAAAACAAAATGGATTCCTTAAGGAAATTCTGGAAATAAGTGCCACTAGTCAAAAAGTCCCTTTCCTTTGATCCAGCTAAGAAATACTTTTCTAATCTAGAACATTAAACATAAACTCTACGTGGAGGCCAATTTATAACTGACAAAGTAGTCATCCAGAGCAGAGGTCCCCAACCTTTTGAGCACCAGGGACTGGTTCCATGGAGAGAGGTTTTTCTGCGGACCAGAGGGGGAGTGGTTTCATGTACTCCCTGCATCTCGCGGAAGGGGTTTGCTTGTTTGCGTGGCCTGGTTTCTGGCATGTCACAGCCTGGTGGATCCATGATCTAAAGGTCATGATCCCGACTAAAGGTAAACTGCAACAGTTCACCTTCAGAGGTCTGTCTGTCTGTCCACCCATCTATCTATCTATCTATCTATCTATCTATCTATCTATCTATCTATCTATCTATCTATCTATCTATCTATCTACTTACCTTCCTTCCTTCCTACCTGCCTACCTACCTACCTACCTATCCATCCATCCATTCATCCACCCCCCACCCACCCTATCTATCTATCTATCTATCTATCTATCTATCTATCTATCTATCTATCTATCTATCTATCTATCCATCCACCCATCCACCTACCCACCTATCTATCTTCTATCTATCTATCTATCTATCTATCTATCTATCTATCTATCTATCTATCTATCCATCCATCCATCCATGCTATTTAAAACATGGAATTGTGGGTAAGGCTGAACTAGGACTTGAGAGACACGAGTTGAGATCCATCCTCAGCCAATTAGTTTTGTTCAGTCTAACTAAGAACAGCAAAAGGAAAGTGAGATCCCCACGTAAGCTGTCTTGAACGGTTAGATAAAAAGTGGTGTATAATATAAATGAGTATGGTAATAATGCTAAATGAGCAGAAGTTGGTTTGTTCTTGTTACGTGGCTTGCCTATTATGTTTTTAAAACCAGGTTTCTTTCTAGAATAATTTGGTTTTTTTACATGATTTATTTCATAATGTAGATTTTTTACATTTTTTAGATATGTATATTTGTGGTATTATATTATATAATATATATTATATTATATATTTGCTACATGCCGCCCAGAGTCACTTTTGGTGAGGTAGGGGAGGGGCTATATAAATTTGATGATAGATAGATAGATAGATAGATAGATAGATAGATAGATAGATAGATAGATAGATAGATGGCTTTACTTACTCACTTACTGCCCCATGCTTCCAAACGCCATTTGGTCATTCACACACTCACTTACTGCCCCGATGCTTCCAAACACCATTTGCTCATTCACTCACTCACTTACTGCCCCATCGCTTCCAAACACTTCCAAACGCCACTTGCTCACTCACTCACTGCATTTGGAAGTGATGGGGCAGTAAGTGAACGAGTGCCGGTGCCGGAGGCCATCAGCTGTTTGGTGCCAGAGACCACTGCCACAAGGAACACAGCTCTGGGTCGGGGTTCGGAGCAGCTCTGGGTGGGGGCTCAGCACGGGCTGCAGTGTGACAACTGCGGGGAGGGGAATCCCCATGGCAGCTGTGGGGAGGGGAATCCCCGCAGCATGTGGCTCCAAGCCACAGGGGCGGGGGTGCAAAGGACAGGCAGCGACGCCGTAGCAAGACACCAGCATCGCTCCCATGACAGCACCAATTTTTTTAGAAAAAAAGTACTAGATAGATAGATAGATAGATAGATAGATAGATAGATAGATAGATAGATAGATAGATAGATAGATAGATAGATAGATGGATGGATGGATGGATGGATGGATGGATGGATGGATGGATGGATGGATGGATGGACGGACAGACAGACAACAGTTTTTAAATTTGATTTCCTGTATTGATGATGGCTGGCTTTAATGGCTGAATCTTCACTTTTAATAGATTTCTGTCTATTTTGGATGTGTTTACAGAACACTCCTAACCTAGTGTGGTTAAAGATCTGGCAGTTGCATTTTCACAGGATATTAAGTTGGTTATCTGCTTTATACTATAAGAGATTAGGGAATCTGGCAGATTTGCCTAACATATAGATCAAAAGTATTGTATAAAGCCAGAAACCATGTGAATTCAGTAAATCAGTTAAGCAAGTTTGTGTGAATACAACTATAATGTAATTTGCCCACAGAGCATTTATTGGATAAATTAAAAAGAAATTAATCCCAAAGTTTTTTTTATTGGAATATAGAAACCTAATGCAGTAGAAACATTGTAGACAGTTTACATAAGCAAAAGAGAATGCCCTTAAGAGTGGCTTTCTGGCCACTCTTATTATTCTTCAGTTAATCAACCATAATCTAATTTCAAAATCACAATATTGTTTATTTCACATAAATATTTCGCTGCAATATTTATGAAAGAGTCAGTTGGTTCCTGCTTCCAGATCATGTCTTCCTTAGATAAACCTGTAGAGCCCTGGTGGCCCAGTGGTTAGAATGCAGTTGTTGTTGTTGTTAGTTGCGAAGTCGTGTCCGACCCATCGCCACCCTATGGACAATGTTCCTCCAGGCCTTCCTGTCCTCTACCATCTTCTGGGCTCCATTTAAGCTCACGCCTACTGCTTCAGTGACTCCATCCAGCCACCTCATTCTCTGTCGTCCCCTTCTTCTCTTGCCCTCAACCTTTCCCAGCATTAGGCTCTTCTCCAGTGAGTCCTTCCTTCTCATTAGGTGGCCAAAGTATTTGAGTTTTAGCTTCAGGATCTGGCCTTCTAAAGAGCAGTCAGGGTTGATCTCCTCTAGAACTGACCGGTTTGATCGCCTTGCAGTCCAAGGAACTCTCAGGAGTCTTCTCCAGCACCAGAGTTCAAAGGCTTCAATTCTTTGGCGCTCAGCCTTTCTTATGGTCCAGCTTTCACTGCCATACATTGCAACTGGGAAGACCATAGCCTTGACTATACACACTTTTGTTGACAGGGTGATGTCTCTGCTTTTTAGTGTGCTGTCTAGATTTGCCATGGCTTTCCTCCCGAGGAGCAAGCGTCTTTTAATTTCTTGGCTACAGTCCCCATCTGCAGTGATCTTGGAGCCCAGGAAAATAAAATCTGTCACTACCTCCATTTCTTCCCCATCTATTTGCCAGGAATTGAGAGGGCCGGATGCCATGATCTTGGTTTTCTTAATGTTTAGTTTCAACCCAACTTTTGCATTCTCCTTCTTCACTCGCAACAAGAGACTCTTCAGTTCCTCTTCACTTTCTGCCATTAGAGTGGTATCATCTGCATATCTTAGGTTGTTGATATTTCTTCCAGCAATCTTAATTCCAACTTTTGACTCCTCTAGCCCTGCCTTTCTCATGATGTGCTCTGCATATAAGTTAAATAGGCAAGGCGACAGTATACAGCCTTGCCGGACACCTTTCCCAATTTGGAACCAATCAGTGGTTCCGTGTCCAGTTCTCACTGTTGCTTCTTGGCCCGCATATAGGTTTCTCAAGAGACAAATAAGATGTTCTGGTACTCCCATCTCTTTAAGGACTTGCCACAGTTTGTTATGATCCACACAATCAAAGGCTTTAGCATAGTCAATGAAGCAGAAGTAGATGTTTTTCTGGAACTCCCTAGCTTTCTCCATGATCCAGCGTATGTTGGCTATTTGATCTCTAGTTCCTCTGCCTCTTCGAAATCCTGCCTGTACTTCTGGTAGTTCTCGATCCACATACTGCTGGAGTCTAGCTTGTAGGATTTTAAGCATAACTTTACTAGCATGAGAAATGAGTGCAATGGTGCGATAGTTGGAACATTCTTTGGCACTGCCTTTCTTTGGAATTGGAATGTAAACTGATCTTTTCCAATCCTGTGGCCACTGTTGAGTTTTCCAAATTTGCTGGCAAATTGAGTGTAGCACTTTTACTGCATCGTCTTTTAAGATTTTGAATAGCTCAGCTGGAATACTGTCACCTCCACTAGCTTTGTTGTTGCTCAGCTTTTCTAAGGCCCACTTCACTTCACATTCTAGGATGTCTGGCTCGAGGTCAGTGACCACCTCATTGTGATTATCAGGGACGTTAAGCTCATTCTTGTATAGTTCTTCTGTGTAATTTTGCCATCTCTTCTTAATCTCTTCTGCCTCTGTTAGGTCCCTGCCATTTTGGTCCTTTATCATGCCCATTTTTGCATTGAACGTTCCCTTCATCTCTCCAATTTTCTTGAAAAGATCTCTGGTCCTCCCTATTCTATTGTTTTCTTCTATTTCTTTGCACTGTTCATTTAAGAAGGCATTCTTATCTCTTCTAGCTATTCTTTGGAATTCTGCATTCAATTGGGCGTATCTTTCTTTTTCTCCCTTGCCTTTTGCTTCCCTCCTTTCCTCAGCTATTTGCAAAGCTTCCTCAGACAGCCATTTTGCTTTCTTGCATTTCTTTTTCTTTGGGATGGTTTTGGTTGCTACCTCTTGTACAATGTTGCGAACCTCTGTCCATAGTTCTTCAGGCACCCTGTCTATCAGATCTAATTCCTTAAATCTATTTGTCACCTCTACTGTATATTCAACGGGGATATGATTTAATTCATACCTGACTGGCCTGGTGCTTTTCCTTACTTTCTTCAGTTTAAGCCTAAACTTTGCAACAAGAAGCTCATGGTCTGAGCGACAGTCAGCTCCTGGTCTTGTTTTTACTGACTGTATAGAGCTTCTCCATCTTTGGCTGCAGAGCATATAGTCAATCTGATTTCTGTGTTGACCGTCTGGTGATGTCCATGTGTAGAGCCGTCTCTTGGGTTGTTGGAAAAGAGTGTTTGCTATGACCATCGTATTCTCTTGACAAAATTCTATCAGCCTGTGCCCTGCTTCATTTTGTACTCCAAGGCCAAACTTGCCTGTTATTCCGGTTATCTTTTGGCTTCCTACTTTAGCATTCCAATCCCCCATGATGATAAGGACATCATTTTTTGGTGTTAGTTCTATAAGGTGCTGTAGGGCTTCATAGAACCGGTCAATTTCATCCTCTTCAGCACCGGTGGTTGGGGCATAGACTTGGACTACTGTGATATTGAATGGTTTGCCTTGGATTCGAACTGAGATCATTCTGTCATTTTGAGGATTGTATCCCAGTATTGCTTTTCCTACTCTTTTATTGACTATGAAGGCTACTCCATTTCTTCTGAGGGATTCTTGCCCGCAGTAGTATACCTGATGGTCATCTGAATTAAATTCACCCATTCCTGTCCATTTTAGTTCGCTGATACCTAAGATGTCGATGTTCAGTCTTGTCATCTCTTGTTTGACCACGTCCAGCTTGCCTTGATTCATGGATCTTACATTCCAGGTTCCTATGGAGAAAAACTCTTTACAGCATCGGACTTTCCTTTCACCACCAGACATATCCACAGCTGAGCGTCCTTTCGGCTTTGGCCCAGTCGCTTCATTCTTTCTGGCGCTACTAGTACTAGCCCTCTGCTCTTCCCCAGTAGCATATTGGACGCCTTCCGACCTGAGGGGCTCATCTTCCAGCGTCATATTGTTTTGCCTTTTGGTACTGTCCATAGGGTTTTCATGGCAAAGATACTGGAGTGGGTTGCCATTTCCTTCTCCAGTGGATCACGTTTTGTCAGAACTCTCTGCTATGACCTGTCCGTCTTGGGTGGCCCTGCACGGCATAGCTCATAGCTTCATTGAATTACGCAAGCCCCTTCGCCACGACAAGGCAGTAATCCATGAAGGGGTAGAATGCAGTACTGCAGGTTAATTCTGCTACCTGCTGAGTGCCACCACTTCAGCAGTTCGATTCTCACCGGCTCAAGATCCTTCCATCCTTCCAAGGTCGGTAAAATGAGGACCCAAACCCAATAGTCTGCTTAGAGTGGGCTGTAAAGCACTGTGAAGTGGTATATAAGTCTAAGTGCTATTGCTATTAAATAATAATGGATTGAGTTTGCCAAACACAATGAGTCATAAATCAGGCTTTATGAATCACAGCAACTGGATTCCTGCTAATTGTGGGCCTGCCAAGGTTAAATTAAGCTTTTTAAAATTCTTGGCATACAGCCTGTATATTCTTCTGCTTTGTCTCCAACTATGAAACTTCAGCCCCAAAGCTAAAATAAAGACTCCTGTGTTTTTCTCCCTAGTGCAGGGGTGTCAAACCGTGCCCAACCCATTGCCGGGAAACCATGCCCACCCCATTGCCGGCAATGGGGGAAAAGCTCTGATACATTTCGCGACGTCATGTGACGTCGCAAGTTTGACATATCTGCCTTAGTGTATTAACTCATTTGACATTTGCAGCAGAATTACATCAGCTGGGGATAAAGTTCCCTGTACAGAACAAGTTAGACAAGTGCACATATTTGTGCTAAAGGTTCATTGGAGTTTGTAGAGGCCAGGAGCAAATTTCTTGGAAACAAATTTATTTATTTGAAAAATGTACATAGCTGCCTATATTATATAAAGCAAACAACAAAATGCTTACAACAAATAGACAAATACAGGTGGTTCTTGACTTACAACAATTCATTTAGTGACAGTTTAAAGTTATGTCACTGAAAAAAGTGACTTATGACCATTTTTCACACTTATGACCATTACAGAATCCCCATGGTGATGTGATTTACATTTGGATGCTTGCCAACTGGTTCATATTTATGACGGTTGCAGTGTCCTGGGGTCATGTGATCCTCTTTTGCGACCTTCTAACAAGCAAAGTCAATGAGGAAGCCAGATTCACTTAACAATCATGTTACTAACGTAACAACTGCAATGATTAACAAATGTGGCAAGAAAAGTCATAAAATGGGCAAAAACTCACTTAACAAATTTCTCCCTTGGCAACATAAATTCTAGGCTCATAAATCGACGACTATCTGTAATTAAAACACAAACTAAACACTCAGCCCACCCCCTGTGCCATAAGGTGGTCCTCGATTTACAAACACAATTGAACCCAAACTTTCTGTTGCTAAGTGAAATAGTTGTTAAGTGAATTTTGCCCCATTTTATGACCTTTCTTGCCACAGTTATTAAGGGAATCACTGCAGTGGTTAAGCTAGTAACACGCTTGTTAAGTGAATCTGGCTTCCCCATTGACTTTGCTTGTCAGAAGGTCGCAAAAGAGGATCACGTGATCCCAAGACACTGCAACCGTCATAAATATAAACCAGTTGGCAAGCATCCAAATGTAAATCACATCACCATGGGGATGCAGTAATGGTCATAAGTGTGAAAAAATGGTCATAGCTCACTTTTTTTAGTGACACAACTTTAAACGGTCACTAAATGTTGTAAGTCAAGAACCAGCTGTATTTGTGTATTTGTTGTAAGCATTTTGTTGTTTGCTTTATATAATATAGGCAGCTATATACATTTTTCAAACAAATAAATAAATAAATTTGTTTCCAAGAAATTTACTTGTCGGAAGTTCCCAAAAGGTGATCACATGATCCCGGGACACTACAATGGTCATAAATATGAACCAGTTACCAAACATCCATATTTTGATCACATGACCATGGGGATGCTGCAATGGTTGTAAGTGTGAAAAACGGTCGTAAGTCACTTTTTCCAATGATGTTGCAACTTCAAGCAGTCACTAACTAAACTGTTGTAAGTCAAGGACCACCTATATTATCTCAAAATAGAGTATCATCTCAACAAGTGCACGTGTTGGTGCCAAACGTTCATTGGAGTCTGTGAATTTCCTAGAAACAAATTTATTTGTTTATCTATATAGCTCCATTACCTAGAGCAGGGGTGTCAAACTCAATTTCATTGAGGGCCGCATCAGCATTGCGGTTGCCCTCAGGGGGCCGGGTGGGTGTGGCCAGGGTGGGCGTGGCCTACTGGCTGGGCGTGGCTAGAATGTGTATGGCCTACTGGGTGGGCATGGCCAGCTCTACATCGTTCGCATCAAGGGTGCCTATGGGGGCCTGGGCAGGAGTGGGACAGATCTGAGGGTCTCTGGCAGAAGGAGGGTCTCTGGGCCAGGTCCAAGGCAGTGGGGGCCGTTCCCTCACTGTTTCCAGGATGGCTTCGCGGGCCGCATGAAACCACTTCGCGGGCCGGATCCGGCCCCCAGGCCTTGTGTTTGACATGTCTGACCTAGAGCAAATAAAAAAAACGCTTATAACAAACAGCCATAAAAACAAAAACACAAAGTTAAAAACTCAGCCTGCCACCTTTGCCATTGAAGTATTATCTTGAAAAAGCACTTCCCATCCCAGTCCAATATCTAAGGGAAAAGTCAGGTCTTAATGACCTTCTGGAAAGCAAGGCAGATAGGGGCTCTCCATATCTCAAAGGGGAGGATGTTCCACTGGGCAGGCACAGCTATGGTATCACTTCCTAGATACCCCTAGATGACAACTTCTCTATAGAGGGGACCTGGAGTGAGCTTACCTTATCCAACAAAGTGGGATGAGGAGATGTCATCGTGGCAGTCCTTCAAATAACTTGTCCCTATGCCTTACACAATTTAAAAGGAGATAACCACCCTTTTTAATTTTACCCAGAAAGAAACTGGAACCAAGCTCTTGCAGCAGCAATGCTCCAAGGGACCCAAAGCTGTGCACGCTTGTAGTTTCTGCGTAGTCAGCTAGGGCAGTCCCATGTAGAGCACATTGCGTTAGTCCAAATGACTGGAACATAAGTGACCATGATCAGTGCTTCTCGGTCCAGGGATGGGCTCATTTGATGAACAAGATGAATTTATGCAAAGGCTTTCCTAGCTATAGCTGCTACTGCTCCTTGAGAAGAAGCTGCAAGGAGGATCCGACCTTCCAGGGGTAGTTCTGATGTCCTGCTAAAAGACAGCAATCTCCATGCTGGGCACTTGGTTTTAGGGAACTGATTATGTTCCCTAGCTTAGTAATATGAAACATCTACAAGAAGAAAAGCAAGGTCAGTGTTGTGTAGCAGGTTCTTTGGCGCAGGAATGAAGGCGAGACAAGTGAGTTCAGGCAAACTCATGGTTTATTGCTTGCAGAATGTGAACTGAGAACTGAGCTGTAACTAGCCGCAATTTCTAGTTTAGCCCCTAGGCGGCAGCCAGTAAGTTTGAAGCAACCATTGCCACCTAGGGACAGCCAATAGCAGCACTGGAGACTTGTAGTCTGGGTTGCTGGAGAGCCGTTAGCTGCTCCAGCTACCCATGTGGTATTACATTTGAGCCCAATACATAACAGTCAGAGAACACCAAAAACTCAAGAATACAACCTTAAGCTACCTGTATTCTCTACCACGTCCATGTTGTATATAGATTCTGGGATTTATAGCCCAAACACATTGAACAGGTACCAGGTTCTAGAAATCTGTATAGGATTTTCAAATTTCCATCTGTGGATCCATATGGGGGCCAAGTGATGAATTACATGTGGAAGAGGTCCTATTTAAAATATGGTCCAGTATTTGATAAATATGAGAATATATTCCAAGTTATAATAGCAGCATTCTCATTTTTTCACTCGTTTTTAATTTTGGCATGTTGTAATTTTGTGAAATTTGCTGACCTTTTCTTGATTGGATTATTATTTGAATTGGTAAAGAGTTTGTTAGTAACTCTGTATTATCTCATTTTGGAGAGAAAATTGCATGCTGTATGTTGATAAAAGCAAAATCTTATATTTACCTCTATTATATTTATTTATTGGTGATGATGATACATACATTTATAAATTATATTCTGTACTGGAAACAAATCAAATCAATATTATTCTAAGACAATATTGTCTTAAGGGATTCCTAGTCATGGACAATAACAAAATAGATTTTAACTACTGTAATAAAGATGCTTTGTCTTAACTCTGTTAGGACATTAAGACAAATATTATTCTAACTCTCTCATTCCTCGTGGCTCTTCCTTGCAGTAATGAATATTATATTACCTTGGCATTTGGCAGAGAGCATTATGGTTATACATATACATTATATTTCCTTCAATTCAATGGGACTGATTTCCAGATAGTGTTTATAACATTGCAAAATGAACCAATAAAACATTTGTTAACCAAATTACTACTGAATTTCTGACCTTGTGGCACAGTACCTTTGCAGAAAGTGCCTTAAAACAGCAACAGTATATATTGGCACTGGAATAGGTATAGTAACCATCATTAAAGAAAGAAAAAAATCCTATGTTTTCCCTTTCTTTCCTATATACAGTTTTTAGAATTTTTCCACTCCAGTCCATTAAAACATAATTCAAACTGGTGGCTCAGTGGGATAGGACGCTGAGCTTGTCGATCAGAAGATCAGCAGTTTGGCGGGTCGAATCCCAAGTGCCGCGTAACAGAGTGAGCGCCTGTTACTCGTCCCAGCTTTTGCCAACCTAGCAGTTCGAAAGCACGTAAAAATGCAAGTAGAAAAATAGGGACCACTACGGTGGGAAGGTAACAGTGTTCCGTGCGCCTTTGGCGTGTAGTCATGCCGGCCACATGACCACGGAGATGTCCTGGACAAACGCTGGCTCTTTGGCTTTGAAACGGAGATGAGCACCGGCCCCTAGAGTTGGAAACGACTAGCACACATGTGCGGGGGAACCTTTACCTTTACCTTTTTAAATAAATCATTATAAAGAAACAATATTCACAATATTGTAAGGTTTCCTTCCAGATTAGCTGAATTACTGGCTATTTAACTCATCCATGTAGGTTTTGGCCACAAAATCAGAAGTGATTTATCACTGTCTTTTTCTAGATTTTTTTCCTTCTGATTCCTAATCTGGTCTACAGCCTTAGTATTTCTTGGAGTTCTCTTATGCAAGTATTAGTTAGACTTGTGCTGTTCAGCTTCTGGGCAGATATACAGTCAGATGTTGCCACCTGCTGTAAAATCATCAACATAGACACAAACAGAGAGAAACCCACAAACTGCACTGAAGGGAAGGCAAAAACTGAAGTCCACTTTAGGTAACGAAAGTTCACTGGGTGGTGACTAAGAGAGTCACAACAGATATGATCACGCAATACATTCATCCTTAGTTAATGGTACTATATTTTACTCCATTGAACCAATTTTCTTGGTTCACAGAAATCAAATATTAACTCTGGAAGTTCAAGGTACTTTGTACCTACGCTAGATTACACATGAAGCACTAAGGATGAGTGCATGCCAACGATTAAAGGTGGGATTTAACAGTTTGAGTCTGTCCAGAAGCTTGTCCGACTATACTTGCCATGACAGGTGTCCTGACACAGTTGCAGTAAGTTCTGGCTGGGACTTGGAAACATAAAGAAGTGATTAAGTGATTAAGTGATTGAGGGGACGCGGTGGCTCAGTGGGTTAGGACGCTGAGCTTGTCGATCAGAAGGTCGGCAGTTTGGCGGATCGAATCCCGAGTGCCGCGTAACAGAGTGAGCGCCTGTTACTCGTCCCAGCTTCTGCCCACCTAGCAGTTTGAAAGCACGTAAAAATGCAAGTAGAAAAATAGGGACCACTACGGTGGGAAGGTAACAGCGTTCCGTGCGCCTTTGGCGTCTAGTCATGCCGGCCACATGACCACGGAGACGTCCTCGGACAAGCGCTGGCTCTTCGGCTTTGAAACGGAGATGAGCACCGGCCCCTAGAGTCGGAAATGACTAGCACGCACGTGCGGGGGAACCTTTACCTTTACCATTAAGAACCAGTAAGAACTACAGGTAGTTCTCAACTTACAACATTCATTTAGTTCATTTAGTGACCATTGGAAGTTACAACGGCCGTGAAAAATGTAACTTATGACCATTATTCACACTTATGACTGCTGCTGGGCTCAGTTGTGGTTGTAAGTCGAGGACTACCTATAGATGGAAGGGTGATAAGGAAAGAAACAAAGATAATGAAAGAAAATTTTTCACGTTTGGTGAAAGCCAGAAATTCTAGTCAACAGTAGCATTAATAATATGTTAAATTATGTCCTCGACTTTGGAATCTTTGATGAGCTAGGATTATATCAGATCTGGAGTGATGCTAAGAGAATTATTTTGAAAATTTGGAAAAGTATTATTCCTGATATCAAGGAGTGGACTGAAAAGAAATGTAATTCCCATGTTCTGAAACAGACAATTGAAAGGAACATTTAACAAAAGGAGCCTTGGTGGAGCAGTGGGCTAATGCCTCCTTAAGTAACACCAGCTGCCTGCAATTAGTGCAGCTTCGCATCCCACAAGGTTGACTCAGCCTTCCATCCTTCCGAGGTAGGTAAAATGAGGACCCAGATTGTTGGGGGCAATAAGCTGACTTTGTAATAATGCTGCATGGGGGGGGGGGGGCGAAAGCCCTAATAATAAGCAGGCATATACATAGAATGAAGGCTATTGCTAAGCACATTGGTTTGTGCTTAAATTGTAAGCCGCCCTGAGTCTTCGGAGAAGGGCGGGATATAAATGGGATTTTAAAAAAAACCAAAACCTGACACAACATATTTCCTTCTGGCACAGATTTAATGACATTTGATAATAATTGCCATACATTATTCTCATTTATTTAGGTATGCAAACTTTTTTTTTCTTCCTAGCATTTTCCCATAATGGCAGTGTCCACTTTTTTCAGATCAACTGAGTGTTGATCCATAGGTTGGGACCGGAATTGATCAACGTCTGAGTCAGATGTCATGAGCTGAGAGACCGCAGGTGGCCCAAAGTCTCCCAGCCAGTTTCACATCTAAGGCAGGATTAGAACTCAAGTTTCCTGGTAACTGGCACAAAGTCACCCAACCAGCTTTCATGACTAGTGTGGGACTAAAACTCCTGGTCTCTTGGTTTCTAACCTTTGCCTTAACCACTGACTAGACCAAACTGGTTCTGTTTATAAACTTTTATGTATTGTTTAATATTTGATGAGTATGTGATCGTGGCAGATAATTTACAATCCCATTTTGTTGGTTGCCCCCATTTTTTGCGTTAAATTTGCTAATATTTTCCTTTCTATGTTTTCTTTGGGGGTTGTTGTTTTGTTTTTATTTTTTTGTATTTTCTTGTTACTGTGTTTCCCCGAAAATAAGACCTAACCAGAAAATAAGGCCTAGCATGATTTTTCAGGATGCTCATAAGTCCCACCCCCAAAATAAGCCCAGTTAAGATCATCAGCCAGACAGATGCATTTAGTACCATTTTTCCACAAATTAAGACCTAACCAGAAAATAAACACTAATGCGTCTTTTGGAGCAAAAACTAATATAAGACCTGGGCTTATTTTGGGGGAAATACGGTAGATATTAAAATAAACAAATGAGAAAAAAACAGATGATTGCAGAACAAATACCTGTACTTCCACTCAGGCCTGTACTTTACAGGCTTCACTTAATTGAGGATGTTGGTATTCTTGTCTCTCAATAGCAAATGCTTTCTAAATAAAAATTCTTCTTTCCTAAAATGTATAAATGACATGTGCTCATGAATTTCTTCCATGCTGGTAAAGGCAAAAGGAGAGGGATGAAGCTAAGAGTGATCCACAATGGGGTTGAGAGCAGGTACGGTAAGTTGCTCTGTGAGTGAGATGGGCAGGGTCTAAATCTGAAATACAAATAAAATAAAAATAAGGCTGTGCAGGAAGGCAGGAAAGCAGCCTAACTAAAGAAGGATTTTCGGAATCAAAACACTAAAATAGACCATAGAAAGCAATTTCTCTATTGTTGCCCTAAAACAGTATGCATATGAGTAAATGTTTAGACAGGTGCCAGATGATAAGAACTCATAGATCAAAAGGTGCAGTATTCCTCTGTGGAACAGAACACTGTATTCTACTTTCACAAAATGTTATTGTCAGGCTAATACCAATAGTAGAACAGAATAGAACAGAACAGAATAGAGCTGAAAGGGTCCTTGGAGGTCTTCTAGTCCTACCCCCTGCTCAAGCAGAAGAACCTATACCATTTCAGACAAATGGTTGTCCAGTCTCTTCTTAAAAACGTCCAGTGTTGGAGCATTTACAGCTTCTGGAGGCAGGTAGTTCCACTGATTAATTGTTCTAACTGTCAGGAAATTTCTTCTTAGTTCTAGATTGCTTCTCTCTTTGGTTAGTTTCCATCTGTTGCTTCTCCTGCCTTCAGGTGCTTTGGAGAATAGCTTGTCTCCCTCTTCTTTGTGGCAACCCCCGAGATATTGGAACACTGCTATCATGTCCCCCCTTGTCCTTCTCTTGATTAAACTAGACATAACCAATTCCAGCAACCGTTCCTTATATGTTCTAGCCTCCAGTCCCCTAAACATCTTTGTTGTTCTTCTCTGTACTCTTTCTAGAGTCTCGACATCTTTTTTACATCGTGGTGACCAAAACTGGATGCAGTATTCCAGATGTGGCCTTACCAAGGCATTGTAAAGTGGTATTAGTACTTCACGCAATCTTGATTCTATCCTTCTGTTAATGCAGCCTAGCAGTGTGTTGGCTTTTTTGGCAGCTGCAGCACACTGCTGGCTCATATTGAAGTGATTGTCCACTAGGACCCCGAGATTCCTCTCAGTTACTACTATTGAGCAAGGTACCACCTATAATATACCTGTGCATTTGGTTTTTCTTGCCTAAATGTAGAACCTTACTTTTTTCACAGTGCCAGTACTGAAAGAATACATTATTTTACAGGGACACATACAATTGGAGAATGGAATGTGAAGAACGTGAATCACAGAGACATTTATGTTTGATTTTGAGCATTTTTATTACCAAAAAAATCAAAACAGAACAATACATCAACAATAGTACAATAAAGTTTTACATTACAGCGATTTTATATAAGGAAGAAAAGAAACTCAAAAATAGAATTGAGGGGGGAAAAGGATACATTTAATATTGATATAAAAGTAATTTATTGATAATAGATAATATAATAGATAATAAATTGAAAATAGGAAGATGTGTTAGATATGTTCACTGCCTTGAGTTATTCGTATAAATAATAAAGGCAGGATAATAAATAAATAAACAAATGCATGCATGCATGCCTACACCCATACATACTTACATACATACATAATAAATTTGAAATTTAAAAGTATTACCAAATAGAAAGGTTGAAAGCCATGACAACAAAAAGAATATGTAATGATTGAATCTAAACCAGGGGTGTCAACCTCGCAACATCACATGATGTGTTGCAACGTATCACGACTTCTTTTCCATTGCCGGCAATGGGGTGAGTGCGGTTTCGCCAGGACGTATCCAACCCACCGGCTGGCAGTTTGACACCCTGATCTAGACTGTCACTATCAAGTAAGAAGAGAACAAGGAAAAAGATCCCAACCCAGAATGCCAACAAATTGAGTAAATAAATGTTTTTAAGAGCAATGTAACCATAAGAAATTTTAGCTGAGGTAGGCAAAGGGTACTTGAAATCACTAGGTGTGAAGACATTCTGTTTTCTTTCAAATCCAAAACAAAGAAACCATCTGGAACATCTGCGGAAGAAATTTGGCTGTGGCCCAAAAGTGACAAAGCCAGAAACATTTTGGTTCTTCCAGATTTCTGATGAAATAAAGGTGGTTGATACAAAAATGATTGTTTTTACAGACTGATTTGCAAAACCTCTTCTCTTCAACAATCACTTTCTCAATGCCACAAGGACTTGCTACTGTTTTACACCAGATTTTCTTTCTTCTTTGCTGCTCCTTGACCTATAATTCCCTTTCAAGCTGCATAGGATTCTTTTCATGCTATCCCCATGAATAGGCACTCTGAATGCATTCAGGTGCTTCCAAGCATAAGCCCCATGTGAAATGTCGTTATGGTGCAGGACTAGGGCAGGAGCCTTAGAGAAACCCAGGTTAAGTCCAGTGTCAGCCTTAGAAACTCACTGAGTAATTTTGGGCCACTTGCTCTCTCTCAGCCCAACTATTTCACAGGATAGTAGCTACTCATATAAAAAAGATCTCCATATCAGATCCCTTGAATTCTTGAAGAAAGGCAAGATGTACACACACCATAAAGCAAAGGGGAAAAGTGAAAGAATATTTTGGCAAAGGTACATGGGATGAGAGAGCATCCAGGGAAAATCTCCAGGTAAAAAAGCTACCAGAAAGTTGCTGATTTATAATCTGGGGTTTTCTTGGACTCACAGCTCCTGCTGGATCAGTAGGTAGAAGCAGTGACCCTTCTAGGAACAGGAAACATTGGACATTGTACTCCTTTAATTCAATGTATAGGCGTGCCTTCAAAGTGCTCTTTGGTTGAAGTACTACATCTATCTTTGAAGACTACCCAGAAACCTCAATGAAAAATGGGTATGTGCTGGGTATATGCTGCTGGGACTGCCTGATATTGTCATATAACATCGATTTTACTTTCAAGCACAACTTAAGGCACTGGTAATAAAAGTTTCACAAGATTTGGGACTTGGGTATCTATGAGACTGCTTGCTCCAAGTTAAATCTACTGCCCAAAATGTTTTTGGAAAGAGTTGCTTATTACCAGCTACGACGATAGAAAATCCAAAAGCAAACATTTCTGCTAGGGAGCAACCCTCCTGTAACATTTGTTATCTAAGAAATAAGAACAGCACATTTGTTGATATTCAGAATGTTTAAGACCTGGTTGTTTTTAATAGGTTTTCAGGTATTGGAATTAATGACTTGTGCATCTAAGGATGTGCAAAAAGTGTTATTCATAACTGATTGATTAGACATCATATTTCTACCTCACTACAATCAAGATTTCAGTGGTTAGCAGTCTATATACTTATTGCTATCACTGATGGTGAATCAGCTCGATACATAATACATCTTTTGTAAAACATTTAGATTGCTTGATTGAAATAGCATAAAAGCTCTAGCAATAAACCATAATCACTGAAAGCACAAACTTTCTGTGCAAACTAATTTTTGGCAAACTTTGCTACAAAATTATTGGCAAGGTATTTCTTCTCAGCATCTAACCCCAGTATCCTTCAAAGGCATCAAGAGGCTTTACCTCTTCTTCTACATTATCCTGGGTTAGACATCTGGCCCTCAAGAATTGACCGATTGACCAATTGACTGCCATCAAGTTGTTTTCAACTCAATGAAAATGGAGAAAGTTCTCTTTAGCAATTAATTCCTTTTGCCATTCTTTGCCATATGCTTCTACAGCCATGCTTGGATATCCTTGTAAAAAAAAAAAATCTCAGGTTCAAAATTAAAAATAAAGCGATTTCAGTTTCCTGAAAAAAGTATAGTTCTATTAATTTGCAACATATTTCCATAGCTGTAGAGTGGGTGACTTTCCGACTGTGCAGTGTACCATCTATGACCTGCCAGCACGTACTTGCCAAGGAAGATGTATGCACGATCCAAAGGATGAAGAGGAGTGGGGGGGAGGGGGTATGTCCATTTCACTATGCAGAGGAAACAAATGTAGGTGACAGTTGCAATTTCAGGGTATTTAGGGAAATATATTTCTAAATATATGTTTACAACATTGTTCATATTTTATGAGACTTCCTGGAGCCATCCAGAAGCAGTATTACACCAGAAGCAATGTACTAGGAGGAAGACTTTAGACTTTGAAGAGGGAAACTACGCTCTGTAGTTTTGTTTTTCCTCGGGGGCAGAGCAGCTACCGTAGTACAAGGGACAATACATCATAAATGGGGCACTGATGTTAAGGACACCAGGCACATGCACTGCTACAAGATTATTATTTTTTTAAATGAGCAGACCTGATGCGCAATTCTGAAATGGTAAAAACGTATTTCTGAATTAAATTATAAATATTTGTTAGATGCCTCACACCATTATGAAGAGGACAGTTCCTGTTACATGTTTGAACTAAAATCCCAGAAAATTACCCTTTGGGCCCAAGGGACTTCCCATCTAAGAATTAACTTTTAACGATTGCACTGAGGGACTTCATCCCTGAAAAGCGGTCCTGTTATCAATTCAAAAGTGGTAAAAAATAGCTATTGCTTCCCAAAAGGCAAACAGGAGAAAATGCAAAATCAAAAAACCAAGTAATTGAAACTGTTTCTCATAAACCAAAAGTGACAAGAGATTTGGGGGTAATTGTAGCCAGTTCTTCCACTGCACACAATTATTAAATCACCTTCTGTAGGAGAAAAGATGACAGAACCGGAGGGTGGGGTTAAGAGAGGAATCAGCCTAGAATCTCTACATAGACATAAGAGAACTAAGTCCAACCCCCCCTTGAGTGATGTTGACCCTTATCTAAGCAGGTGCCAATGGTAATTTGGGAAGATTTCTGTACCTAAGCTTTTGGCAATTAATGAATTTGACCACTTTCTTATGCACAATGACAAATGGATCCCCCTGTAACTTTCGTATTCAACACTGTTTGTTTGTACAGTGGTGCCTTGATACTCAACTGCTTTGAAACTCATCAAATGTGGTACTCAATGCATTTTGACACAAAACTTTTGTCCTGGTACTCATTGCTTGCACAAGCTAGAGTTGGTGTCAGCTGCCTTGTGACTCACTTACATTATTCCTTATGGGAAAAATTTGGTTTGTTTTTGGTACTCATTGTGCCTTCCAAAACCAATTAACAATGAGTACCAAGGTATAACTGTAAAGTAAAAAAAATATGAGCATTCTTTCAAGTATCAGGCTTAGATACAGTCAGTATTAATATTTTCTTCATTCCACTCTGCAGAATATCTCTCATTTCCATAGAAATGTAATTATACACTCCTCACAATTTTTTTATTCGAAGTAGAATTTTTTTTATCATAGTTGCAGCTTATCCCACTTTACAGTAATATCATATGTTTGCCAAGATTATGCAAAGATGCCAGATCTGTTAAACAAAATAATGCCCATGACTGTGCCTGGGAGGAAATTCTCATGGTTTCACAAGAAACCTTCCATAGTTCATGTATAGCTTCTTTTGAACTGGAAACATCATAGAAACTGGGATCTTCTGTATGTGGAGCATGACTTTCATGAATATAGTCCTTACCAGAACCAGCTGGCTACACTTCTTCATGTGATCTATACCAAATTTATCTAAAATAGATTTTTAAAATTAATTATAAGTCATGTATAAAATAATCAGGGGTTTAAGCCGAGATGCTCAGATGACAAGAACAGAGATATTCCCATCCATGGGCAATAATTTTTTAAAAAATATCCTAACAACTTTCTTGCTAGCCAAATATTAAGGAAACAACAGTTTTATCAATAGCACAATAAAACCAATCCTAAACTGTCCAGTGCCTCAAACAATCAATCAATGGAAAATTTCCATCATTATAAAATTGGTCAGATGCAGAAAGGAGATACAACTTGAAGCTATGAAGGCCATAGTCATCACCCAAAGTTAATGCACAAATTAAGTTTCAGCATTAAACAGCAGAGAGATTGTTGTCACTTGATCCCACCAGATTGCCACAAGACAGAGAATGGTCCCTTTCTTCAGTTGGATCCAAGCTTCTCAGGATCTCCATTTTTTTTTATTACTTGGAAGAGACTCCCTTCTCAGGGAAACCACTGTTACGGTTGCATAGTCCAACAACTGCAATTACCTACTAGACTCAGCCTACATGAATTTGACAAACATCTTCTGATTTTGAGGCAGCTCCCACAGACGGAAACCCTGGTGCTTGGTGGGCACCCAGGTCACCTGTCTTCACAGGCACCCAGGAATTAGCAGCAACAAGATGAGAAACAGGTGGTAGTCCTGCTGGTGAATGGGAATGGTTCTGGATACACAATTCTCCCATAGCACCACCAGTAGGAGGCAGTGCAGGATTCTGAAAAGATGATGGTCCAGGTGCTGGAATTTGTGCGTTAGGATACTGCATGTGCATGGCAAGCAACGGAGGAGGGGGGCTGTGATAGTTCTGAGTGGGATAAGAACCTGGCACTGGATTTAACCTGAAAGAGACAGAAGAGAGATGTGTTAATACAGGGGTCTCCAACCTTTCTGGATTGGCGGCCCGGTGGGAGAGGGAGGGGCAGGCGCCTTACGCGTGCATGGGCCAACTTGAATGTGGCTACACACACATGCGCATGAACAGGCTGCGAGCACGCACGCTATGTAAATGGGGCTGCGAGCATGTGTGCGAGGATCTCAATGACACTGGTGCTTGTGTGAGGCTTGTGCTGCCGCCAGGCTTGCACCGATGCCACTATCAGCACGAGGATCAGGCCAGTGCTGCCCCGTGAGACTTGCGCCACAGTCTGCAGCAAAGCTGCCACCAGCGCGAGGCTCACGCCGCCGTCCACCTGGCACTTGCAGCACTGCTGCCGCCTGTGCAAGGTTAGTGGCAATGCCGCTGCCTGTGTGGCACCCTACCGCCCATGTACCGTTAGCAGCACTGCTAGCACCCACGCAAGATTTGTGGTAACGCTGCCACTCACATGGCACTAGCGGTGCTGCCACCACCTGTGCAACACTCATGGCAATGTGGCACGAAGGGGGGGGATTGAGCTACTCAAGCGGCCCAGTGACCAATAGGCCACGGCCCATTAGTGGGCTGCGGCCTATAGGTGGGGATCTCTGTGTTAATAGACTCAATTCACGAGGAACACATGCAAAGTGACCTGCCCAGGTTATTATTATTATGAAGGCAGGAGTTACACAGATCCCATGGGAATTATATATTTTTGTTAATTTTTATCCCATCTTTTAATAAATAACTCAAGATGCCAAACATATATAATACTCCCACCTATTTTCCCAACAAGTATCCTCCGAGATCAATTTCAGCCTTTCTAATATGTAAAGAACAAATGCTACGTTAACCAGGGTACTCTTTCTTAAAGCTCATGTATTCCTGTTCTGGGAACAAATTGAGAAATGAATACTCAGTTCCTGCTAACAGCTCTCCTGGACCTGGAGATCTAAAGGAAAGCATATCTAAAGAACGGTTGCTGGGATTGGGTGTGTCTACTTTAATGAAAAGAAGGACTAAGGGTGACATGATAGCAGTGTTCCAGTATCTAGAGCCTTGGTGGAGCAGTGGGCTAATGCCTCCTTAAGTAACACCAGCTGCCTGCAATTAGTGCAGGTTTGCATCCCACCAGGCTCAAGGTTGACTCAGCCTTCCATCCTTCCGAGGTAGGTAAAATGAGGACCCAGATTGTTGGGGGCAATTAAGCTGACTTTGTAATAATGCCGCTTGCAGGGGTGTGTGAAAGCCCTAATGAGCAGGCATAGACATAGAATGAAGGCTACTGCTAAGCTTGTAAGCCGCCCTGAGTCTTCGGAGAAGGGCGGGATATAAATGGAATTAAAATAAATAAATAAATCTCAGGGGTTGCCACAAAGAAGAGGGAGACAAGCTATTCTCCAAAGCACCTGAAGGCAGGACAAGAAGCCATGGATGGAAACTAGTCAAGGAGAGAAGCAACCTTGAACTAAGGAGAAACTTCCTGACAGTTAGAACAATTAATCAGTGGAACAACCTGCCTCCAGTAGTTGTGAATGCTCCAACACTGGAAGTTTTTAAGAAGTGATAGGACAACAATTTGTCTGAAATGGTATAGGGTTTCCTGCCTGAGCAGGGGGTTGGACTAGAAGACCTCCAAGGTCTCTTCCAAATCTGTTATTTTATTCTATTCTACTTTATTTATCCTCCTGGGAGAAAGGAAAGCATCAATTGCTTTTCATACAAGAAAGCTGTCAAAGAAAAGTCAGCCTAACCTGACTGAATGCTAATTTATGGTTTACAATTAATTTCTGTACCCAAAGTCTCCTTTTTTGGAGGAGATTTAATATTTATTATTAAATTTAATTTTAATAAATATTAATAAATTAATAACATGACAGAAGCAGACAAGGAAATCATTTTTATGACAAAGGCACAGTCATAAATCAAGCTACTTCCTGAAATTCAGATAAACTGTTATATAAGGGTTTTTTTTTCTTTCCAAAGCTTTTAACATTATTAGTGTTTTCTTGCATAGCATTGCCTTTTATGATTTCACTTCATTTGGGCAAAAAAAGAGAGCTTGCTACTCAAAATAATGCATCCCTGCAATCTTCGTAAATAATTCTACAGTCCTTTTTGACATTCTTATACTATAGAGCAGGGGTGTCAAACTGCCGGCCCGCGGGCTGGTTGCATCATGCAGAGGGGCCCACCCTAGCTCCAGCAATGCAAAAAAAGTTGCGATACGTCGCAGCACATCATGCGACACGACAAGTTTGACACCCATGCTCTATAGTATCCTTAACTAAAAGACTTATTATAGTTGACCTCTATTTTTCTAGTCCCATATGTTACTGACTAAAGATGCTCACAAATCTTCTTTGGTCAATAATATTCCTAGCCTGAATTTTCAAAGGTAACGTTTCCACTATCTACTTTAGCTACAGAAAAACTAAGATCCGAGCTACTACTAATCGTGATACTTTTCCTTAAGGATCGTTAATGTTCAATAGAGCTGCACCATTTTCCCCAACTTTCTGAAATTTTATGTATACCTGGACCCATACTTTTAGTAGAACTTATTTCTTTGTAATTCTTAGACACATAACACAAATTTACAAAACAAAACATTATACCTAAGAGGAAAACGTATGTCAAAACTATGTGTTAAGATTAAAACTGTCAATATTTAATGGCTAAGATTTCTGCTTACTTGAAGGATCATTCACAAGATACATTTCGGTTTGGAGAAGATGGATAGATTATATTCAGAAAAAATATGGGACTAATAAGTTCCATTTAGCTTATGAGTAAATTTTAGATTGTTACAATTTTAAAAAAAAAATATAAGTTGGATATTTTAGACTGTTTGTAATTATGTTATAGGCGGGTTAAAGTGTATTATGTATTTGGTTATTTATATAGTTGATTAATGTTAGTTAGATTATGATTACTATATATTTGTAACCCTGTAACCAGCTTTGGGAAGTGGGGGAGGGGGAGGGGGGTTTAGGGGATGGGATAATATTGTAACCTTTATAAAACTTTTCAATAAAAAAAACTGTCAATATTTAACATTAACACATTCAACAGAATGTACCTTTATCTCAGATATACATCTTTTATATAGTGAGGCTACAACTTCTCTTATTTACAAGCTCATATGAAAGATAATATTGATCTAAATGTAGGATTAAAAACAGAATTATTTTTGAACTGCATAAATTTACCAAGTCATCAAATTTTAAATTCTGTGAAGTTACTGAAACTTTGAGAAATAGTGCTATTAGTAGAAAATTAAACAGTAAGCATTATGATAACTAGCAGACTTACTTTCGGTTCTGGAAAGCGCTTCTTTCTGCCAGGGATCCTGGAACATATTTTACCCAGGGAATTCTTTTCAACAGCCGGAAAGGGAACTTCTGATCTAAACAAGAGGCTGTTGATTCAGAGAAATCAAAAGCAAAGCAGTAACCATAACCATCTAAAATTTAGTAGTTAAGGAGAGCCAGAAAAAGGATGTGAAAGAAGGCATTTTTAAGCCTGGTCTTCTGAATATATTTTTTCTGAGATTCCTTTCAAGTGTTCAGAAACTTCAATGGAAGCTCTGGGAGTTCTAATAAGCACAGAACACCAATATTATATTTTCTTCACTTCCTTACATATTGTATTTTTTGAACTGCACTAAAATACAGTTCAAGAAAGGAAGGTCTCAAGAATGTAAAGTGGCTGACTTGCTACTTACGCTTAGTGTAATTTGCTACCTTTGCAATTTTAGGTAGGGTTTGGGGGTAATCTATTTAGTCCATTCAAGCAATAGTTAAAGCAGTCTGGATATATCTGGAAAACCCCAAAATGGAAAAGATTGTTGAAGGGTTAATATAATAAATCATTAAAGAAAATAAGCTTCCAGTGTATCTGTGCCATTTATAAGGCAGACGCTCATCTATCCTAAACATTTTACAAGTATTCTTTAGATCTGGAAGATGCAACTTGGTAAGTTAAAAGTTATGCAATTCATTATAAAAAGATACATATATTCCCAATTAAGAGGCCACAGAGATTTGCTAGGAAAGAAGAACTTGGGAAAATCCAGGCCAGGCAAAGCAGCAACCAGGGCACAAGTGTCATGCGGAAGTTCACTCCAAAGAGCACTGTTCTCCTCATCTGAGAACGAACAACTGATGCAGCCAGCATGGCAAAAGCCACAGGAATGAATCCTTCAGCATCTGTCATCTTCAACACGCCAGAAGCCATAGTCCTGAGTACAAGGTAGAGTAGAGCTAACGAAACCGCAAAGGCCAGAGTGAGGAAGGAGTGCTTCACAGTCCCCACCATCTTCTCAAAGCTGCCAGCAAAGTACCAGATGATAACAGCACCGCATACCAAGGAGATTACATCCTCATAAACAAAGATGTAGGTCACCAACCTATAAACTGCAAAAAGAGCCAAGTTGGCAAATAAATAATAGACAAGAAGCTGACACTCTGAAATCATTCCAAATGTATTCATAACTTTGGAAGAATGCTGCTAACTCCAAAGAAGAGGGGAACTGAAAGGCTGGGATAGGGTTAAAGCAGGGTGGAGAGCTTCATTAAATCAAAAGTCCAGAATCAGAAGAACGCCGGGTTTACTGAAGTAATTTTTTTTATCTAGTAGCCGCCCATCTCACCAAAAACTACTCTGGGCAGTGGGCAAGCTAAAACAGTTTTAGCTGCCAAGACTGCAGGAGGCAAGCAAGAGAATGTGCAAGGCCGTCCTGGGAAGGGCAAGCGGCAAAGGAGAAATGGGGGTAGCCTTTTTGGCAGCACCTCAGCCACGGCGTGCAGTCAGACTCGCTCGCCAGGCTGCCAACTCCAAGTGCTTAGCTAGCAGGCAGTTTGTTAGTCCGAAGGAGCTGCCCCAGGTCCCAGGCTACACACTGGGAGTGAGCCCTGCCTGCTCCGTCTGCTGCCTCCGCTTGCCTTCAATGCCAGCGTAATGCTGCTTTATCTGTGTATTCCGATAGCAGATATTTTGGCTACAGCCTGGGACCTCGGCGAGATACAAAGCAGTTGGTTGGAACCTGCAAGAAGACGTAGGTCCAAAAGGTCTGCAGCGTTAAAGCTCCCCCTCCCGAGAAGCGCAAGTCCCCCCCCCTCTCTCTCTCTCACACACACACACAAACACACTGACTGGGGGAAGAGGACTGGCAGCCCAAGGGCAGATGAGCGCCAGTGGAGACCCAGCCATATAAGAATGTCCGTGGTGTGTTAGCCATGGTGGGGTGCCTGCGATCCAGAGCCTTGGTGGAGCAGTGGGCTAATGCCTCCTTAAGTAACACCAGCTGCCTGCAATTAGTGCAGGTTCGCATCCCACCAGGCTCAAGGTTGACTCAGCCTTCCATCCTTCCGAGGTAGGTAAAATGAGGACCCAGATTGTTGGGGGCAATTAAGCTGACTTTGTAATAATGCCGCTGGTGTGTGTGTGAAAGCCCTAATAAGCAGGCATATACATAGAATGAAGGCTACTGCTAAGCTTGTAAGCCGCCCTGAGTCTTCGGAGAAGGGTGGGATATAAATGGAATTAAAATAAAAAAATAAAAATAAATCTTAAGGCAGCCGTGTTCATTTGTCCCATTCCGTTTGGACCAGTTCCTCTTCCTCTTGATCCCCGCGAGAGCAAGATAGAAAAAATTGTGTGTGTGGGTGCGTGCAGACACTTGGACCGGATTAATGAATGAATGGGCAGAAAGAGAGCGAGGGATAGGGAGAGAGGGAGAGAGAGAGAGAGGAAGGGAGGGAGAGAGGGAGGGAGAGGGAAGGAGAGAGAGAGGGAGGGAAAGAATATGAATATATGTGGTCCTTACTGGACCTTTAGTAAAGAACGTTTAATGAAATAGTTTGATATTTTAATTAAGAGATGAGGTATGGAGGTAATTATGTTGTATTTAAAGATGGTAGATAAGCTACTAAAATTATTTTTACCTGTTGGGATGAAGGAGAAAGGTTTTCTTTCTTTCCCCCGCAATTTTTTTTCTTTTCTATTTTTCTATTTGTAGTTTTTATAGTTTGCACCGGCTTTTTATTTCATAAATATGAGGAAGACTCAAATAGACATTGAGTATTTTATTTGAAAGTAACCTTCGACCCAGCGTTTTTTGGGGGGAGTTCAAAATGTTTTTGTTGCATGCAGAAATAAAAATTTGTTTTCTTTGTAGCAGTTCATTGATTTCATAAATGCAACACACTATAGTTTTTTTTTATACATAGCATAAAGGTAAAAAACAATATATGCAATATTATCTTCAAAAGGGTTTTGTGGCTCCCAGTGTTTTCTTTTCTGTGGGAAACGGGTTCAAGTGTTTAAGGTTGCCGACCCCTTGGTCTAGACCTACCTTCCATTTGCTCCTGCTTTGCCAACCATCAAGAAACCTAAGCTCAAAATGTAATAGAGAAGGAAGAACTCTGCTATGTAAGATTCCTCCGGAAGGCAGCTGCCTAGATGAATTTTATTAACCCCAGGAAAAAGCAAGGAATGACTGTGGAAATTAAAGATGAGGACAGTCCAGCAGAGATTAGGAGAAAGGGCCAGACTGTCTCCTGGTCTGGCCTGATAGGGGTATATGGGTTTTTTATTGGTTTTTATTATTTTATCATTGTTGTATTTTAATTGGGCATTGGTTTAATTTTCTTTTAATTTTTGTACTGCTATTTATATATGCCCTGTGAACCGCCCTGAGTCCCTTAGGGAGAAGGGCGGTATAGAAATCTCAATAAAATAAATAAATAAAATAAATAAAATAAGTCTTGGAAGAAATCAGTCTTTGCTAGGATTTTTTTAAATTTATAAAATTTACAGACCACCCATCTTACGTCAAGATAATTTTGGGCAGCTTTCATGCCTAAATTAAATAAATGCTGAAAAGCAATAGAATGACTCCTGTAACGGCCCCAGGACCTCTTTCCAACATAAATCAGCCAATGTCCTCCGTGAAGTACGAAAAACAGAGCCTTCTCGTCTTTGTCGTAAATGCTATGGTAGCCTGCTCCTTCCCATGGAAGATCCATTTCCATCTCCCTTGCATTTCACACTCTCCTCTCCCTCCCCCCCCCCAGCTTTCTGAAAAGACTCCACAGGGGAGAATGTAACAGCCGCTACCAGAGGAAGGCAGGAAAAGAGGGAAATGGTATAGGGTTTCCTGCCTGAGCAGGGGGTTGGACTAGATGACCTCCAAGGTCCCTTCCAACTTTATTTTTATTATTATTATTATTATTATTATTATTATTATTATTATTATTATTATTATTATTATTATTATTATTATTATTATTTATTATCCCTCGAGCTCACCCTGCCCTTCCTGCACCGCCGCCGGCCGCAGCAAAAACCCCGACAGAATGTCGTCGGGCAGGCCATTACTTCTGATCCGCTGCAACAGGCCCAGCCCGGAGACCAACAACGTGAGCAAAATCGTCAGGCAAGTAGCCACGGGAAACTTTTCCATGCTCTCCCGCCTTCACCCTGCCCACCCGACTTTCGGATCGTCCGGGTTACCGAGCTTCCCGAATTCTGCTTCCGGGTTAGGTCATAACCAATCGAGCCAAGAACTCAGACAGACAGGAAGGCCCGCCTTCCCGCTGAACGAACTCGGCGGGGTTTGGCCAGGTGAGGTTGTATTCCCCCCCCCGCCTGTCCCGAAAAGCAAAGCCGTTCTCCGTTGCCGTCGTAGCCGAACACCCAAGGGCAGGGGTAGGCAACCTCGGCTCTTTTATGACTCATGGACTTCAACTCCCAGAATTCCTGAGCCAGCCAAGCTGGCTCAGGAATTCTGGGAGTTGAAGTCCATGAGTCATAAAAGAGCCGAGGTTGCCTACCCCTGCCCAAGGGTCTTCAAACTTGGCCCTTTTATGATTTGTGGACTTCAACTCCCAGAATTCCTCAGCCAGCGTGTCTGGCTGAGGAATTCTGGGAGTTGAAGTCCACAAGTCATAAAAGGGCCAAGTTTGAAGACCCCTGGCCCTAACCTAAATGTTCTTTCAAATAACAGCTGTGGAAAGGAGGCGGAGCCAACTTAGGCTCCAAACCACAGATAGGACGACTGCAGTGGAACCACCCATTTGTGCTGGGTTGAACCTGAGAGCTGGATTCTGCATATAGGTAGTCTTTGACTTACAATAGTTCATTTAGTGACTGTTCAAAGTTACAACGGCACTGGAAAAAAGTAACTTACGATCATTTTTCACACTGACAACTGTGATCAAAATTCAGATGCTTGGCAAATGGTTCATAACCATTGCTGTGTCCCAAGGTCATTTGATCACTTTTTGCAATCTTCTGGCAAGCAAAGTCAATGGGGAAGCCAGATTCACTTAACAACCATGTTACTAACTTATCAATTGTAGTGATTCACTTGACAACTGTGGTAAGAGAGTTTGTAAAATGAGGCAAAACTCACTTAAATGTCTCATTTAACAACAGAAATTTTGCTCAATTGGGGTTATAAGGACTACCTGTGTTGTAGTAGTTCAAGGTACAGGCAAATAGCCGACAATTCTGGAAGCTAAAGCGAGGGAGTTCCTTGAGAGGCATGACTATCTTAGCATAATATGTACTGTATAATAAAATTCATCAACTATAGCCTTTTTTTTGACATGACACCAACATGGAAATGGTTTTATTATTGCCTTTGCTGGGATTTTAGATTTTTATTTCCCAGATTAGTCTGAGATGTTCTGGCTGTCTTCTTTAAAGTGTTCATCACTATATCCAGAGTTGCTTAGATGAAAATTAGGCTAAATGGCTTGGTACAACTGCTTATATTCCCATATGTTGCTTTGAGATTATAACAATGATAATATTTTAAACCTGTATCCATTAATTAATTGAGGTTTGTTTGCTTGTGTGCATTCAAGTTAGTCTTAACTTCTGGCAACTACTTAGACAGGTCACTGCAATTTTATTGGCATGGTTTTTCAAAACTGGTTTGTCATTCCTTGGTTCCTAGGGCAGAGAGAGAGAGTGACTGGGCCAAGACCACTCAACTGGCTTTGGGCCTAAAGCAGGATTAGAACTCACAATCGCCTGGTTTCTTGTCTAGTGCCATAAGTACTACATCAGACTGGCTCTCTTAATCTGTTTACCAAGTGTACTTTGAAAAATAATCTGAAACTTCTATAAGAGTGAATTAACTGAATTAAAATTCTATAATTCTGTGATTAGTATCCGAGCTGGCTGAGCTTTTAAAGACTGATCAGAGCTGAAAAGAAGTACCAGGTAGATTCACAAACTGGTCAAACCATGTTGATGCTTGCTTGACTCTAACTTAGTGTATTGGAGAATAAATCTGCTGTTCAAATAATTAAATGTCATGATTTAATGTTATATTTGAACAAAATATATCTCAAATCTTGGGCTGTTGTTTAAAATAATTTATTGGTTGTGTATAAGGCAGATTGCAACTGCATATACATCTAAGCAGAGCCAAAGCTTCCAGTGATTCTCAGCTTTTCTAAGAGCCATTGGATATAAAAAGATGTTATATTTCTTTAGAAATGGCATGAGCTATGGTTATTCAATCTCTTGAACTGTGTCAAATATGTTGAAAATGTTCGGTTTTTAAAAATGCCGAAGAACAGAAATAGACATAAAAATTATTTACAGAACCTATAGACATTTATATTATTGAGCTGTGCAAGAGTTACAAATTATATTCTAACTATTTTCTACATGATATGAAAACTGCAACAATAACTTTTATAGACTAAATATTGCAAATTAGGAAAGGCATTCACAACAGAAGACTTTAGGGGATGGTGCTTATCTCCGTTTCTAAGCGAGGGAGCCAGCGTTGTCCAAAGACATTTCCATGGTGATGTGGCCAGCACGATTATACATGGAGGTGCACAGAATGCTGTTACCTTCCCATCAAAGTGGTACCTATTTATCTTCTCACATTTGTGTGCTGTCAAACTGTTAGGTGAGCAGTACTTGGGCAAGGACAGGAGCTCACTCCATTGTGCAGCGCTTGGGTCTGAGTGTAGAAACTTAGTTGACTTGGTAGGTAATTAGAAGTATCTAATTGAATTCTGCACCAGAATTAGTTTCAGACAGGGAACAAAACCAGCACAAACTCACTCTGGGAAGCTGTTTCATTTCCCCAACTGTCTTGCAATTACTAGAAAAGAGAATCATCCCTGCAGTTGAGTTATATTTCTGAGATTCTCTTTCAGAGTGTTTAAAGACAATTTTATACCCCAGCTGTTTATAAGGGATGGAGGTACACTTCTAAAGGACAAGCAAAACAGGTCCTGGCCCTATATTTTTCAGCATCTGCTTGATATGTAGAATTTTAGAAAAAAATAAACTCAATCTAGTTTTCTTTCAAGACACCAAAATTAAATCAGAGGGCTTAAAAAAATATTGGCACAACAGAAAAAGGTTTTGTCCCTAGCATCTACAGAAAAATTGCATTATGTACTCATAAAACAAAGTGACTTCTTGAGAAGCAAATCTGTTCATCTTCTTGCTTTACCAGGTGAGTATCCCTGCCAGATGGACTGGACGGTCATTTTGATTGCACGAAACCACAATATATTTCCACCTGCTGTCTTCTGCCTTGTATTTGCAATCTTTTCCATATTCCTGAGAAAGTCTGCAACTTGTCACACGAAATTTCATGATACTCTTCTTATATTCCAAATTTTGGATCATGTATGGTTTCCCTGTCACACAGGTGTGGTCAATAAGCTTCTCAGGGGCATGGATGAATGTGTTCAGCCGTTTGCATCCATTCCTAGTCAAAGCAATCCTTCTATTTTGCATCTCACTGTTGCATCTGTTGTGGTCTATGTTATCCAGAAATGTCATATGTTTCCTTTGAAAGGCTTGTGGGCTCTGAGAGTGAGAAATGTTGATAACAGAGATGGAGATAAAGAACAGAATCATCATAGATACTCCATTTGAAGCCATTTTCTTTGGTTGGATCTAAAGTTTTAAAAACAGTGAAACTTTAAAAAAATGCAAGGCAAATTTACATGTTGACCTGATTACCTATTTATTCCTGTTTTCCAGATAGTTATCATTTAGAGTTCCATAAATTTGTAGAGAACATCACAGGATGGAATTACACTTCGTACTGAACGTACTGAAGTTCACACGATGCATTAAATTGCTTTAAGATGAATACACATATCACATACAATTCTTGAACTTCGGAAGTGGCTCTTTGGTTCTGCATACACTCTTATTCAAATTTAGAACTTACCACTATTCAGAATTTGAATTAAATTTACATTAAATTGATTTTACATTGAAAAAGTAAGAAGTAACACATGAAATCTGAGAAAAGGACATCTAATTAAATATCTTTACACTACTTCAATTCATTATACTTGTTCATGTCTTCAAACCTTGTTTCTGCCATGTCTTATTCCAAGACTCAAACTACTGTCACTTAGAATCCTGATCTTGTACTTTCTTAACCAGCCTGAATCAACCAAGTGAATAAATTTATCCTGGAGAAAATAATTTAATCATGTCCTCAAATAGCTTACTAGGGCAACCTTAAATTTATAGTAGTATAATCCAAAGTCTACAACAGTGTAGTATTGTAATTGTGCCTCCACCAATAAATAAAATGCTTCTAGCATTTGAAAGGGTTCAATAGTCATGGCACGTTGAACATCGGAAAATAAAAACATATTGGCTAGAAAAATATTCATTGAATTTAGATTAAAAAAGAGATAATATACAAAAGAAATCTGAGAAAAGGACATCTAACTAAAAATATTATTTTAGACAAAAATATTCATTTAATCTTTTTCATTGGGATCCTGAATGACTCTAGGATACACACCCACATTTTATTGCAGGATCTTCTTGTCCTGATAGAATGTGAGTCATCATAGCTGTGAGGACTTTTGTTTCAAAAACAGAAAGAAGAAAATGCCACTCACAGAGGGGAAAAAAGGGGTCCCACTGCATTTTGAGAAAACATTTTACCGTCTTTTAGGTCAGATTAATTCATCTGATTTTGATTATATCAGCTATTTATCATTTAATTTTGAATAAAATTGTACTTACAATTTTACTTTCTCCAGTGGCAGCTCCTGACTTAGCACCAACTTTCACTGTCTCTTGGACTACTGATCTAGAATAGTCTGCTGACAAAGAGAGTAGCTACGCCCCAGCTTAAATTTGTTTTTCTCCCAACTGGCATTTCTTTCTTTGTTGGAACATGTCTTCTTTTCAAACTTGAACATTTAGGCTGTTCTGTAATTTCTGGAGCACTCCTGATTGGACCTTCTTTAGGCAGCAGTAAGAGGCATTTTGGGAATTTTGGAAGTCGATTGTGGCCTCCCTCTCATAAGAGGGAATAAGAAGGGTGCTGATGGCAGCAGCAGAGGAGGGACCTCTTTGGTTAATGGTTTTGGTGCTGACATTTACAGCTAACAGTGCCAGTTCAGAAAATGGCTGCCACATGGGTACAGCCAGTGTCAGGTGCAAGAAATCAGTAGCCAGGATAGAGTTCCAAAGCACTATAAGTTTACTTCATGCTACCTATTCACAAAACTCTGAACTACTAATGGTCAAGGCAAATTTGTGCCAGATAAGAGTCAGTGGACTTCAAGAGGGGGGGGGCTGGACTTAGGCCTGTTACTGGCACGTAAATACTCCAAACTAATGATGTGTTTGACCCCACGCTAGGGCTCAGCTTGGTCATCTACATCCAGGAATAAAATAATGATTTAGGATAATCAGTCAAATTCCCTTCCATAATTCTACTGATTACTGTTATTTTTTTTCAGGGCAGATGAATCATCCATCATTTTATATTCTAAGCTTGTCTAGCGAGCCCATGTGATGCTCAAAGGCATTTTTATAAAGATGGTAGAGGATGAGGAGTTCAGTTATAACAGTATTTTAATATGGCATTTTTTCTCTTTGCCCCTCTCGATCTCAGCCATATCTCAGTCCTCAACCTACCATATGTCTTAATGTCCATTCACAGTTACAACTATCCCCCCTAAATCTATTTACAGCCTGTTTTTGAAGTTACAACGGCTGCCTCCCCCCCATCACATGATTGCATGTGGGGCGCTTGGTATCTGGCTGACCTTTATAGCTGTTTGTAGCATTTTTTTTATTTTAATTCCATTTATATCCCGCCCTTCTCCGAAGACTCAGGGCGGCTTACAAGCTTAGCAGTAGCCTTCATTCTATGTATATGCCTGCTTATTAGGGCTTTCACACACACCCCCAAGCGGCATTATTACAAAGTCAGCTTATTGCCCCCAACAATCTGGGTCCTCATTTTACCTACCTCGGAAGGATGGAAGGCTGAGTCAACCTTGAGCCTGGTGGGATGCGAACCTGCACTAATTGCAGGCAGCTGGTGTTACTTAAGGAGGCATTAGCCCACTGCTCCACCAAGGCTATATTGCAGTCACATGACTGTGATTTTGCCTGTTTCTGGCATTTACTTTCAGTTTTCAGCAAAAAATGCTCATTGGAGAAAATTGATTTGTTTAATGACCACAGACCTCACTTAACGACCATCACAAAAATGATGAAAAATCAGGTCTAATCAGATGATGCCTCAACTTATGACTGCAATGACTTACAACTACAATTCTGGGCTCAGTTATGATCTTAGGTTGAGGACCACCTGTAAAATCTCATGTCTGAAACCCTTTTGCCCACTATGGACATAATAGGTCTAATATTCTTATGATTATCACAAGAGTAAATAAATTAGAGGTAACTGTCAACCATCGATCCATAACTCTCAGCCATTTAGCAAGGGTAAAAAATGCAAAACAGTCAAAATAAGCAGATATAATTGATTAGTGTGCAAAACCAGAGTTTTTTTTTAACTATCAGAAATGTTGGTGTTATGCGCTCCTGGCCACTTTCCTTCATGACCAGAGACCAGCTCGCCTGACCAATAACCAGCCAAGACACAGTGAAGGCCTTTTGTTTCGTTTATTGCAATAAGCGGGGAGAGAAGCTATCAAAACTTGGTTCTCTCCAAAGTTTCAACCCAAAATATTCCCATTTTTATATATCCCTGGCCCCGGCTGCACATCCCTCCTCTTTCCCCATTGGCTGAGGTACTATGAGGTTACACTCTTTCCGACCACCTCCTACATATTTCCTGCTACATACTAAATCATACATCCCATGTAGATTAAAATTAAGAGATAATTTATGCAAGGTGTGTCAGTTAATATTAATCAACTAATTGCACATGCGCAGTTGCTTGAGTTCTAGCCCCCTTTTTATGACCTTTTAGAAAAAATAGTTTCTTTCCTGTTTTGCTACTTATCTTCTCTTACAGATGTATTGATAGCTTGTCTTCTTCCTTTCCTACTCTTAAGGCCCAACTAATTTTTGCCTACGTGTTTCACTTAGCATCCTTTCTTTGTGTTCTCCTTTCCTGGTTCTCATCTCCATTCACCTAGTAAATTTCCACTGCAGCATATTCAGTTTTAAATTTCTCTTTCAATATTAAATTTTTTGAAGACCTTTCATTTACTTCTATCATTGGAAAGTTTTAATATGTGGACTAAGTGATTATAAATTGCATTGAATTATAATTTTAAAGAAAATTTTTATGATGTTTCATAGGCATTGTCAAAAATATATAAAGGAGTTTTAAATGTATGATGGAAATGCAACTGCAATTCCAAGGGTATATTTACATTTATCATCTCTGGTGGACTTATGATAAAGAAATACTGGGACCAGATATTTACTTTAGAAGATTCTTAAATATAAAATTGAAACCAGATGTTTTTCTTTTAGATTTGAAGGACTAAAACTTTTAAAGAAAATTTGTGGCTTTGTTATCATAAATTTTGCCAGTAGTGAGAATATTATATGCACAAAGATGGAACGACACACACACACACACACACTAATTCCCATTATGAAATAGTGGATGGTAAAGAGATGGCAAAACTGTTTTAACCAAAGAGCAGTGGTGGGATTCAGCTGGTTTGCACCACTTCAACAGAACTGGTAGCTAATTTTTTGTTACCCAGGCCCAGAATGGACTTCCGGAAGCGGCATCAACACAGAAAACCGATTGTTCACATATTTGAATCCCACCATTGCCAAAGAGAATTATCTTTGTTTCTGTTTGGAAATTGCTTCTGGACTTTTCCTCAAAACTCTTGAAAATAAAACTTTGATTTTAGATTTTGATAATTAGACTGGTTTTGTTATATGTACAAATAGCTTGAAATATTGTGCAATGTAAAGGAAGAGGTTGAGGTTGTAATTCTTTTCTATTTTACTGCACTGAAAAAAGTTGGAAGTCATTTCCCTATCTTTGTATTTTTCTTTTTCTCTTACTTTTCCACTTTTTTCTGTTTTCATCTCATAATTAAACTTAATAAAATCTGTATTTAAATAAAGAAATGTAAGAAAGTTTGGCAAGAATCAAAGAGTTGTAATCATACTAGAAACTTCAGGCAACTTCTTGTTGAACTCTGCCCAGGGAAGATATTGCAAATCACAATGCACCACTTTTATTTCTTAATCTTTATATATCTTATTTATGGGTCCAGGCACTGATTCAGAGACCAATAAGTTTTCTTGAAACTAGATGAAAAGGAAAAATACAATCTTATATGATCTAAATATCTTATATTTTTATGGTGGTGTTGCTATTGTTAGATGCTCAGAGTTACCAGGTGAAGCCATATAAATTGCATAAATAAATAGTTTTAAAAACAGCTTTCATCTTGAATCCCAAGTTCTTTACATAATAAAATCTTGGATTTTGTAACTAAAGCTTCTGGGTAGGAATCCCATGAATTTTCCTGCAAAATCTGGAAAAGTATATCACCCTCATCTCCCTCCTAAGCACCTGAAATGATTATTATTTATTAAATTTATTTGCAATTCTGGGCGTCTTACAAAGTTAAAACCAATAAAAAACAACTATATGTATAGCAATAAAATTATAAGTAATGGTAAAAAAACGGGGCAGGAACAAGGTGAACACTGCTAGGGAATTCTGGGATTTACAATCCACACATCTTAAGGTTTTGCGACAGAGCAGGGCTAGGCAACCTTGGCTCTTTTATGACTCGTGGACTTCAACTCCCAGAATTCCTGAGTCATAAAAGAGCCAAGGTTGCCTACCCCAAACGATCCCTCAGTTATTGTGAGGATCAGTATTCGGCGGACAGAGCCTTGTTTATTACGTTAAATTATTTGGAGGAAAGGCATGATATAAATGTAATAAATAAATGAATTCATTTTGCCTGAAAGAATTATTTAGGCTACGATAGGATATTTCTTTATAGCCAGATGTCCTCACGCTCCTCTTTAATGGTCACAGTGGTACAGCCCATTTGGGAACAGGGACTCTTTCTACTGCCGGTATTACCGTACTTTTCTCTTCCCGCATCCCGCAAATTAGTCGGATGAATTCCAATTTCCTACTTTACTTCCCCCCTTTCTTTCTGCAGGCACTGTTCAAAGTGGTATATTCCGCCTGCTCTGATTGGCTGCGTCGCTCCGCAGTCGAAGCGACGGCGGCGTCGACTCCGCTACTGCCGCCAGAGTCAGTCAGCCTGCTGGCAGAGGAGGCGGTAGATACAGTGTGTCGCTTGGGGGGCTTTTTGCTTTTCCCCGCTGCTGGTTTGCCCGTTGGGGTTGGTGACCGGGATGGCGTCGGGTAGGTTTATTTCCTCCCCCTTCTCCCCTTGTTGGGCGAAAGAGGAAAAGAGGCCTGTCACTAGAGGGGCTGAAAAGAGGCGGGAGAGGGCGTGGTGTATGCAGGAGGCGGGAGAGCCCTAGCGGGACCGTTCTGGCCGTCGCCATCTTAGAGGCTAGTGCGCCTGTGCTCGCGGTCCACCACTATCCCTCCCTCAGCCTTGTCATCTCCGTCCAGGTCTTCTCGGTGTTAAGTTAGGCTTGATCAGTGGCCGACTCATTTTTTTGTATTGTTCGTCCTTCCTTTTCCCTCCGAACTTGAACCCGTGCCCGTGTATTAAATTTGCAAAAGAATGCTGTGTACTCTTTTATTTTCCAAGTAAATTAACACAAGTGGTAAGATAACTCAGTTTTAAGAATACGAAAAAGCCTCTCTGGGCCAGACCAAAATCTTACCTGCTCCATTAACCTACAGCAGGGGTCTTCAAACTTGGCCCTTTTATGACTTGTGGACTTCAAGTCCCAGAATTCCTCAGCCAGCAAAGCTGGCTGAGGAATTCTGTGACTTGAAGTCCACAAGTCATAAAAGGGCCAAGTTTGAAGACCCCTGACCTACAGAGACCAATCTGACATGGCTGGGAAACTCGCAGGCCAGGACACCAATGAAATAAGCCTTCAATTCTGTGTGCCTCTTCACCCTCACCAGACCTCGCAAATAATACACTGTTCACCTGAAGGCTTTGTATTTAGTTATTGTACTTTCTCTTAAAAAAATAGTGTGCTGTAGTTAATATAGGATGGAAAGAACTAATTCAATAAGTTAATTCATGAAGTTTTCAGGCACTCTTGGGCCAGTTGTTTTCTTAGCTTAATATACCTTATAGAGTTGCTGTGAAGGTACTTCTTTTATTATACAGTTAATAAAAATGAAAGAACTACCCTGTCAAGCTCTATGGAAAGTGTAATTTTGTAGGATATGAATATTAGTAGTCTTAGAAAAAAAATGTCCTTTACAATGTTGGGGGGGGCGGGGCTGGTAAGAAAAATGGTAGAAAAAGGTAAAAAAAATACTTTGAATGTAAGGGTACAGTATGGGAAAATGCAGAGGGTTACAAGTGTAAGCATGTGAAGCATAGAAACCACAAGTTTGCCAAGCTATTTTTCATTTTATTTTTGTTTTAGTTTCTTTTTAATAATAAAAAAATTAAATGGGAAATAGATATAATTCCCAAAGAAATGTCAGCATTACTTTAAAAGAGTACTTCTCAGCCCTATGTGGGCCGTATAAGCATTCCTAGATAATGAACTATGTACAGGTGCACTGTAGTTATTAAGATGACATCTATATGCCTCTTTCCCCAATCCCAGATATGTAAGCTAAAGTAGTAAGGAAAAATCTCAGGTTAACGGGGTGTTTTGTGATAAATGTAACAAAGTACAACTAGCAGGCTCCCAGTATGAGCTATTCTATAAGGTTATCCACAGTTTGCAAGTGACACAAAGAGATTGTAACGAATAGAGAGGAGATTATTTACTAGACCAATTTATAAGGGGGACTTCTCATCTTCCTCCTGAAACAAGTGTGTGTGAATACTACATCCTGAAATTTTGCTCAATAATAGCCTTGCGGATTGACAGATAAAACTTAGCTCCAAATTGTCCTATCTCCTTTCATAACCCAGCAGACCCTGGATCTCCTGTTCCCTGTTCAGTATGTTAAGCCAGAGGTCCCCAACCTTTTGGGCACCAGGGACTGATTCTGTGGAGAGAGGTTTTTCTGCAGGCCGGAGGGTGCACGGTTTTGTGTGCTGCCTGCGTCCCACAAATGGGGCTTTGCTTGTTTGTGCGGACTGGTTGCTGGCATGCCGTGGCCTGGTACTGGTCCACAGACCGGGAGTTGGAGACCCCTGCGTTAAGCACTACACTTCTTGACCATGAAGAAAAAGGTTTCCAAGGTTTGAGAGTAAGGCCTGTTTTGCCATATCTGAAAAATCTTCGAAGTCCTCAAAAAGGATTTATAGACAGATTTTAATGATCAGAGGGCAAATTTTTGCCAAGGCAATCTTCAAGATAGCGTTTTAAGGCATACTACTTTATTAGTATAAAATAAAAGACCCTCTTACATATGTATTTTATATGTGTATTTTCAGGAATAGCATGAACCTTTCTGATAATAAAAAGATTCACATAATAAAGGCGAGAGGTCATGTTAACTAATGCCTAAGCCTATCTTTATCTGATAAAAGCTCCACATTTAGGGAGTTAAAATTAGCAAAAAACTTTGAGGCAACTTTCTTTTTAAAGAAACCGGTATACTTGTGACCAATTATCTTCTGCAGGTCAGGGGGTGTGTTTTTTGCCCATTTTTGTTCTTTCTTTTCTTTGGTTTGCCTTCCATCACATTTCATTTAAAGAATCCTTAGCTTACTTGCTGTTTTTTGAATTGTAGTTGAGATCACCAGCTAAAGGTAAAGTGTCCAAGTTTATCTCACATTTTGGTGGCTAATGAACTACATTTTCTATTATGGCTGTGTTTTTTATGCTTTGATAGCTTAAGTAACCCCTTCATGGATTACTGCCTTGTCGTGGCAAAGGGGCTTGCGTAATTCAATGAAGCTATGAGCTATGCCGTGCAGGGCCACTCAAGACGGAAAGGTCATAGCAGAGAGTTCTGACAAAACGTGATCCACTGGAGAAGGAAATGGCAAACCACTCCAGTATCTTTGCCATGAAAACCCTATGGACAGTACCAAAAGGCAAAACGATATGACGCTGGAAGATGAGCCCCTCAGGTCGGAAGGCGTCCAATATGCTACTGGGGAAGAGCAGAGGGCTACTGCTAGTAGCGCCAGAAAGAATGAAGCGACTGGGCCAAAGCCGAAAGGACGCTCAGCTGTGGATATGTCTGGTCGTGAAAGGAAAGTCCGATGCTGTAAAGATTCTTTCTCCATAGGAACCTGGAATGTAAGATCCATGAATCAAGGAAAGCTAGACGTGATCAAACAAGAGATGACAAGACTAAACATCGACATCTTAGGTATCAGCGAACTAAAATGGACAGGAATGGGTGAATTTAATTCAGATGACCATCAGGTATACTACTGCGGGCAAGAATCCCTCAGAGGAAATGGAGTAGCCTTCATAGTCAATAAAAAAGTAGGAAAAGCAATACTGGTATACAACCCTCAAAATGACAGAATGATCTCAGTTCGAATCCAAGGCAAACCATTCAATATCACAGTAGTCCAAGTCTATGCCCCAACCACCAGTGCTGAAGAGGATGAAATTGACCAGTTCTATGAAGCCCTACAGCACCTTATAGAACTAACACCCAAAAATGATGTCCTTATCATCATGGGAGATTGGAATGCTAAAGTAGGAAGCCAAAAGATAACTGGAATAACAGGTAAGTTTGGCCTTGGAGTACAAAATGAAGCAGGGCACAGGCTGATAGAATTTTGTCAAGAGAATACGATGGTCATAGCAAACACTCTTTTCCAACAACCCAAGAGACGGCTTTACACATGGACATCACCAGACGGTCAACACAGAAATCAGATTGACTATATGCTCTGCAGCCAAAGATGGAGAAGCTCTATACAGTCAGTAAAAACAAGAACAGGAGCTGACTGTGGCTCAGACCATGAGCTTCTTGTTGCAAAGTTTAGGCTTAAATTAAAGTAGGGAAAAGCACTAGGCCAGTCAGGTATGAATTAAATCATATCCCTGTTGAATATACAGTAGAGGTGACAAATAGATTTAAGGAATTAGATCTGATAGACAGAGTGCCTGAAGAACTATGGACAGAGGTTCGCAACATTGTACAACAGGTAGCAACCAAAACCATCCCAAAGAAAAAGAAATGCAAGAAAGTAAAATGGCTGTCTGAGGAAGCTTTGCAAATAGCTGAGGAAAGGAGGGAAGCGAAAGGCAAGGGAGAAAAAGAAAGATATGCCCAATTAAATGCAGAATTCCAAAGAATAGCTAGAAGAGATAAGAATGCCTTCTTAAATGAACAATGCAAAGAAATAGAAAAAAACAATAGAATAGGGAGGACCAGAGATCTTTTCAAGAAAATTGGAGAGATGAAGGGAACGTTTCATGCAAAAATGGGCATGATAAAGGACCAAAATGGCAGGGACCTAACAGAGGCAGAAGACATTAAGAAGAGGTGGCAAAATTACACAGAAGAACTATACAAGAATGAGCTTAATGTCCCTGATAATCACAATGAGGTGGTCACTGAGCTCGAGCCAGACATCCTAGAATGTGAAGTGAAGTGGGCCTTAGAAAAGCTGAGCAACAACAAAGCTAGTGGAGGTGACAGTATTCCAGCTGAGCTATTCAAAATCTTAAAAGACGATGCAGTAAAAGTGCTACACTCAATTTGCCAGCAAATTTGGCAAACTCAACAGTGGCCACAGGATTGGAAAAGATCAGTTTAGATTCCAATTCCAAAGAAAGGCAGTGCCAAAGAATGTTCAAACTATCGCACCATTGCACTCATTTCTCATACTAGTAAAGTTATGCTTAAAATTCTACAAGCTAGACTCCAGCAGTATGTGGATCGAGAACTACCAGAAGTACAGGCAGGATTTCGAAGAGGCAGAGGAACTAGAGATCAAATTGCTAACATACGCTGGATCATGGAGAAAGCTAGAGAGTTCCGGAAAAACATCTACTTCTGCTTCATTGACTATGCTAAAACCTTTGATTGTGTGGATCATAACAAACTGTGGCAAGTCCTTAAAGAGATGGGAGTACCAGACCATCTTATTTGTCTCTTGAGAAACCTATATGCAGGCCAAGAAGCAACAGTGAGAACTGGACACGGAACCACTGATTGGTTCAAAATTGGGAAAGGAGTCCGGCAAGGCTGTATACTGTCGCCTTGCCTATTTAACTTATATGCAGAGCACATCATGAGAAAGGCAGGGCTAGATGAATCAAAAGTTGGAATTAAGATTGCTGGAAGAAACATCAACAACCTAAGATATGCAGATGATACCACTCTAATGGCAGAAAGTGAAGAGGAACTAAAGAGCCACTTGTTGCGAGTGAAGAAGGAGAGTGCAAAACCTGGGTTGAAACTAAACATTAAGAAAACCAAGATCATGGCATCTGGCCCTCTCAATTCCTGGCAAATAGATGGGGAAGAAATGGAGGTAGTGACAGATTTTATTTTCCTGGGCTCCAAGATCACTGCAGATGGGGACTGTAGCCAAGAAATTAAAAGACGCTTGCTCCTGGGGAGGAAAGCCATGGCAAATCTAGACAGCACACTAAAAAGCAGAGACATCACCCTGTCAACAAAAGTGCATATAGTCAAGGCTATGGTCTTCCCAGTTGCAATGTATGGCAGTGAAAGCTGGACCATAAGAAAGGCTGAGCGCCAAAGAATTGAAGCCTTTGAACTATGGTGCTGGAGAAGACTCCTGCGAGTCCCTTGGACTGCAAGGCGATCAAACCGGTCAGTCTTAGAGGAGATCAACCCTGACTGCTCTTTAGAAGGCCAGATCCTGAAGCTAAAACTCAAATACTTTGGCCACCTAATGAGAAGGAAGGACTCACTGGAGAAGAGCCTAATGCTGGGAAAGATTGAGGGCAATAGAAGAAGGGGACGACAGAGAATGAGATGGCTGGATGGAGTCACTGAAGCAGTAGGTGTGAGCTTAAATGGACTCCAGAAGATGGTAGAGGACAGAAAGGCCTGGAGGAACATTGTCCATAGGGTGGCGATAGGTCGGACACGACTTCGCAACTAACAACAACAAGCTTAAGTAGTGGCTTTCATATGTGAGTAAAGCTACCATTGCAAATCTTGCTGTTCTACAATTGCGTCAGTCCTCTGATTTGGGTGTATTTAAACTTATTGTCTTTTAAATTTATTATAAGAATTTACATAATGTAAGAAAAATGCTTTTGATGCTAATTGCAGAAGAGATTAAGGAATGAAAGTAAGCATCTGCAGCATGCATATATGTATGTGGCCCCTTCCACATGATCATAGCATGCTTTATTGTCAGGCTTTGAAATAAAGTAAATTTACTGTGGGAGTTGGGTAAAACTAATATTGGTCTTAGAAATAAAGTACAGGTTTCCACATAACCAGATCCCATTACACAGAATTCACTTGTGTGATATATACAGTTGATTGTGTTGGTGGTGACTGACTAGTTTTAAGTACCAAGTAGTATCCCAGAGGAACTATTTATAGTAATGGATGCAGCATACCTCATTCACTGTGTCTAAAAATCACACTTGATCCAAGTACTAATCCATCCCCAGTTACTGACTGGAAAATAAAAAAAAATCCTCAGTTAATCAATTATCAAATATTTTGAACTTTGGCCTTGTATGGTGTGTTCTTTCTGTCATTACTAAAATGTGTTTGTATTCAGTTACACTGAAATTCTTATGTGTATCCTTTTGGATTAACTGGATGTTCATCCATATTGATTTTAAAAGAAGTCTTAAAGATCTTTAGAATATGTTCTAAAAAAATCACATACAAAAATTATGTTCATTATATTAGAGCAACACCTTCGCTTTGGCTCATTTCTTATGGCACAGAAACAGTTCCCTGCTCTCAAACCCCAAGACCATCTAGTTCAGTATTCTGTTCACACAGTGGCCAAGTACCTGTACAGGGAAGCTGACAAGTCTCCCAGCAGATGGCCTTCAGAGACAGTGACATTGCCATCAAAGCTAATAGTCATTGATCCCCATGACTTTCATGAATTTGTTCAATGATGTTTTTAAGGACAAGCTGGTAGCTAGCACATCTCATGAAAGCAAATTCCAAAGTTGAATGATATATATTGTGTTTAAAAAAATAATTTATTTTATCCTGATTCTTCCAGGATTTAATTTTGTTAGGTAACCTTTGTTTAAAATATTTTGGTAAGGGTTAAATAGCTGTCCCTTGTCCATGCCATGCATATATGTAGTCCTTGACTTACAACCACAATTGGGACCAGAATTTCCATTGCTAAGCAAGATGGTTATTAAAGTGAGTCATGCCTGATTTTACAACCTTTTTGCCACAGTTAAGTGAATCATGGCAGTTATTAAGTGAATCTGGTTTCTCCCATTGACTTTGCTTGTACAAAGCTATCTGGGAAGGTCTCAAATAGTATGACCCTGGGATGCTGCAACTTTCATAAATACATGCTGGTTGCCAAGCACCCAAATTTTGGTCATGTGACCGTAGGGAGCTGTGGCAGTTTAAGTGCAAGAACTGGATGTATGACCCTTTTTTAGTTTGGTAGTAATTTTGAATGGTTGCTAAACGAATCGTTGTTAAGTCAAGGATTACCTGTAATTTTATACACCTCAATCTCTTTTCATTGATCTCCTTTCTAGACTAAAATACCCCAAATGTCACAAGCTTTCATAGCTAAACTCTTCCAGCCTCTTAATCATCTTAATTTGCCTCCATTGAACCATCTCTAGCTTGGCTGTATTCTTTTTGAGTCATGGCAACCAGGACTGCATACAATATTTCAGATGAGGTCCCACCATTGGTTATTATAATATTGGGACCTCTATTTTCAATGCCATTTCTAATTATCCCTTATCTGCACTAAGCATTTTTTATAGTGGATGCACAGTTATAAGTTCGTTGGTTTTCTACTTCATTTAACACTGTTACTCCAGAGTGAGAGGAGGATCTCTTCTTCAACCTATTCCCACCCCCTAATTTGTATATTTCACATCATTTAATAGTTTGCACAATAAAACCAACTTATAGAGTACTTTTCCCCAGGATAGAACCAGAAACTGATGGGATATGTTTTGTGCTTTTAGTAGTGATTATTGTAATGCTTGCTATTTTGAAACAGTTATCACTTTTTGGTGTACAAGTGTCTGTGATTCCTGTCTTGGGGACCTTAAAACATTATTTGCTCTATTTAAAATCAACACACATCCTGGTTAATTTTAATCAAGTGTATGCTATATTTTCTTTGATGTTCTTAATCAGTCTATTTATTAAATTTATATGGGTGCTCAATTCACAGGAGGGTTACAACATTATAAATCCACAACATAGAATCTGATCCCAACCCCATGGTAGCAGCAACACAATCAAATCAACCACTTGATCAACTCCTGTCTTCATTTGTAGTCTCCAGGCCTCCTGAAAAAGCCACATCTTCAGGGCCCTTGGGATAGTCCTCTGTATCTATAGAAATGAAGATCTGCTTTCCAAGCAGGATTACCCTTTCCTATTTACTTTCATTTGCACAGATTTCAAGATTAAAAAGTAAAAGTCCCTACTTCTAAAAACGTAACAAGAAATTAAACATAATATTCTGCAAAACAGAATGTGGAATTCCTCTGAATAAAGTATTTCCTAAGAGTTGTAAAATAAGTTTTAAAGGCTTCATCACAGCTTACAATTATAGTAATTCAAAATTCTTAGATGTAAATGTGTGGTTTGACTACATGCTTAGTTGCAATTTATTTACATGTATTTATTTATTTTTAAGATTCTGGAAGTTTCAGCCACTCTGGGGATCAGCAAAGGTATGTGTCCTTATGTTGTATACAAAGATGTTATGGTCGAATGGGAATGAGGTAGGTACGTTCAATATAGTGCAGTGTCCCCAGTCTATGATATATGTTCTTTTGACTTTTTACCACAAAGTACTTGTTTGTTTTGAGAAAATTTTTACTTCAGATCCCATATGTAAAATACTATGAACTGTGCATGCCATTTTAGTTTCCTTGTTTTGTCTTCCCTGATGCAATTCAAGGCACTTAAATACAATCACCAACTTTACTTTCCAATTCTTTGAAACAGTCTTGGTCTGTCTCTGAGTGTTTTCCGGGTTACCATTCCTCTGGAGTAGCTACTGTGCCACAAGTTAATTGACTGAGGTGCCAAAATGTTCCCAAAGGCTGTGCTATCAGAATTTATGCTAATTGGCACAAATACCAGTCGTACCAATTCAAGATTTCCTCTTATGTGTAGAAGAGGACTCAAAATGTTCTACTTTTCCTAGAAGACACTTTTCCAAAGGGGAAGTACCTGTCTCTTGGACCTTTCCCAATGGAGCGTACATTTTGGAGGAAGTATTTGGCCACAATGGCTAGGCAGATATCAAAATTCAGAAAACATACTACGGATAGTCCTTGAGTTACAACTAAAACAGACCCTATCCATTATGGTCATAGTGGTGACTATCCCAATTTTATAAAACTCTTGTGGCAATCACTAAGTGAATACAGCAGTCATAAAACAAATGTGGTCATTAAGTAAATGTGTGGTTGTTAAGTAAACCAGCTGGTTCACTATGGGTGCTGTTTTGTCAAAAAATGGAAGCGACTGCCCCTTTTCAGCAAAACTGGTAAAACATGATCACATGATTGTAGGATGCTGCAAAACAGCTGTAAATGTGGCTAATGTTGCCAAGTGTGACCCCGGCAACCATTAGAATTTATTTTTAGGTAGGTCATAACTTCAAATGGTCACTAAGCACCAGTTATACATTGAGGTCTACCTGTATATAATCCCAGTATGGCCATTACAGTAAAGGAGTGACTGACATTCTGGCTTGAATTTTTTGGTTACAGAATGGATCCTTTATGTCACCATTATTTTAGCTACTTAATTATGTATTGCCAAACTCAAAAATGTATAAAATAATGGTAGATTACTTTTGCATGTCACCCCATATTAATTTTCCTTTGCAAGGTTGGACCTTCTGATCTTGCTGCATAGAAATAGTTCCCCCTCCCCAATTTTTATCTTTTTTCACATGTATGTTCTCTCTGTCTCCTCTCTCTTTGTATATATGTATGTGGGTGGGTGGGTATCAATGTACTGAAGATAGTACTTACTTTGTGTTAAAGATGTCATACAGTACTTTGTTTTATTTAAATACTTGTTTTGCCAGTGGGTGGTAATTGCACTTCTTTTAAACGTCCTAACCTTTTTTTCCAGCTATGCAGGGTATGGAAATCAAGGAAATCAAAATTATGGACATATGCCACAGGTAGGCTGAGCAGTTGCATCATTGCTTCTTTAAATGCAAAACATTTTTCTTGATCGAGATAATGATTGTATTCTCCAACTTGCTTCTTTGATTGTGCCACAGTAAATAATATCTTGCTTCCTTGTAGAGCAGGCATGTCAAACTCACAACATCATGTGACGTCTCGTGACTTTTTCCCCATTGCCGGCAATGGGGTGGGCACGGTTTCGGCGTGACGCATCCAGCTCACAGACCATCAGTTTGACATGCCTGCTGTAGGGGAATAGTGAGAGAACATTTTGGGAGAAAGGTTAAAAAATTATCTGAGATGACAAACAGTCACACTAAGATTACTTATCAGTAGATTCCTATTGCTTTGATTATATGTGTCTTAATTTATTGAAGCCATTAATTCATAAAGTGAAAGCTGGCTGTGATTTTGGGCCATTCACTCACTCTCAGCCCAATCCATCTCACAGGATTGTTGCTGTTATTGTTGTAGGGAAAATAGGTGGCAGAAGAAGAACAGATTTTAGTATGGCATTTCCCACCTACTGCCTACTGATCTTCCTGGGACCACCTTGCTGCTGATGTGCTAGTGTAGCCTCACCTGACTGTTCATCTCAAATTTTCCAAGTTCCTTCCCTTCTTTTACCTATTACTACTGTCACAACACAGTATCCCATCTTCCTCCACAGCCTTCCCAACACATTCTTTCATCTACTATTATCAGTTTGTCAACACAACATATTCCATTGGCCTGTCTCTCTGGCCCACCCACATCTTTCCATGCCTATACATTCTTTGCTTCTCTCAACAGCACCCACCAGTGTTCCACACATCATATTCAGCAAATTAAAATGAGTTAAATCAAAATGTATTGTAAAATGATCTATACTTTCTCAATAAACACAGAAATACATAGCTGGAGTGGCTTATGTGTTTAGTGCACTATCTCTTTTCATCCTGCAGTTATCTTGAGACAATATACTTGACGTAAACTGGGAGTTCTAGTCCTTGCATACCTTGCACATGCCATATATCAGAGGACTAATTTTGTAGTATTCATATCTTGAATAAAACAAACAAACACATATAAAACAGGCAGTTGAGAAAAATAATGACACTGGCTTCCTCAGTAATCTTCACAATAATCCTCTAAGGTGCAATTGTAATAAACATTGTAATAATTTATTGAACTGTTGTGTAAAACATTGTGTATATACATGTGTGTATGAGAAGCTCTGACAGCTGTAATTTTGTTGGTTTGCTTTTATTTTTCTTTTTACAAAACGGAAAGATTAATTAAAGGTAAAAAAGGAAAACAGTTTCCCCAGAAACACACTAGACTAAGAGATGTTGGCTTATCTAATTGCCATTTACTACATAAGTTAATACTTTTTGAATTTAAGTAACTAGACTCGTATAAACCCAGCATTATTCTTTTTTACCTGTTTATTCATTGCAGGGCTATCCTGGCTATGACCAGAGTGGAGAGAGTTCATCTTATGCGCAAAGCTATGGAAGCTATCAAGGAAACTATGGACAGACCCAGACAGGTTTGGTTCAACATGCTGACATTTTTGTACATATGCATGACTCAAGGGCAGAGTTTACCTAAAGCATTTCCTATTGGATCTTCAGGTTATGGGCAAGGTAGCCAACAAGGATATGCCGGATATGAAAATCAGAACCAGAGCCCGTATAACCAGGAATCTTATGGCAATCATGGACAGCAGAAAGATTTGTCAGGCAGGTAAGGAATCTTGTTTTTCTGTTTTGCATTAATTGTTAAAAAAAGGGGGGGGGAAAGGGTATTACTCATGTTGCTATGTCCATAATGACTGCAAAACTAATTTTTTATAAAACTTTAAATAAAAATGTAGCAATTGATTGATTTCTGTGGGTTAGGTTGGAGATAATAGTGGCTGGAGCAGACATAACCCAATATATCTTTTACCTCTGGTTGGTATGACTATTACATTTAATTTTTTTGTCTGAGAAATTAGTGGGGAAAACAGTGTAAGGAAAATAAGAGCTTGAACAAAGATGATCAGGGGACTCAAAAAAGATGATCAGGGGACTGGAGGCTAAAACATATAAGGCACAATTGCTGGAATTGGGTATGTCTAGTTTAATGAAGAGAAGGACTAGGGGTGACATGATAGCAGTATTCCAATATCTCAGGGGTTGCCACAAAGAAGAGGGAGTCAGGCTATTATCCAAAGCGCCTGAAGGCAGTACAAGAAGCAACGGATGGAAACTAACCAAAGAGAGAAGCAACCTAAAACTAAGAAGAAATTTTCTGACAGAACAATTAATCAGTGGAACAACCTGCCTCCAGAAGCTGTGAATGCCTCAACATTGGAAGTTTTTAAGAAAAGACTGGACAGCCATTTGTCTGAAATGGTATAGAGTTTCCTGCCTGAGCAGGGGGTTGGACTAGATGACCTCCAAGATCCCTTCCAACTTTATTTATTTTATTATTGTTGTTGTTATTATTTTCAATCTTCATGTTGATCAGAATTTGCTGATAATTCTGAGTGAAAAATCAGACTTACTGAACTTTCCTTGTCAGTAGCTCACAATTCTAGCTTTCTTAACACTATATGAACAAGCTGATTTGTCTACAGTGAATTTTCTAGATCATATGAATGAATGTTTGATAATATACCCTTCCTAAAACATTTTGACAAGGTAAGACTGTGTTCCCTTCTATTGATAACCTGTGTTATTTAAAGTCTGAACAACATGGGACCAGCATAGTTGATAAATTGCTTCCAGTGTTACAAACATTTTTATATTTTCTAAATTGCTTAGAAATGTTTTTATATAGAAAGTAGTCTAAACCAGGAATCTCCAACCCCCAGGTCGCTGCCTGTTAGGAACCGGGCTGTGCAAGCAGCGAGCAAGCATGGAAAGCTTTATTTGTGTATTCGCAGGATTAGATTCTGTGCATACAATCATCCAAAAGGTTAGGGATCACTGGTCTAAACAAAAGCAACAGCATTCGGGTTTTTTTAGTGGAGTGCTGAATTATATTAATTCTTCTTACTTTCTGCTTGATTGGATTATCAGTTGAAACTATATATTCTTTTTAGCTTTAACCAATAATTTTCAAAACTTGATTAGGGAGGAGAGAAAATATCTGGGGGAACTGTGTCCTCTCCCTTTGTTTTGTTTTCTACCCAAATCACAACCTCAGTATTTTGAGAGGGAGCTTTGGCTAATCTAACTGAATAATGCAGTATATTACTTCAAGGAACTTTGGAAGGAAGAAAACGGAAACTATAACTTTGTAGTTATAATCTTTGCATTGTTAAGTCTGACTTAAGATCCAGTTCAGGAGTTGCATTTCATAGACATCAGCAACACATGTAAGCTTATGAGCAAAGATTCTTACATAGTCATCTGTGAAATATTTACCTCCCCTTTGCTGGGCCTCCAAGCAGAAGCTGAATGGTGATTTGTTAAGGATGTTTTAGTTCAGGTTTCTGTACTGAGAAGGAAATTGAATTTGATGGCATACATTTGTCGTTATTATTCTATTTGATTGTATCTGAGGGTTTTGACATTCTTTGTTGCTTTGAATGAATAAGACCAAGAAAGTTGTCTTTGTATCATTATATGCACTTCTGAATAAAAAAGAGTATAGTTAATTTCTTGTTTGCTTCAATGTAAGGTCTTCCTATGACCAGAAATCCACCTACGGGCAACCAGGTTCATACAACCAGTCTTCAAGCTACAGCCAGCAGCCAGGATCCTATGACCAACAACAAGGTTACAGTCAACCACAAAGATCATTTGATCAACAGTCAAGTTATAACCAGCAGGGACAGCAAAGCTCATATGACCAGCAATCAGGATACAGCCAAAATCGAGGCTCATATGACCAGCAACCTCAGCAGAGCTATGAGCAGCAACAAAGCTCCTACAACCAGAAGCCAAACTACAGCCAGCAACAAGGCTCCTATGGTCAGAACCAGCAGTCATACCAGACACAACAGAAGGAAAGCTATGGGCACAGCATGCCAGGTAGGCAGTACATGACGTCCAGACAGAAACATTTTACAAAACAAAGTATTGTGGCAAACCTTTTAGAAACTCGAGGATTTTAGTACCCAAGAGGTTGCAAAGAGTATGTAACTTAAACAGATATGGGTCAACTGCATCTTGTTGCCGCATCATCTTTTCTCTGATTTGGGCATAACATGAAATAATATTGACAGTTCTGCTGAATTGTTTCCTTCCAGTTGATTTTTAAAGCAGGTATTATGATAAGAATTAATTAAATTAAATTAGTTCCTGTTCTTGGTGGGTTATTTTGTTTACATTAGCGGTATAATAGCATGAACTTTTTATTTTCATGTAGGCCAAAATGCCTATTCTATGATCTTGCCTGCTGTGGCACATACGTAACATCCAAAGCCAAATAAGTATTTCTCTCCCTCTACAAGTATTTCAGGACATTCATTTAAAATATTAAGAAATTTTGACTGAATGGGAGTTCTAACCTTTTCATCTTCATTGTATAATTTATTCAATGTGTGTAATTCTAAACTAAAGTTAGTCACTTACTAACTGCTTTGAAATTCCTTAGATGATCGTCGTGAAAAAACCAGATTTGGAGACGATAACCGAGGCTATGGGGGCCCACGAGCTGGAAGCAGATTTGATTCTGATAACAGAAATTCTGTGTCTGGCATGAGGTAAATAATTTAATCTAGGAGCTGGAAAATGTTTATGTTACCTGTTTAGTCCAATGTTTTCCTTGCTTGCTTGGAAGAATGCTCTTAAAAACTACTTGAAGGAGTACTTTTTCTTCCTGAAATACTAATATTAATGATCTGCATTAAACATTCAAGTCCCCAAATACTAATCTAGGTTATCTTTCTGGCTGATTCATTCACCTACTAAGCCATTCATATGGTTTGTTTAGTTTTGGCTTAACATGGTTTATACAACTAGCCATCATTTACTCATAGCCTGTGTGATGGCATATAGTGTTCTGGTATGGATCCAGTCATTGTAGCTCTAATACGTTAAAAGTCATTGCTTAGTATAACGTATAATCCAGCCTATACTTACCTCATACAAAGAATTGATCAGGAATGCATAAAAGACTACAGTTTGTAATTTAACACTAAAATATATTTTTATAAAAGATAATAAAGGATACTTGAGATTCTATTCTATTCTATTCTATGCCAGGCTTGGCCAATTATACTTTTTTATTCATTTATGCCAATATCCATGGTATACATGTAAATTGGGCAACTGCTCTTCTTCATTAGCTTCTGAGAAGTGGGATTGCTGAAGGTTTTGTTGTCCTGAACCTTTCCCAATACTTTGATATAAAATTTGTTCATGCCATGAAAAATTTAATCTGACTTACAGATTATGCAACTGTTACAAGACCAGGAATAAGGTAGACAAATTATGATTCATTCACAGGTCTTCTCCTGCTAAACTATAAGGTTGGCTTTGTAATGATTGCTCTTTTAGCAGGTACAGCTAACCATATTTGTGAATCTTAATAAGCAAAGTTAGATTTAGGCTTTGTCTACCCATACATAACCACGGGCCAATATCATGCTTTATTTTCAATTTGGTTCTCAAGTTTTTCCCATGTAGACGAAGCAATCTTTTATTGGAATATCACACTAAGCTTAAATTATCAAGCTTGTCTATCAACTGCACTTACTTGAGGATGAGCCAACAAGTGTGTACAGTTGTATTTACGGCTGAGTTTGGAGGGAGGTATGAAGGCAGTGGCTATGTCTTATTTTGAATTTACAGTTCTATTTCAGCATTGTTTTTAACAGAGATCTGAAAATAGAACATTTATCAATGGGTAGCACCATTGCATTATATTTGATTTTGTGTCAAAAGGGTAGATTCTCAGTGTGCGGTTACAGTTAATTGACATCTAAGCTGCCTTAACTTGAATTATTGCTTTTGAACCTGATGGAACAAAGTTAGGAAAGGAACGAGTTAGGAAAAGAGGTGAATTTGGCTGAATTGAGTTTAGAATTTTCTGCACTGACCAGGAGAAAGTCTGCTTTTATCAACTGCCCTGTTTTTGCTGTGTGCTGTATGTTTGTGTTTGCAATGTTTGTAGCCTGCCTCAATCTGTAGACTGGGTACTATGTAACAGAAAAAAGGAAATGCAAATATAGAAAAAAGGAAAACTAAAACTATAATAACAAAAAAAGAACTACTTCCTAACACGTACAAAACAAAGCAGTCAACTCTCATTGATACCATGCTGGAAACATTTTCTGAAATGCTGAAAGGGAAATAACAGATCTCTAAGAATAAAGTTGCCATAGCACATGGGTTACTGCCAGAAAGGCCATGTCTCCCTAACCTTCTGTAGGTGGAAGGAAACAGAGGAGGTCTTTATCAGACTTGAATTTAAGACTGCTATCCCTACAAAGTAAAAAACAAACTATTCAGTCTGAAACTGATGTTAATACTTATTCTAGCCAGTGTCCGATTTGATTTACCTCAGGGTTTTGACTGGGGGATTTCAAAGCAGAACATAGGAAATGAGCCTTGTTGTTTGGCATTCTGGGTATAATAGATCTCATCCAAGTTTTGAGAACTGCCTCAGAGGTAAAACAATGGCTATAAAAGTGGTATGGAAAAATTGCATTTACAAAAATTAGATATTTTGTCGTCTGCATTGGCAAACAAATGGATGAGAGCTGCTTCTCAAAATAAATTAGAAGATTGAACCTGGGCAGACCACGCTCAACATCATGTTGATATAGAACAGATAAGCACTGAACCAATCTATTGATACCTCTGTATATGGAACAAATAAGGTGGCAGAAACTGAAGTAGGATCACTTGTTCTGTATTTTTATCAGGTGTAAAGTAAATACAGTGTGTGCAAAAACTTATTGTTTATAAGTCCTCCTCATCCTCAGTCTATTGATTTCTTGCTTTTATCCAACCATTGATTACTCTTTACCCCCCCAAAAAAATTAAAAATAAAAATGGCACATATCTTACAGAATGTTGCAAAAAAAAGGAAACAACTCTTAATCTCTGATTTATTAAATTTGATTCGGGAAAACAGCATTATATCTATACGGTTTTGGGAGGATATTTACTTCATCTATTTTTTCCTCTCTTTAGTAATCTGCCAGTCAAATTCTTTTCTTGACCGTTTAACTGGTTTGCTTAATATAGTTGACATTATGATGCCTCTTAAAATTAATGTGAGGTCATAGCTCAGTGATGAAAGTGCATGTTTTGCGTGCTGAAACTCCCCAGCTCCTGGCATTGCTGTGTAAAGATGTTCAGGAGCTTTGACTAAACAGTACTAGCTGTATTAGGGATATAACTTGGATACAAGCCTGGGTTTTATATAGAAATGCCAAAAAAGTCTACAGTTTGTTCTGGGGTGTTGTTGTTTTTGCTTTGCCGTGTCACTTTGAGCCAGAGAAACTTGAGCCACATTCACATGCTTGATGGCAATTATTTTTTTAAAAAACTTGCATTTTCCTCATCATCAGTTTTTAAAATATCTTAGACTAAATAATAATTGAGAGACCACCAAGTCCAAGGACTTCATATATTTTGTCTACAAAAGTAAATTTATGAAGTGGCTTGAAAAAGTGCAAGCTTTATCTAAATGTGGGTGGTAATATCCTAGGGGACAAAATAAATCAAACTGAGAATCAGATAACAGAGTGCAAGAAATATAACCTGAGAATATGTATAGACCAGGGGTAGGCAACCTCGGCTCTTTTATGACTCATGGCCAGCTTGGCTGGCTCAGGAATTCTGGGAGTTGAAGTCCATGAGTCATAAAAGAGCCGAGGTTACCTACCCCTGGTATAGACCAACAACAAAATGCTAGCTTTTGTTTGCCATCAATATCAGCTAGTCATTGAAGCACTAAATCATTAGTGTATAGTAATAGTAAATAAGATAGGAACCTCATCTTTCACACTAAGTGACAAAAAGCATTCTTGGATGTACATGCCTAAAAAACACAATTGACCCCCCCTTCATTTTTTGTAGTGGATATTTTAAAATAATAGAGACAATTGACATAGTAATTGAATGCTTTGTTCTTTAATTGCCTTAACTGACTGTAAATTATTTTACAGAAGTTACAAGCTACCCCTAAATATGCAGAATTAAATTAATTTTTTAGAATTGGCAAAAGCAAATTGGCTTGGACATGAAGAGGTAGCTAAAACGGGAGTGAAATGGAGTATTATTTTTTTTGGCCTGAAGGATATGCTTCCTACTTCTGTCCTATGTATGTAGGGCTGCTATGGTTCTGGCTAGTGATGCTATGATATCCCTTGAAAGACAGTACTGATATTTTAAGATCTGGGAGATGGATAGGTGGAAATACAGGGCCAAATGTTCCCAGAAATGTTATAGAGTTAACTCTTGCATTTTGCCCTTTAACTACCCCTACGTGGGGGGGAAAAAGTCTGAAATATTTAGCTTACCCAATCTTGAGGCTTCAAATTAAAAGCCTGTGGATTTGTAGGTTGCTCAGTTCTCATTTAAAGGTTTATTAAAATCCGCGTTCTTCTGGATGTGCTGTCATCTGTTCACATATGTGCCCTAAGCATATGCTAATATCCAGGATAAGCATCTCTCTATAAACTATATAACTGTGAAGTGTTTATGTCATTCATTTATTCAGCTACAGAATTAACACTTCTAATTCTAATTGAAGGCGAACTCATCAAATTTGCAGATGACACCAAACTGACAGGAGTAGCCAACCCCCCAGAAGACAAACTCAGGATCCAAAAAGATCTTGACAAACTTGAATAATGGGCCCTATCCAGTAAAATAAGCTTCAGTGTGGAGAAAAGCAAAGTCTTACATTTAGGCAGGAAAAACCAAACATACAAATACTGATTGGGCGAGATCTGGGTTAAAAACAGTAACTGTGAAAGGGACCTTGGAGTCCTAGAGGATGATCACTTGATTATGAGCCAGCAGTGTGCAGCAGCAACCAAAAAAGCTAATACAATCCTGGGTTGTATAAACAGAGACATAGAATCAAGATCATGTGAAGTACCATATTAGTACCACTTTATAAAACCCTAGTAAGACCACACCTGGAATACTGCAGCCAATTTTGGTCACCATATCACAAAAAAGATGTTGAGAGTTTGAAAAAAATTCAGAGAACAACAGCTAATATTATCAAAGGCCTGGAGACTAAAACATACAAAGAATGGCTACGGAACTTGGGTTTGGCTAGTCCAGGGGTCAGCAACCTGAAACAGTGAAAGAGCCACTTGGAACCGGTTCCCTCACAAAAGGAAAAACTGGGAGCCGCAAAAAAATGTGTGCGCATGCGCGTACATGCGCGCATGCGCAGAACAGGGTTTGACTGAAGAGTGGAGCCAAGGCGAGATATGCACCTACCCTGCATATTTGAATTGATTGGTTGAACTTTTTTAGTCCCACTTTTTTTTGGGGGACTGCACATGGCAGAGGACTGGGAGCCGCAGAAGATGGCTGAAAGAGCCGCATGTGGCTCTGGAGCCGCGGGGTGCAGACCTGTGGGCTAGTCTAAAGAAAAGAAGAAATAGGGGAGACATGATAACAGTGTTCCAATATCTTAGGGGCTGCCATAAGGTAGAGGGGGTCAGGTTGTTTACCAGAGCACCAGAGGGGAAGGACGAGAAACAATGGTTGGAAACTGATCAAAGAGAGAAGCAACCTGGAATTAAGAAGAAACTTCCTGACACTGAGGACAATCAACCAGTGGAACAGCTGGCCTCCAGAAATCATGGATGCTCCATCACTGGAGATTTTTAAGAAGAGACCAGACATTCACCTGTCTGAGACGGTATAGGTTCTCCTGCTTGAGCAGGGGGCTGAACTAGAAGGACCTCCAAGGTCCCTTCTAGTTCTATTCTATTCCAAAACTGTTGGAGTTCCAGCAGTGTCTTACCAGTACAAAGCATAGCTAAAGAAAATGAGTAGCCATAGTTTGAGATAATAAACATGTTGCCAGATCAGGAGGTGGAGAATAATGGGAACCCAACAGGACAAAAACGTTTAGCTATCATTTGGATGTAAAGCAGAGGAGATAAACAAATGGGATAGAAACATAGTAGACCATGAGCATTAAAATAGCAATTTATAACAGGATACAATTTTATGTTCTGTGTCGCTAACTAAATTGAACCATTCTATAATGTTGAATGAACAACACTTGCCATTTTAGACAGCCTTATTTTGCCTTTGAGAACAGTTTTATATATAGAATAATAATTGGGATTCATTGTATCCAGACTTAATAAAGTTGGAAGAGACCTTGGAGGTCATCTAGTCCAACCCCCTGCTCAGGTGGGAAATTCTATGCCATTTCAGACAAACGGCTGTCCATTCTCTTCTTAAAAACTTCCAGTGTTGGAGCATTCACAGCTTCTGGAGGCAGGTTGTTCCACTGGTTAATTCTAACTGTCAGGAAGTTTCTCCTTAGTTCTAGGTTACTTCTCTCCTTGATTAGTTTCCATCCATTGCTTCTAGTCCTGCCTTCAGGTGCTTTGGAGAATACCTTGACTCCCTTTTCTTTGTGGCAGCCCCTGAGATATTGGAATATTGCTATCATGTCCCCCCTTATCCTTCTCTTCATTAAACTAGAGATGCCCAATTCCAGCAACCGTTCCTTATATGTTTTAGCCTCCAGTCCCCCAATCATCTTTGTTGTTTTCTGATAGTTAATCCTATTCTTAATACTGTAGAATGTAATTGTATTCTTAATGCCGCAGAACCAAAGATTCATGCTTAAAATTCCCCAGACAAAAATGGCTTTACTGGACCTGATTCTGTCCATATTACTCAGTTTGCTTGATGTAGACATGCTATGTAATAGTAATAGTACAGATTTGGCCTTGAGATATTTTTCCCTTGTTTGTAAATTTACTCTCAAGTAAGTAATAAAATGAATTGATAAGTGATTGCACATTATCTGATAATCTTTCACATGTCTTCATAAATACATAAAGATAATAAGGGCTTGGGTAGAATTTTTCTCCTAAAAATTTAAATATTTTTGCCCTTTCTTTAACCATGCCTTCTTTAAATAACTAATGATGGCTTATCTCCTCCCCCTTGCTCAAAGCAGTGCATATTGTTTTAAACTGAAACCTCTCAACAGATTTTTGAAGTAGGTAAGGCTGAAGGAGAGCCCTCTGGTTCTTAACTGAGGATAAGTGGGATTTGATCCATTTCTATGAATGCTACTACTTTGGATGCTGTTAGTTTAGAAATACAGTGAAATAAAGCATATTCCCCCTTACAATAGCTTGCAGATTTAGAAACTTAACTTGTAAAAATCAAATTTCACGTAAAGCACGCATTCAGATTTCATTTTAATTGACTGTTGTTTCACCACATTGTTGGGAAGTTTGACACTATGTGAACAAGAGGAATTCTGCAGTGAAATACTGTAGGATGTTGGGGTTTTTGTAAAAAAAAAAGCCATCTTACAGTCATGTCAACTACAGTATAGTCATAAGCAGAAAGTTATTTTCCTTGTTTAATTTGTGTGGTGCAAAAAAAAGTATATACTACAAATTAGACTATTTTTATAGAACATGCAGTAAATAAACTTTCAGTAAGTGCAGCTTTTGAGCCTTGGGCTCAGCATGTCAAGACTTAAAGAAGAAATTATTTCTTCAATTTTTCCTCTGCAGTGGTGGTGACCGAGGTGGCTTCAAAAATTATGGTGGTAAGTCCTGAGCATCAAAAAACTATTAAAGTGGAAACTATATTAAAAGGTGCCAAAAAATCCCAACCCCTAATGAGCCACCGAATACTGTATTTTCATGTTTCTATCCATTAGAAGCATTTGATTTTTATTTTTTTTCCTGTTTGGGCTGAGGCTGGTGTGTGTGTGTGCTTAGCTTTTTTTTTTTAAGTGTTTATAATACATTTTTTAAAATGGGATTCCTGGTTTCGTTTTTTTATTTCCCAATTGCATGAAATGATTTTTCTGGCAACTCGTTGGCTTCAGATGGCATCTACAAACAATCTTCTAAGCACATTGCCTTAGTGAGAGAATTTTTGTGGCAAAGAGCTTAGTTATGTGGACAACAGCAACTACAAGACAACCAACCGCCAGCATAAACAGCTTAGAAACCATTGTTAGTTTTCTTCTTGGGCAAAATCTTATATCATTCTTAATTGCAATTACTTGGTTTCAGTGTCACATATCTTATTGCTAATATTAGTTATATCAAGATTGAATACTTGATTCTCCCTTGTGTGTGGTGTTACTTAGATACCCATTGCTTTTTTTCTCCTGTTTCACAGGTCAAAGGGATTATGGGCCAAAGCCAGATGCAGGTAAATGTAGAAGCCTTAGATGATACACAGTTTTATGATTATCTCTCTTAGTTTTGTAGAAGATGGTTTTTTCCAGTCTTGGGCCAGTTCCCCAAAATTGTGGCAGACTTGAGCAGGCTTGTTCATAGTATTTTGGAAAGGATAAAATTGCAGTTAACTCAGCCATCTCCTTCATGATGTCACTCTGTTTTCTTGGCACCATTAGTAATCCTTTAATTAGACTGGAATAAAACTAGGGCAAAGTGGAATAATCATTGAACTGCTAGGAATTCCTCTCCCGGCCCTATCAGGAAATGCCAGCAATGAAACTACCCTCAAATTCTGGAGGACTAATACTAATATTCCCATGTAGATTCATGTAACACACTAAACCAAATTCAAATAAACCTACTGTTTAAACCTGAAAATTGTAGTTTCTAAATCATGGTTTATTAAATCATTTCTTAGAACAATGTGTAACCCCAGTCAACAGTTTCCATTGGTACAAAACAACTTGTACTATTATTAAATGCCATACATGATAGGAAGGGGAGGGCTAAAAACACTTCGTTCCCCTTTGAATACTGTACATAGGTAACTAAATCAAGTAAAGTGAAAGAAATGACTTGATAAAATGCATCAGCTTAGATGGCTTTAAGACAAAAAGAGGGGGATAGACTAGATTCACGGTGCACACATAATAATGGTTGCTATGTTCTAACCCTCCTTGTAAACTTTCTAGAGCCGTTTGATTTATCAGTGTTGGAGAAAAAAGATGCGAGATTATGTAGCTCCTTAATCCAGGAAGGGTGTTTTGGGATTATTTGAGCAGAATGGCTTTTGTTTTCTACTCTTAATTAATATGATCTTTTGGTAAAATGTAGGTTTCCTAAATGTTGTACAGAATTCAAAGAAGAATGGCCTTAGTTGGTCTTTTACTATTGAGTAGCAGGATTACATACCAAACCATTTTTGGAATTTTTAATTCCAGTAAAGGGGGTTATTTGAAAAGATCCCTTAGCCTCCTAATAGCGCAGCGATTCTTTGTTCAGGGTGAATGGTAACTTTTTGTCTAACTATTTTGTTTGATATTTTGAACTAAATAGCAAAATGCTTAATGAGAAAAAAAAGTCTTGAAAGCAGTATATATGTTAGATTGACAGTTCAATAAAAACATAGTACTATAAGTAAAGAAAATAAATTAAAATTCTTTGCAAATGACTTTTTTCTAGCTGACTTCTGAATTAATAATACATGCATGCAATCAGTTTGTGGAAAGGAATCTTAGTGACAGGATGTTTTTTAATGGTGGTGCTTTTTCAGAATTAATGTATATGCCTGTGAAGTAGACAATTAATCAAGCTTATAGCTTTTACATGCCTTGGCTCAGATTTAAAATTGTGATGAGAAACAAATCCTTGCAAAAAGCATTAACAGTCCAGCTGCTGTATTTAGAATCTGTAATGTTCTGAATTGTTAATTGTTCACTGTCACTAGTAGCATTGGGTGAAAAATGTTTTTGCACAATTGTGCACCTTTTAACAAATGTTAATATTTCTGATTAAAAATTGCATTGAGAGTAGATTATTCATAATGGTTTTCCTTAAACATGGGTAATTCTTTGCTTTCGGTTTCTGTGCATTTATACTGCATATGCATTTTCTCAGCTTGACGCAGTTTAAATGTCTTGATTTAATTCTCTTGAGTACACAGAGGGGGCAAAGTATAAAGTCTCACTGGTTGACATATGAAATTAGCTTTCTTGGACATTTTGAAAAAAAGACTGTAATACTTTGCACAGCTTCTGCTACACACTTTGGTTAAACATAACACCAAGCTCTCTTCAATGTAGATTCAGAGTCTGACAATTCTGATAACAACACCATCTTCGTACAAGGACTTGGAGAGGATGTTTCACCAGATCAAGTGGCTGATTACTTCAAGCAAATAGGTGTTATTAAGGTATTTAAGGTGGTAAAATTTTAAAAAGGGGAGCAAATCGGCTAATACAGGCTAAGAGAAGAAAAAGGAGGAATAATAAGTATTTAAAAAGAGAATATCAGTGCAGAACCAAAATATTTAAATAGATAAAAACAGTATTGAGACACTCAAATTATGAGGGCTATCAGAATGTGAACTTGAATGAAAAGGCAGTATTTCTAACGAAATATGCGTAATTGGATTCAGATTTGGCAGATCTCTAAATCTGGCAGATCCCCAGCACTGTGAAGCAGCCATTATCCATGTTCTCCATCTTGCTATCAGTTCTTTCTGAATGAATGTAAAGTATAAGTGGTTTCTTCCATTGGGTCTGGACTTTTGACACAATTGGGATCAGGATTTCCTTCACTAAGCGATATGGTCATAAAGCACGATCTCATAGTTTACCAATGGTAATCCCTATACTCCTAGTTGCATTGTTAACTGAATTCCTCCACCATTGACAGGCAACTTCCAAATGGCAACTTCCAAAGTCTGGGGAAGCTGGCAGGAAGTTGAAAGTCCTAAACTGCTTCCGGGTGTGGGAGGGAGCTACGGATGTGCAGGGGAAGTGGGGGGAGAGATGCATGGTTCAGGTGCTAGGGGGTGTGGAAGAGGTATGTGAGTCAGGGAGAATGTGAGCAGTGCAGATTAGGGCGTGTGCAAGGGAGTGTGAGAGGCTTGGGTCAGTGAGAGTGTGTAGGGGTGCGCAAGTAACCAGTATGTTATGAACACAGAGGGACTGGGAAAGGTATATGGGCGGAGGAGATTTAGTGATAGAAATTCCATGGTTGTTATAACCTGAGGACTACCCATAGATCACAATACCGTCTAAACGGAGAACTGCAAAGTATATTAACTTATTAGATCTCTGCCATACGTTTATAGGCTATTTTCTAGGTTATTTCCTTTCTGTGTTGTTACAGTTGTTGATACCCATGAAATTTGAGGGTGGAGGCTTGAAAATAGGCCACAGTTTTCTATTTGTTTATACATTCCATCAGCATATCTGAAAGTAAGGACAGGTCCTTACTTCAAGGAGCATCAAGTCTAAAATTGGTTATGAGAGACCACTCTCATTGGTTATGAGAGACAAGTAGAGACAATGTAAAAAGGAAAGCTGTTTCATCTGAGCTACGGTGGGCATTCATTTTAACTTTCATAGAAAAGATAGGCTTTGAGGAAAGATTTAAATGAAGAAAGATAGCATTGCATAACTGTTCTAGTAAGCAGTGCCAAGCAATACAGTACAAAAGGAGAGAGGGGAATGATCTTTTGAAGGAACAGATTTTGGACAGCAAAGGATGGTGGAGTTGGAGGAGGGAGCTTGTTCATGGCAGAATTCACCATTATTAGATTATTAGACTCTTACATGGATGGTAAAAAAGAATTCTCTCTTTTTCCCAGACAAACAAAAAGACAGGTAAACTTATGATAAATCTGTATACAGACAAGGACACTGGCAAGCCAAAGGGAGAAGCAACAGTATCTTTTGATGATCCTCCATCTGCTAAGGCCGCCATTGACTGGTTTGATGGTAAGATTGTCCCATAGGGCTTGCCAACCAATTAAAACATGAGCACTGAAATGTCTCATTATAGGCAGATTATAAAATTGTTAAGCCACATTTATTTATGCATTTATTTATCAGGCAATATTTGGAAACCTCTCATCTCCTTCACAGGGATTCTGGGTGGTATACAAATAAAATGTTAAAAACATAATAATAAAGGCTGTTGCTGCTATAGCAAGGGTGGATTTTGTGGAAATGGAATGCATGTGTGGGAAATGGTTTCCCTGGCCAGCACTGAAGTTCAGTCCATTAGATGGACCCCCAGGTTAGGGAAGATTGCCTTATAAGACTGAGCATAAGTGAACTCTGCATTATTATCAATTTTGCATGGTGTAGTTTTTTGGATTCAGTACTTAAGCATTTTATTTCCATGTTGTAGCTGGCCACTCGATTTATTCTTGATCTCTATTCTTCCCTCTAAAGGAAAAGAATTCAATGGCAGCGTTATCAGGGTTTCCTTCGCAACCAGACGGCCGGAATTCATGCGAGGTGGTGGAAGTGGTGGTGGTGGTGGTGGTGGTGGTGGACGCCGAGGTAGTAACCGATCCAGATGCCTTCTACATTGTAGTCCAGTGGTGCATTTCCTTTTTGGGTTGTTCATCTGGGTTTCTCCCTGTGAAAGGGAGCAACACTTCAGCCTAACCTGTTTTCATGATTATCCCTGACCAAACAGCTGGTACATATTGGCCAGTTTTGATGTCAGAGGCTAGTCATGCTGTATATTGCGAGTCTTTGCCATAAGGGCCACATACCCATTTCTTTGTTATAATTGTAATATCATTGTGCTTGCAGGTTCACGTGGAGGGGGCTTTGGAAGAGGAGGGGGGTTCCAGGGCCGAGGTGGAGAACCCAAGAGTGGTGATTGGGTTTGTCCTAACCCGTAAGTCACTTTCAGTCTTATACTGAGGTTGCCTAGAACTGCTTAGTCTAAAAGTAGATTATTTGGGACAATGAATAGTTGGAATATTGAAAAGGTAGCATGGAAATTCCCCCAAAATGGCTGCCACGAAAGGCTTCTCTGTTCACAAAATAGCTGCTAAGGGTGTGGGGTTTGATCTCTCATAAGAAAAAAAAAATCCAGAACTAACTAATCCAACTAGCAAGGTTGCTCAAATCAGCTGGCTTATCTACACCTTCATTCTGTGCAAGGTTCCAAACAGCACTTGCCTGCAACTACCTATCATTTTTATTTCCTAAGGATCTTTATTTCCAAGTTCATTCTTGGAAATAAAATGATGCTAGATGTTTTGCAGCATGCTAGTTTTATTTTTCCAGTGGAAAGATTTTTTTAAATGGAACAGGGTATCTGGCAGGAGCATCAAATTGCCTACCCTATTTGATAGGCTTTTCAGGATTGTTCAAAAGTGCAGTTTGAAGCTGATGTAATCTAGTATCTTTAACTAGAAGAGTTTGACCTTTCACTCAGAGGTTGCTAGCTTCTATCTGTTTGAGCTCCCTTCCTGCTGATCTCATGGACCAATCCATGTAATTTTTGAGACAACAGCGTCGAAGTTGTTTGCGATTGCCCTCTTTAAAGATTTTTCCTTCCAATTTTTCTGGTGTACAGTCCCTAGTGGCTTCTCAATCAAGCATTAAACAGATCTGACCCTGGGCGAACCTTTCAGTAATAGACCAGTTAGCGAGATTCTGCCAGATGCTGTAGATTTTACTCAGAGAACGATTTGGCAACTCAAATATCTTGCTACTGGGCAGTGGCATTTCCCCCCCTCCTTTATTTTGTTAGATTATTTCCATTGTCAGAACTCAGTAGTTATACCAAAACTATTATAGCTGAATGAGAATTGGAGTCTAATAAGATGAGCAAAAATCAATGTTTCTAAATAAGGGCTACACAGATAGTCCCATTCAATTCATTAAATGACTGCTAAAACTTATAGCGGCACTGAAAAAAGTGACTTGTGATCATTTTTCACACTTAAAACCATTGCAGCATCCCCATGGTCATGTTTCTGTGGCAAGAAAGGTTGTAAAATGGGGCAAAATTCACAGCTATCTTGCTTAGCAACAGAAATGTTGAGCTCAATTGTGATCTTAAGTCGAGGACTACCTGTGTAAAATTTATTGAGTATATAGCCCTTGCCTTCACTCTTAGTCTCTTAGCAATTACTGAGAGGTGTTTCCTGGTCTTTTTCAGGAGCTGTGGAAATATGAATTTTGCTCGCCGGAATTCCTGCAATCAGTGTAATGAGCCCAGACCGGATGACGGGCGTCCCTCTGGAGGAGGTGTGTGAAAACCCCACCATTTAAAAATGGGGGAATGTTGTTGGCTGGAGTGACATTCAGAATTTTTTGTTTTATCTTCCTTCTTTGCAGATTTCCGTGGCAGAGGTGGTTTTGGAGGTGATCGGGGATTCAGAGGCCGTGGTGGCCGGGGCGGTGGCTTTGGTGGCAAAATGGGAGGAAGGTTGGTACTGAATTTTTACACATTTACAGAAGTGTTGTGTGTTTTTTTTCTTCAAACGGTGCAGAGAACTGGCAGATGGATTAGATTAAAGTTCAGTAATGGAGAAAGTTTGGAGGTCTCCAGAGACCCACCTGCAAGTGAAAGCTGCCTGGTTCATTCTAGAATGTCAACCTACCTATCAGGAGACAGGCTCAAAAGAGTGATTTATAATGAAACCAGGGACCAGATTTTCTGGGAGAGGTTGATTGGTTTTGGCTTTAGTCACACCAGAAACATTTTTGATAAAATGTGCTTCTGTCATAAGCCAGAATGGGGTAGAACAGGGGTGTCAAACTCACCAGGTGACATGTTGCAACGTATTGCAACTGTTTCCATTGCCGGCAATGGGGTGGGTGCGGTTTCACCATGACACCCCTGGGGTAGAAGCAAGCTGGGTTTCTGAAACTCACTGGGCAGTTTGTTCCGTTGGGATAATCTGCTGCATAGGATGATCATGGGGATAAAAAGTGGGAATTTGTGTTGGCTGATTTAGCTTCTTGGAATAATGGATGGGTTGATCCTGGACAACTAATGGCCAGTTGCACATTTGTCTGAAGCCTTAAATCCTCAGGATAGATAAGCACTGATTCTGGGTTTATTATAAATTCCTCAAGGACTTATTCTTGGTTCATTATTATTATTATTATTATTATTATTAATTTTATTTGTATACCGCCCTTCTCCCGAAGGACTCAGGGCGGTGAACAGGACAATACATATTAAAAAACAAGATACAAAAATTAAAAACGATTAAACAAATGCCCATGAATAAGTTAAAACACATTAAAAATAGATTAAAACAGATTAATAAAACCCAACCCCATCCCATCAGGCCAGGCCAGCTTGTTCGAAAAGGTAGGTTTTGAGATCGCGCCGGAAGGAGCGGAGGTCAGGCGCCATCCGGAGCTCGACCGGAAGATGGTTCCATAAATCCGGCGCGCCCACAGAGAACGCCCTCCCCCTGGGGGCCACCAGTCGACATTCTTTGACCGGTGGCACCCTGAGGAGGCTCTCTCTGTGGGAGCATACTGGGCGGAGGGAAGTTGACACCGGCCGCAGGTGCTCCCCAAGGTATTCCGGACCCATGCCATGTAGGGCTTTGTAGGTCATTACCAACACCTTGAATCTCACCCGGAAGACAACTGGAAGCCAATGCAGCTCGTGGAGCAGAGGTGTAACATGGGAGTGTCGGGAAACTCCCAACACAACTCTCGCGGCTGCATTCTGTACCAGCTGGAGCCTCCGAGTGGTCTTCAAGGGTAGCCCCATGTAGAGAGCGTTGCAGTAGTCCAGACGAGAGGTCACGAGGGCGTGAGTGACCGTACGTAAGGCATCCCGGTCTAGATAGGGCCGCAACTGGTGCACCAGGCGAACCTGGGCGAAGGCCCCGCTAGTCACAGCTACTATATGGTCTTCTAGAGAAAGCTGTGAATCTAGGAGGACTCCCAAGTTGCGAGCCCTATCTACGGGGGGTAATAACTCGCCCCCCATAGAGAGAGATGGGATATCCTGAATATCCCAAGATGCCGGTACGCACAGCCACTCGGTCTTGTCAGAGTTGAGTCGAAGCCTGTTCCTCCCCATCCAGACCCGAACCGCCTCCAGGCAGCAGGACATCACGTCGAGGGCATCACTGGAGTGGTTTGGGGTCGAAATGAAAAGCTGGGTATCATCAGCATACTGATGATACCCAACTCCAAAACCACGAATGATCTCACCCAGCGGTTTCATGTAGATGTTGAACAGGAGAGGCGAGAGGACCGACCCCTGAGGGACTCCACAAGCGAGAGGCCTCGAGGTCGACCTCTGCCCCCCTGCCAACACCGACTGCAAGCGTCCCAGGAGATAGGAGGAGAACCACTGAAGGACCGTGCCTCCCAATCCCCTGAGACGCCGCAGCAAGATAACATGGTCGATGGTATCGAAAGCCACTGAGAGGTCTAATAGGACTAGGACAGAGGAATATCCCCTGTCCCGAGCCCTCCAGAGATCACCAGAGCGACCAATGCCGTCTCCGTGCTGTACCCGGGCCTGAAGCCCGATTGGTACGGGTCTAGATAATCCGCTTCATCCAGAACCAGAGGGAGCTGATGCGCCACCACACTCTCAACAACCTTCGCAAGAAAGCAAAGGTTGGAGACCGGACGAAAGTTATTTAACACAGCTGGGTCCAAGGCAGGCTTCTTGAGGAGAGGTCTCACCACCGCCTCCTTCAGGGCGGCGGGGAAACTACCCTCACTCAAAGAGGCAGATATAACCTCCTGGAACCAGCCTCGTGTCCCCTCCCGGGCTGCATAAACCAGCCAGGAAGGGCACGGGTCCAATAAACATGTGGTGGAGCTCAGCCTCCCCATAATCCTGTCCACTTCCTCCGGAGTTACAGGATCGAACTCCTCCCAGATCACATTGACAAGATCACCCGTGTCCTGATCGTCTGACTCTGCCCAGTCGGAGTCCAAATCGGTCCGAATCCGAGCGATTTTATCCAACAGATGTTGACTAAACTCAGCACGCCCCTGCAAGGGTTCCTCACTCACCTCCTGATTGAGGAGGGAGCGGGTCACCCTAAACAGGGTGGCCGGGCAATTATCTGCGGACGCGATAAGGGTAGCAAAGTAATTAGACCTCGCCACCCTTATCGCTGCGAGATAAGACCTAATATGGGTTCTTAGTCGCAATCGGTCGGATTCAGATCGGCTGGACCTCCAACCGCTCTCTAGGCCCCGTCTCCGATGCTTCATCTCCCGGAGCTCCGTGGAGAACCATGGAGCCCACTGGGATCTGCGCCGGGTCAGGGGCTGCAAGGGTACAACTCGGTCAAGTGGCTCCATGGCCGTCCTTTCCCAGGCTTCCACTAAGGCATCTGCCGAGCTGTGAGCAGAGGAGGCAGGTGGGGACCCCAGCGCTGCCTGGAATCTCTCAGGGTCCATTAAGCACCTGGGGCGGAACCATCTAATTGGTTCGACACACCCACGGCGAGGAGCAGCAAAGCGGAAGACCAGCTGCAGGAGATGATGATTTGTCCATGACAGGGGCATAACAATTGGAGAGCCCCCACCAAGATCATCTAACCACCGTCCGGATAGAAAAACCAAATCAGGGGTGTGGCCTCCCACATGAGTCGGTCCATGAATTACTTGCGTCAGGTCCATGGCCGTCATGGAAGCCATGAACTCCCGAGCTAACTCAGAAGATCCTCCCAGGGATGGGAGATTGAAGTCTCCCAAGACCATGAGTTTGGGAAACTCAATCACCAGTCCCGAGAGGATCTTGAGAAGCTCAGGCAGGGCTGCCGCTGCACGAGTAGGCAAAAGGTACACCAGCAGCAAGCCCAACTGCGCCCTAGGGCCGCATCTCAGGAGGAGATACTCACACCCAACTATCTGAAGAACGGTGGCCTCCTGCAGACACAAGGTCTCCCTCATAACTACCGCCACTCCCACTCCCCCATGGTTTTGTTTTATTTACTTCCTGCTGTTCTTCAGTATAAGTTCCCATCCAGGCACAGCTAAGCTTTGGCAAAATGAAAACATCAAGCCACATGTTCTACCCCATTAATAAATGGTCTTTGCATTCTAACTAATCCAGCTCTTATTAGTAGTTTGTTAGTGAAGTTGTGGCTCAGTGGGTTAGGACGCTGACCTTGTCGATCAGATGGTTGGCAGTTTGGCGGGTCGAATCCCGAGTGCCGCGTAACAGAGTGAGCGCCTGTTACTTGTCCCAGCTTCTGCCAACCTAGCAGTTCGAAAGCACGTAAAAATGCAAGTAGAAAAATAGGGACCACTACGGTGGGAAGGTAACAGCGTTCCGTGCGCCTTTGGCATCTAGTCATGCCGGCCACATGACCACGGAAGATGTCCTCGGACAAACGCTGGCTCTTCGGCTTTGAAACGGAGATGAGCACCGGCCCCTAGAGTCGGAAACGACTAGCACGCATGTGTGGGGGAACCTTTACCTTTACCTTAAACTTCAGACTATATTTTACTATCATTGCTAGTTGTTGTAATTCTTCCATTTATGATATTCTGAGCTTATTTCTGGACAAAGTTGAAAACCAGAAGGCTCTTTGGAAGAACAGGACTTTCAACTAGACCAGGTTTCTCTCTTCCCCCTTACCTCTTGGTGGTTTGACTCTATGTTTGTTGCTTGTGAGTGATACCAACATCCTTACTAGGAATCACGTGCAGCAACTAGATTTGTACACTTTGTATTTATTACAAGGAAGCTAAGTGTGAGAATTGAATATTTTTTTCCTCTTTTCCAGAAGTGACTTCAGAAATGATCAACGTAACAGACCCTACTAAAAAAAAAAAGAGAATGTCCCCTCCTTCTTTCTAATGGCTTTTCACAGCAGAATTGCTGAGTTTCGCCTGCTGCTTTATATCCCATGGTCTCTTGGATAGTGGAATTAAATGTAAAAACTGGATTTTTAATTTGGTGGGAGGGACTGGGATACTCTTCCCTGTTTTTTCCTCCCCTTTTTTTTTTAGCAAGTCCATTAAAATTTCATCTTTCTATTTCCGACATTCCCCCATTTTCCCCCAGCTACCAACTACACTTGTTCACAGGCTCTTAAAATAAGGATGGAATAAAATTGTAAAATATTTGCCAAAAATCTGACATGTTTTATAATACAAAAATAAAAATAAAATAAAAGCTGATTGTTTATTTGTGACATCTTGACTGCTTTTAGCCATTGTTATTTCAATAATTTATTTTTCTGTATTTCAGCTCGGAGGCACCCTTGTGTATGGAGTGCTTAAATGGTGAACTAGATTGTTCTAAAATGTGAACAGTTTTGGGGTGAAACCATTTGTTCTGTAGATCTAAATTATGTAAATTGGCATATACTAATAAATTTGTTGGCTGAGAAGGGAATTAGGCTATGTACAGCCAATATTTACAGAATACTGAACAACATTTATAGTCCAATCTCCTGCTCAGGCAGTAAAAACTACCATTTGAGACAATGGTTATCCAATCTCTTCTTAAAAACTTACAGTGTTGGAGCATTCACAACTTCTGGAAGCATGTTGTTGATTTATTGGAAATCTTTTTGAGCTTGAGAATTTTAATGGGTTTTGTCCATATCCACACACGGTAATGTTAAGGATTGTTTTGTCTGTCTGTCTAACCTTACATTTTTATATGGCAACCCATTTACCGAAAGGAATTTTGTTATTTTTATAGAAAAAATATATTTTGGAGAGAGAAACAAACTGCACTGAATTAAAAGTTGAGCTTATTGTGATATAAATAGAAACAGTGCTTTGGTATTTTAAAAAACATGATTGTATACACTCTTGGCAGTAATCCTAGAATGTGATTTTCAGTCTTATATTTTCATGTTGCTCTTAACATTAAAAATTGAATGGAAAGTGGTCTTGAATGGCTCCCAGAGTTTACAGTTTCAGCTGTCTCCATCTATACCTGTGCAAGGGGAGAATTGATGCATTCAGCAGGACTCCATCTGGATGAGAAAGCAACATTTTGATTAGGGCTTGTATGGGTCACCATAATGGAAACAGCTCTCTGTGCATACTTCCCATCATTGAATGCCCTTATCCATTTGCATCTAGAATGAAAAGCATCTTAGCATCAGGCTTGAACTGATATCATCCACTATCAGAAAGTTTATGCCACCAAGTTGGCAGGTTCTTCTAAATCTGGAGGCAGGTTGTTCCACTGGTTAATTGTTCTGTCAGGAAGTTTCTCCTTAATTCTAGGTTGCTTCTCTCCTTGATTAGCTTCCATCCATTGCTTCTTGTCCTTCCTTTAGGCGATTTGGAGAATACCTTGACTCCCTCTTTGTGGCAGCCCAAGATATTGGAATACTGCTATCATTTCACCCCTAGTCCTGCTTTTTATTAAACTAGACACCCAATTACAGCAACCTTTCCTTATATGTTTTAGCTTCCAGTCCCCTAATCATCTTTGTTGCTCTTCTCTGTACTCTTTCTAGAGTCTGAACATCTTTTTTACATCCTGGTGACCAAAACTGGATACAGTATTCCAAGTGTGGCCTTACCAAGGCACGTGATCTTGATTGTATCCCTCTGTTAATGCAGCCTAGTACTGTCTTGTTTTTTTTGGCAGCTGCAGCACACTGCTGGCTCATATTTAAGTGATTGTTCCCTAGGACTCCAAGATCCCTCTCATAGTTACTACTATTGAGCAAGGTACCACATACTATACCTGTACATTTGGTTTTTCTTGCCTAAATGTTGAACCTTACTTTTTTCACCATTGAATTTCACCCAGTGTTCAAGTCTGTCCAGATCCTCCTGTATCTTAAGCCTATCTTCTGGAGTGTTGGCTATTCCTGCCATCTTGGTATTGATGAGTTCCCCTTCTATCCCCTCATCTAAATTGTTAATGAAGATGTTGAAGATCACTGGGCCTAGAACAGAGCCCTGGGGCGCCCCACTACACACTTCCCTCCATGTATATGCAATTTCATTGAGGACCATACGCTGAGTACAGCCGGTCAGCCAGCTACGAATCCATTTGGTGGTGATGTTGTCTAACCCACATTTTTCTATCTTATCAAGTAGTAGGTTGTGATCTACTTTATCAAATGCCTTACTGAAGTCCAAGTAAATTATATCTACAGCATTCCTCTGGTCCACTAGTTTTGTCACTTGGTCAAAGAATGCAATAAGATTTGTCTGGCATGATCTGTTTTTGAAAAACCCATGTTGGCTTTTAGTAATGACTTTGTCTCTAGGTGTTCGCTGATTTGTTGTTTGATTATCTTTTCCAGAATCTTCCCAGGTATTGAGGTCAGGCTGATAGGTCTGTAGTTTCCTGGATCCATTCCCCCCCCCCTTTTTTTTTTTAATATGGGAACTACATCAGCTCTCTTCCAGTCATCTGGTAGTTACCCAGTGCTCCAGAATCTTTGGTTCTGAGATAACATCTGCCAGTTCCTTGAGAACTTTGGGGTGTAATCCATCTGGTCCTGGTGATTTCAACTCATCTAGGCTGGACAGGTACTCACGTGCCATTTTTTTGCCTATCTTACCGGTAACTTGTGTTTCTGTTTTTTTACGGCACTGTTTTTGATAGGTTGGACTGTTTTTTCCCTTTCTGTAAAGACGGATGCAAAAAAGAAAATAACGAGTTAAATGCTTTCTCCCTGTTGCTTGTCACCTTCTTGCCACTTTCCCCCACTAATGGACCGATCATTTCCTTAACTTTTTTCTTGTTTTTTACATATTGAAAGAAGCTTTTTTTTGTTATGTTTGACTCTGGTCGCAAACCTTGTCTGAAATACTATAGGGTCTTCTGCTTGAGAAGGGGGTTGGACTAGAAGACCTCCAAGGTCTCTTCCAACTCTGTTATTCCATTAAAAATGGCTTTTTCAGGCCTGTGGTTGCACTGCAAGTACACTGGACTAACCATATTACCAAACCTGGGAATGCATGTATAGACAATTATTGTTGCGTTGTCTCCTGAACTGGGTGGTTACACTTCAGAATGTAAGTTTGGCCACTCAAGACTGCCTTGTGTAGAAGGTAGTGGTCATGATCAGGAAAAGAGCTTGTCCCTTAATTGGAGTGGTGGTCCATCTTTTTAAAAGCTTCACAGTGCCTTGTCAAGAATGATACATGCCTCTGGCTTGCTGAGCATGGAGCTTTCATATGGCTCCAGATGCTGTGTCAGCTGCTGTTCGGTGCTACTCAGTTGCCACTCCTCATTCTTTAAATAACTGATGCCAGAATCTGCATTCCTTGTATTTTTATGACCAGGAAGATTTTTTTTCTCTTTTCTCATAAATCTAAAATCTTTACTGAGTGAAATTGATTGACAGTAGAAAAGGCTACATCACTAATTACTCTCACTGATGTCTTGCCTCAGTTGCTGCCAAATAACAAACCATCCAGATGCTAAAAATACTATTTATGTATTGTGTCAATTGCAAGGGCATCCAGTATACTTCAAAAGCTAATTTAAAGTGGACTTAATCTTTAAACACCCTGAATAGTTTGGGACCTGCATATGTTAAAGTCACTGTATTCCTGTGACAGGCAACGTGGTATAATATTTAAGGTGCTAGATCTGTACTAGTCCTCAGGCATGTAAGCCTGTCACTTCCTCTTAACCCCTAAAACAACATCAAGCTGTGCAACAAGCCAGTTGAAGAGCAGTTTCCCACATTGTGCATTGATGGCTTTGATGTGAGAATGCAATGCAAACAAGTGGATCTTGTAACCAAGCAAGATAAATACTCAGAAGAATTGTTTACATTGGTTTCTGCACCACAAATCTTGGTGATGTGATAGAATAGATCAAGTTTTTTTATTGGAAGCCCCAAAGTTATGGAAAGCCCACTGCTTAAAATTGCAAGCTTTAAACATTGCAAGAAGTACAAATGCATTGCAGCAACCCAGAACATCAGAAAAAAATTAAACTATATATACAACATCCAACAAAATGGATACCCATGCAACTTTATCAAAAAGTGCCTGACCACTCAGCCCACTGCAGCACAGCCAAGAAAAGCTATGAAAAGGATGACAGTGCCATACATCAAAACATCTCAGAAACAACCAGCAGACTATCACAACCACACAACATCAGCACAGCAAACCATCCAAAATATCTTAAGTAAACCAAAAGACACGGTAACCCAAGAAGCAAAAGCAGGAACCAACCACATACAGGGTAAGGATTGTAACAGCCACTGTGTAAGAGAGACAAACAGAAGACTAGCAGAGCACATCCATGTACACCAACTAGCAATCGAGACAAAAACTTGTGTCTCAGAAATCTCACAGCATATGGAGACTCTACCATAGTTTTAACTGGAAACAGCATCACAGACCAATCTATATTTAAAAACGCTAGAGAATTCCTGGAAACTCGGCATTCAGACAAATCAGCCATCAATATCCTATAGAAATAAAACATATTTACACACCACTCAAAAGTGACAATAAAAAAGCTAAGAAGGAAACAAAATTCAAAACACATCCTCTCCAGCAGCCAACGCCCAGATTAGTAGGGATTAGCACTAAGCAAAAAACACAACCAAACAATACCCTAATCAAAGAACTATTAAGGAGAAAACCCCGGGTCCACTAAAATTGGTGGGGCAATTTACAGTAAATAAACAACAAACCCCATCCTCCCTTGCGTTAATGATGTTACCTAACATGGATAACCTCTGCAAGCAAATAACCAAACTCAGAAAACCAAGAGCTCCATAGTTCAAATATATTTTTAAAACAGTTCTACTAAGCATGCTATTTGTGGCATGCTATAGGCAAGGCCTTCCTATGAGAAGATCTTTCCCTTGCTCGTATCTCCTTATCCCATTCCCTAACTACTTTTTATCATTCCAGCTTAGCTGGCTTTGCTCAGAGCAGGTAAGCTTACTTTCAAACAGGACTGCAACAATGCATCGTTATTTTTCACAAATGCGGATTGATACTGATTACTGCTCATCTGGGCTTTGATTGATCAAGATTTTTACGTAATACAGGTAGTCCTTGACTTATAACAGTTTGTTTAGTGACCATTCAAACTTACAAAGGCTCTGAAAAAAGTGCCTTATGACTATTTTTCACATTTACGACCTTTGCAGCATCCCCATGGTCATGTGATCAAAATTCAGACACTTGGCAATTGACTCATATTTATGACAGTTGCAGTGTCCTGGGGTCATGTGATAAGAAAAGGCTTTAAACTAGGTTACCAGCCTTTGTCGCACCTTTGCTATTTGCAGAATTCTCTCCTGACAGGGCAGTTCTTGGTTGTTGTGCAATTAGCTCACATGGTGTAACAAGATGGTGGGTTTGTTGTCACTGTGAGTTGTGGGGGGGGTATGAAGGGAGGCTCAGCCAATCTCACTGTATACATGTTGTACTTTGATAATAAAGGTTCATTCATTCATTCATATGGGTATCTTTTGGCTAGTGCAGCCAAAGTCCAAATCAATTTCAAACATGGTCACACTGCTGTGGGTGCACTTAAGGTTTCTCATCTGGAGGTCACTTTGCAAATCAAGCTGCTGCTGTCCACATCCTCTCCCACTCTAGCTAGCTGTGGGTCTCAAAAGTGGCCAAACCCCAGAAAGTAACCACAAAATTGATGTGATCCTTCTGGACTATATAAAAAAAACAATCAGGAATGATAGATGCCAATCCTGCCTGATTATTTACTTATACAGACCGAATAACCAAAACCCGGGGTTTGGCCATAATCATGCCATTTTCAAGAAAGGAAGGTTTCCCTGAAAATTTTCACCTACAGCAACTATTTTTTTTAGTACAGTAAGCAAGATACACAAAAAATATTTATGCTGGAAATTCCCAGACTAGATGGGAGACAGAAAATATTTCTTTGGAACAGAGAGGTTTCAAGAAAAAGAAAGTCTACAGCAGTGTTTCCCAGCCTTGAGAAAATTAAATTATGTGGACTTCAACTTCCAGAATTCCCCAGCCAGTATTCTTCAGCCAGCCATGAATTCCCCAGCCAGAGAGCGTCCTCTCGTATGGTATTGTGGTTCGGTATGCTGGTCTGACAGCTGCGGATAGGAAAGTATTACAGAGGGTAGTGAGCACAGCACAAGACATTGTGGGCTGTCCCCTGACACCAATGGATGACATCGCCAGGGCTCGTTGCCTTGGAAGAGTGAGGAAGATTCTCAGGGATGACTCACACCCTGGACGGTATCTCTTTACTCTCCTACCATCAGGTAGGAGATAGAGGAGTATAGCCAGCCGCACCAACAGGCTGAAAAACAGCTTTTATCCATGGGCTGTTAGGCTTTTGAACGGGAAATAATTTTTATAAACTTTATGCAGAATTGACTTGCGAGGCCGGTGTGTTGTGCAATTAGTTCACATGGTGTAACAAGATGGAGGGTTTGTTGTCACTGTGAGTTGTGGGGTGGGGGCACAAAGGGAGGCTCAGCCAATCTCAGTGTATACATGGTTGTACTTTGACAATAAAGGTTCATTCATTCATTCATTCATTCATTCATTCATTCATTCATTCATTCTGGGAGCCATCCTGGGAGCTGAAGTCCACATAACTTAAAAGTTGTCAACACTGTATGTCTGTCTTAACTTCTTTATGAAGTGGAATTAGGGCTCCATCCTGCCTGGGTACGTCTATCCAATCCAGGTTTTTAAGGAAAATCAAATGGCATGTTGTACTTCAAGCAGCATTCTCTCCAAGGCTGTTAAACAGTCTGGGTGAGAATATGTAATATCTGGCTAAGTAGAATTTCCTCCCACAAGACCTGGCCCCATTGATAATGGTGAATTCCTTCCGTGCAGCTTGGAAAGATAGGGTAGGGCAATGGGACTTCCCCTCAAGATTTGGGGAATGGGGTAAGGCCATGCCAAATACATCCTGGGATGAAGACTAAGAAATGGGCAAATAGAAAGATTAAGCAGAATTTCCGCAAGTGTGTAATTCGTCAGTGTGTATATATCCCAAAAGCAACATAACATCTTAACTCCTTCTCCCAAAATATTGGAGAGTTTTCAGCTGGCTTGCTTTGATATTCTCCCATCAGCAAATCTTGAGGGGAGATACAAGATCTCATTGGAAGGATTGTGAATACTGGTTTCTTAAAATGTCGGATGTATTTTAAGGTATTTTAAAGATTGGTATCGTTCACTTAAACTTAAGAGAGAGGTTGCTGTATTGCTATTATCTCTGTACTAAAAAAGTGGGAGGTCATTTTTATTATAGATTTGTTTGATCTATTTTTTGTCTGTTTTCTAATCTGTCTTGTTATTTTGCTTCCCCTTTTCCCTTCATTTGAGTTTGTATGTTTTTGTTTGATTTTGAAATTTAATAAAGATTTTTAAAAAAGAAGATCTCATGAAAGGAAAGACTTGGGCAGTGTGAAGACAGGGCATTAGAAAATTTTGTTCATGTTCTCCTGCACTATTGTCTGTATAGAAATCCTGTTAGCATTTTGCTTAGTCCCTTTGTTGCAAAACAATTCCAAATGTTTCTTATGGTATTTATGTAAAACATTTAATTGAAATAGACTGTTGGTGGTCTAGTAGTTAGAATTTGGCACTTTCAAAGCACACTGTCTCTTTAGGTGTAGAGCTATGAAGATGGCCTTAAAGAAATATTCAGAACTGTTACATACACAAAAAGGACAGAAGTGTTCCTTAAATGCTGAGGAAGGAGATAGTATTAAGAAGAGACTCTGGATCCCCCCTGACTCAATGAGGTATAAAAGGGAGGGAGGAGAAACACATTCAGACTTCCAATAGCCCAGTGTTTCTAAGCTTTGACAACTTTTAAGACATGTGGACTTCAATTCCCAGAATTCTCCTGGCAGTTTCCTTTTTGCTTACTGGCTGGGGAATTCTGGAAAATGAAGTCCACATGTCTTGAAATTGCCAAGGGTGAGAAACACTGTTATTATCTATCTCAATAATGTATAGTTCTAGTCCTTCCATGGAACCAATTTCCTGATCTGGTCTACTTTGAAGAGCTGACAACAAAATTGTTGACCTCACATTAATAGAAAGTGTAAGGAATAATAATAATAATAATAATAATAATAATAATAATAATAATAATAATAATAATAATAAGAAGAAGAAGAAGAAGAAGAAGAAGAAGAAGAAGAAGAAGAAGAAGAAGAAGAAGAAGAAGAAGTTGGAAGGGACCTTGGAGGTCATCTAGTCCAACCCCCTGCTCAGGCAGGAAACCTTATACCATGAAGCCATCTATTACCACCGCTGCAACCCACCAACACTAGCTTGTTTTTTTTATTTAAAAAGTTTTACAATACATTTTGACTTTAATCCCCCCCTCCCCCACCCCTATCTAGCCCTCCCTATCCCTCTCCCCCATTCCCTCCTCCCCCCCGACTTCCCAGAGCTAAATACAGGGTATAAAATCAAAAAACAAACGTAAGCACCGCTATGTTATCAACAATAAACTATTAATTTTATTGTTACGGACTACTCCCCCAGGAATAGGCTTTGCGACTGTCGTGAGAGGACGGTGGTTGGCCTGTCCTGGGGTGGCACCCAGCTGAGTGGCAGTGGCTGGGTGGAAGCTCGTGACACCTATTTGTTCTCTGTTTTGACCCTCCTTAATTAATTGACTATGGACTGCCTGTATCTGGACTGCTTTTATGCCTTGTTTTAGGTACTCCTCTACGGACTTGCTCGCCCTCAGGGGTGCTCCCTCTTCCTGGGGGCGACCCGCCTTTCCAGCCGAGTACAATCTCGAGGAAGGGCCCATTTATTGGGACCCTGAGAGATGGCTGGACATGGGTACGGGCCTCCGACGTAAACCTAATAAGAGGCCCTTGGTTTGTTTTTTGTCGAAATTTTTTCGGGGGTTAGGGAGGAGGGAGGGTTCTTCTTTTGGTTGTTTGGACGAGGGGGGCAGTCCAACAACCTCTGTTCAGGCCAGTGCCGAGGCGGATCGCGGGGGGGAGGAGCGGGGGTCGGTTGCTTCTGGGGCTCCAGGGCCAGTCGTGGGACTACCCATTCCCACGACGTTAGGGAATGGCAGCAGGTGTAGGAACAGAGGGCCGTATCGATCTCAGGGAAGGCCTCTCCGCTGCTTACAAGCGGTGAGGCACTCCGACCCTCTGGTTCCGCCCCGAGGTCCCGGGAGTGAGGATGTGCAGCCTCCTGAGCTCCGGCTGGTGTATTTGAATGCCAGGTCGGTCGTTAACAAAGCTCCTCTCGTCCGTGACTTGGTCGAGGGTGAGCAGGCGGACCTGGCTTGCATCACGGAAACTTGGTTGGGCCCAGAGGGCGGCATTCCTCTGGTTGATCTTTGCCCACCAGGTTTCCGGGTGCTGCACCGGCCCCGGGCTCAGGGTAGGGGTGGGGGAGTGGCTGTTGTTATGAGGGAGACCTTGTGTCCGCGGGAGGCCACCGTTCCCCAGATAGTCGGGTGTGAGTCTCTCTTTTTGAGATGCGGTCCTGGTGCGCAGTTGGGCTTGCTGCTGGTGTACCTTTCGCCTAGTCATGCAGCAGCAGCCCTGCCTGAGCTTCTCGATGTCCTCTCTGGGTTGGTGGTTGAGTTCCCGAAACTTATAGTTTTGGGGGACTTCAACCTACCATCTCTGGGAGGATCATCTGAGTTGGCTCGGGAGTTCATGGCTTCCATGACGGCCATGGACCTGACGCAAGTAATTTTGGGACCGACTCATGAGGGAGGCCACACCCTTGACTTAGTTTTCTTATCTGGACGGTGGTTAGATGATCTTGGTGGGGGCTCCCCAATTGTTATGCCCCTGTCATGGACCGATCATCATCTCCTGCGGCTGGTCTTCCGTTTTGCCACCCCCCGCCGTGGGTGTGTGGAACCTATTAAATGGTACCGCCCCAGACGCTTAATGGATCCCCAGAGGTTCCAGGCGGCGCTGGGGTCCCCACCTGCCTTCCTTGCTCACAGCTCGGCAGATACCTTAGTGGAAGCCTGGGAAAGGGCAGCCACTGAGGCTCTTGACCGAGTTGTACCCCTGCGGCCCCTGACCCGGTGCAGATCCCGTCGAGCCCCATGGTTTTCCGTGGAGCTCCGGGAGATGAAGCGTCGGAGACGGGGCCTAGAGAGCGGTTGGAGATCCAGCCGATCCGAATCCGATCGATTGCGACTAAGAACCTATACTAGGTCTTATCTCGCTGCGATAAGGGAGGCGAGGTCTAACCACTTCGCCACCCTTATCGTGTCCGCAGATAACCGCCCGGCCGCCCTGTTTAGGGTGACTCGCTCCCTCCTGAATCAGGAGGTGAGGGAGGATCCCTTGCAGGGTCGTGCCGAGGAGTTTAACCAGCATCTGTCGGACAAAATCGCTCGGATTCGGACCGGTCTGGACTCTGACTGGGCAGAGTCTGTCGAGCAGGACACGGGTGGTCTTGTCGATATCATCTGGGAGGAGTTTGATTCTGTGACTCCGGAGGAAGTGGACAGGATCATGGGGAGGCTGAGTACCACCACATGTTTATTGGACCCGTGCCCTTCCTGGCTGGTGTATGCAGCCCGGGAGAGGACACGTAGCTGGTTCCAGGCAGTTATATCGGCCTCTTTGAGTGAGGGTAGCTTCCCCGCTGTCTTGAAAGAGGCGGTGGTGAGGCCTCTCCTCAAGAAGCCTGCCTTGGACCCAGCTATATTGAACAACTTTCGTCCTGTCTCCAACCTTCGCTTTCTTGCGAAGGTTGTTGAGTGTGGTGGCACATCAGCTCCCTCTGGTCCTGGATGAAGCGGATTATCTAGACCCGTGCCAATCGGGTTTCAGGCCCGGGTACAGCACGGAGACGGCATTGGTCGCGCTGGTGAATGATCTCTGGAGGGCTCGGGACAGGGGGCATTCCTCTGTCCTGGTCCTATTAGACCTCTCAGCGGCTTTCGATACTATCGACCATGGTATCTTGCTGCGGCGTCTTAGGGGATTGGGAGTGGGAGGCACGGTTTTGCAGTGGTTCTCCTCCTATCTCCAGGGACGCTCGCAGTCGGTGTTGGCAGGAGGGCAGAGGTCGACCGCGAGGTCTCTCATTTGTGGAGTTCCTCAGGGGTCGGTCCTCTCGCCTCTCCTGTTCAACATCTATATGAAACCGCTGGGTGAGATCATTCGTGGTTTTGGAGCTTTTCTTTTCGACCCCAAACCACCCCAGTGATGCCCTCACCGTGATGTCCCGTTGCCTGGAGGCGGTTCGGGTCTGGATGGGGAGGAACAGACTTCAACTCAACCCCGACAAGACCGAGTGGCTTTGCATACCTTCATCCCGGGTTTATTCGGACATTCCACCTCTTGTGATGGGGGGCGAATCGTTACCCCCCGTAGATAGGGCTCGCAACTTGGGAGTCCTCCTAGATTCACGGCTCACCCTGGAAGACCATATAGGAGCTGTGACTAGGGGGGCTTTCGCCCAGGTTCGCCTGGTGCGCCAGTTGCGGCCCTATCTAAGCCGGGATGATCTATGCACGGTCACTCACGCGCTCGTGACCTCACGACTAGACTACTGCAACGCTCTCTACATGGGGCTGCCCTTGAGGACCACCCGGAAGCTCCAACTGGCACAGAATGCAGCCGCGAGAGTTGTGTTGGGAGTTTCCCGATACTCCCATGTCACACCTCTGCTCCGTGAGCTGCATTGGTTGCCAGTTGTCTTCCGGGTGAGATTCAAGGTACTAGTCATGGTATTTAAAGCCCTACATGGCAGGGGGCCGGAGTACCTTAGGGAACACCTGCTGCCGGCGTCAACTTCCCTTCGCCCTGTCCGTTCCCACAGAGAGGGACTCCTCAGGGTGCCACCGGTCAGAGAATGTAGATTGGTGGCCCCCAGGGGGAGATCTTTCTCTGTGGGCGCCCCGGAGCTATGGAACCAGTTACCGGTTGAGCTCTGGACGGCGCCGGATCTTCGCTCCTTTCGCCGCGATCTGAAAACATACCTGTTCGAACAAGCCGGCCTGGCCTGAGGGTGGGATTGCTGGGGTTTTTATTACTATTTTATCGGGGGTTTTATTAATGTATTTATTGCTTTTATTTATGGGCATGTATTTAATAACTTTTTAATTTTTGTAACTTCATGTTTTATTCTTGCCCTGTACACCGCCCTGAGTCCCTCGGGAGAAGGGCGGTATAGAAATATTAATAAATAAATAAATAAATAATTCTATTAAGTCATCTAGTCCAACCCCCTGCTCAGGCAGGAAACCTTATACCATGAAGCCATCTATTACCACCGCTGCAACCCACCAACACTAGCTTGTTGTTGTTAGTTGCGAAGTCGTGTCCGACCCATCGTGACCCCACGGACAACGTTCCTCCAGGCCTTCCTGTCCTCTACCATCTTCTGGAGTCCATTTAGGCTCACGCCTACTGCTTCAGTGACTCCATCCAGCCACCTCATTCTCTGTCGTCCCCTTCTTCTCTTGCCCTCAACCTTTCCCAGCATTAGGCTCTTCTCCAGTGAGTCCTTCCTTCTCATCAGGTGGCCAAAGTATTTGAGTTTTAGCTTCAGGATCTGGCCTTCTAAAGAGCAGAACACTAGCTAATGAGATCCAAAAACTTAGAACTTAAAATAACAGAGTTGGAAGGGACCTTGTAGGTCATCTAGTCCAACCCACTGCTCAAGCAGGAGATCCTATACCATTTCTGACAAGTGGCTGTCCAGTCTCTTCTTGAAATCCTTCAACAAAGAACTGAGATAGCAAATTTGAGCAATCAAGCCAGTTTGTTACTCATACAAGCTACTCTGGAGAACATGACCCCACAGATGGGAAATTCAGAATACCGAAGAAATCCAGTTGTAACTGATCTGCCCCAGACTAAACTTGCATCTAGCCAAAATTACAGAAATAAAGTACTTTGGCTAATCCACAACAGTATACTGGGCTGTGAAACTCAGCCAGCTAGGGAAATCAAGCTGAAGAAAATACAGACCCAAGAATTATCTGGCAAGCATCAAAACTCTGTTTAGCAATAAACAGAAGAGCCTCACACTTAGCTAGATAAACATTTTAGGATTTTCTACTGAACTCATGAAATCTGATTAGTGGCACTAACTTATTTACTTTTTGTGTCTTTCAATCAGTGTTAACTCCTACTGTAAGTGCCCAGGCTAGTCCCTGCAGTTTTCTTGGCAAAATTATAGAAGTGATTTCCATTTCCTCCTTCTTAGGGTTAAGGGAGAGTAACTGGCCCAAGGACACCCAGCTGGCTTCATGCCTAAGATGAGACTAAAATTCCTGGTTTTCGCCTGGTGCCTTACCCACTACATCAAACAGGCTCTTGACACTTACAATCTTAAAAAGAAAGTGTCTTATCAATCAGTAAATTTTAACTTTAAAAAAATCTGTATTAACTTAGACCAGCTTTGAGGGACATTAGCAGAGTATAAGTATTTTGATTTTTGTTTTCCATATGTGTGTTCTTATGAATGAAGTGCTCTCTGGGTTTAGTTGTTTGCCGGCTGATTAGGTAACATTAGCAGATTAGGTAACATTTTCAGTGTAGCAGGTGGCTGACGATGAGAGCAAACCCCACTCCCTTGTAACACTGAAGATGTTACCTAGTCTGGTAACTGAATGTCTGCCAGCAAACAACCAAGGTCAAAGAGCACCAAGGACTTCACAAGAGTTTACACTAGTGGTTCTCAACCTGTGGTCCACGGATCACTAGGGAGCCATGATGTCATCACAGTCGGTTATCACAGGCAAAGGCTTGAAGAAATGTTACAATTTAAATCTTAAGTCTTGGGGGTTCGTGGCCATGGTCTGTGGCCAAAAAAGGTATTTAAAGGGGTCCATAGTGAAGGAAAGATTGAGAACCACCGATTTACACAACAAAAACCGCCTCACTCCAACATATCTGTCCCCTTCTGTGTGAGTTGATGCCTTAAAAACAATAAGTCTGTGCAATAAATAATAATTAAATGTGAACTATCTGCCGCCAACATACTAGTCTGGGTTGCAAAGCAGTCTCTAGATTAGAGAATTTAGCTTGTCTAGCACGTTGTCAGCAAGCTCATGGTAAGATGGGGCTTTGGTAGCCTTTACAGCAAACTGCCCAAAATGTGCCAAAGCCGACTTTGCTGAAACTTTCTTTATCTTGTCAAAACCACGGTTGTAAAAGTTTTAACTGACCAAAGCCATGTTGGGTAGCAGAAGTCCATTTTCATGGGTTGATCAGTGCCATTAAATATTGGGACAAATACCAGTTCTGTTTCCTTTGGCTGAGCATTTGTTTCCTTTTCTGCACTTTGCAGAGCATTGCTGGCTTATCCCAAAAAGGAATTCATAGATGGGCATGATTTGAAATCCGTGGAGAACACTAACTAAAATCTCCCTTGGATTTTGTTCTGGGGGTGGGGGGGTGGGGCGAAAGAGCGGCGAAGGACGTCATCGGGCCAGCTTATTCGGGGGAATCGATGGATCTGTTATGCTCTGACACACAAGGTTTACTTTTCTGACTACAGTTTGCAACGCATTAGTTTAGCGCAGACATGTCAAACACAAGGCCCGGGGGCCAGATCTGGCCCGCAAAGTGGTTTCATGTGCCCCCCCCCGAAGCCATCCTAGAAACAGTGAGGGAACAGCCCCACTGCCTTGGCCCTGGCCCAGAGACCCTCCTTCTGCCAGAGACCCCCAGATCTGTCCCACTCCTACCCAGGCCTCCATTGGCACCCTTGATGCCAATGATGTAGAGCTGGCCATGCCCACCCAGTAGGCCATACACACTCTAGCCACGCCCACCCAGTAGGCTGTGCCCACCCTGGCCACGCCCACCTGGTCCCCCAAGGGCAACCACAATGCTGATGTGGCCCTCAATGAAATTGAGTTTGACACCCCTGGTTTAGCGGATGCAACCAATCAACCAATCTAGTCAATCCCCAGGCGTCTTTCCTTCCTTCCTTCCTCGCCATTCCCACTTCCACGTAGCTTTTCTCCTTTTCTGCTGGATGACACCGGCTCCCCACCCCAAAGTATCATCAGGAAGAGGATCCCTCAGTTCAGAAGCAGCTGGGACTGGGAACCAATGGTTGGGAGAAGGGGAAAAAAACACACCATAGCGAGTGCTGGCGCGCGTTTCCCCCAAGAGCAGGGGTAGGCAACCTCGGCTCTTTTATGACTCATGGACTTCAACTCCCAGAATTCCTGAGCCAGCCAAGCTGGCTCAGGAATTCTGGGAGTTGAAGTCCATGAGTCATAAAAGAGCCGAGGTTGCCTACCCCTGCCCAAGAGAAAGGAAGCGGGACCTTCGGGGAACGGATTCAGCTCTTCCCACGTTCAGAGGCGCTCAGGAAAATGATTCTCCCCGTGGGCTGTCCTTTGGTTCTGGTCTTCCCCGGTTGGCCTTCTGCCCACCCCGAAGCCCCAGGAGGCGCGGCCGAGTTACGCGGCGGGGCGAGGCGACCTTCTCAGTCGCGCCCGAGAGGGCGGCGGAGGGCTTCAACCGGCGCCCTGCCTGCAGACCTGGGCGTGCTCCATCAGCCCTGCCGGATGGGAGGAGAGGCCGAAGCCGAAGGGGCTGAGCTGGACTGAGCTTCCCGGCTCCCTCGATCGGCTCCTCGGCGGGACGGGAGGCAGAGCGGCGGCGAGGCGATGGCCGCGGCTGCTGCCCTGATCGCGGCGCTGCTTGGGCTCCTGCCCACCCAGACGAGCACCGGCGCCGGAGGGAGAAACCAGCTCGGACCGGCCCAGGTCAGGCAGGCAGGCAGGCAGGCGGGAGGGATGCCGGACGTCGGGACCGAGCGGGAGTTAGTCAGCCGGGAAGGGAGACAGAGCTCTCTGTACATGCCCAGAGACACGATCCGTGTTAGATCTGGGCCTACCGTCGCTTGGGAAAGGGGACTAGCTAGAGGGGGCTTTTCTCATAAAAAGTGAAAGAGGCTTGAAAGTTACTTGACCGAAATCGAGATTCCAAGTCTTCAAACTTGGCCCTTTTATGACTTGTGGACCTCAACTCCCAGAATTCCTCAGCCAGGCACGCTGGCTGAGGAATTCTGGGAGTTGAAGTCCATAAGTCATGAAAGGGCCAAGTTTGAAGACCCTCTAAACGGAACAATGCCATTCGTGCTATACTGAAGTTTTCCGGATATATGGCTCAAAAATTCCTTCCTAGAGAATATGGAAATTAAGCTAGTTGGAGAGCCCCAGGCTGGCACTCCCCAGCTGTGTGTTCCTGGTGTCTGACAAAGCTTCCTTTGTGTAGAGAGGCTCTGTTGACTGTCTACCTTAATAGCTGTTGGTAGGACTATTCTTTGCCATTACTTTCATCGTTCCTTTTAAAGCCTTTATACTGGTACCAACGCTGTGGCCAGTTTGATGAAGTGGTTAAAGTTCCAGGCTAGAAAGCGGAAGACTGTGACTTCTAGTCCCACTTTAGACGCAGCTGGGCAGCTCTCTCCCAGCCCTAGGAATCAGGCAATGACAAACCATTTCTGAAAAACCTTGCCGAGAAAAACTGCTGGGATTTGTCAATGCTAACTTAAAGGCGTCCCCCTCTACTTAATGACCATGAGATTTGCTTAATGACTGCAGGGAAAAAAGGTCATAAAAGTGGATGTGACTCACTTAACAACTGCTTCGCTTAGCAATAGAGGTTCCAGTCCCAATTGTGGTTGTAGAACTACTTATACTAGGGGTCCCCAACCCCTGGGCCGCACCCCACTCCTGGGCTGCAGTCCTGTTCAAAACCAGGCTGCAATGCACCTTGCACGGGAGGTGTGTGCATGCATGCAAAGCTCAATTTGCCCAAGCAGTGGTTGCTCACAGACTCAAAACTCCATTTGCACTAGTGATTAGTAGAATTGTGTCGCTTGTGCAAATAAAGCTGTGCGCACTTGGCATGTGCCTGCCACTCCCCACCACCAGTCTGCCAAATCAGAAAGGTTAGGGACCGCTGACCTCTACATTATACAATTTTGTAAACAGGAATTGGTTCCTGAGACATTCCCCAAAGATACACTGTTGAAAGAGTCATTCAGTTGGAACATGTACTCAGAAGAAGTCTGGTTCTTCAGCCCCACTAGATAGCCCAGGCCCTAAAATCAGCTCCACAGGAAGGCTAAAACTTCCTTTATTGAGCTTGGCTCTAATACCAAAATCTTGCAAGTCTGATTGTGCTATACTTCCTCCCCCTCCCCCTTATAGTTCAGTAAATGAGGAGGCATCCATCTGAGCTGATTCTGATTGTTATCTGGCTGCCCTGGATTTAAAAAAATTCAACCCTTTTGCCTCTTACAAGGTAATCTAACTACTTCTATACTACCTGTATATGAATTCTGGAACTGAGAAAGGGCTTTGTGGCTAAGTCCTGACTGAAATGAAGGCATTCATTGGGCAGAAAGTATAAGTATCTGTGTTGAAATCACCTGCCATATCTGTCTGGCTAGACCAGTCACTGTGGAAGTCATTGTGTGGGCTGGCCCAATAGGATTCAGCTAGAAAAGAAACTGGACAACCAGTGAAAATGGGATAGTTTAGGGCAGGGATCAGCAACCTGAAACAGTGAAAGAGCCACTCGGAACCGGTTCCCTCACAAAAGGATAAACTGGGAGCCGCAAAAAAAATGTGTGCGCATGTGCGTACATGCGCGCATGCGCAGAACAGGGTTTGACTGAAGAGTGGAGCCAAGGCGAGATATGCACCTACCCTGCATATTTGAATTGATTGGTTGAACTTTTTTAGTCCCACTTTTTTTTTTGGACTGCACATAGCAGAGGACTGGGAGCCGCAGGAGACGGCTGAAAGAGCTGCATGCGGCTCTGGAGCCGCGGGTTGCAGACCTGTGGTTTAGGGGATGCAAGAGAGGTTGTGTTACACAAACATATCCATGTTTTCATTCCTTGACAGTCTTCTCTGTCAACTTCTCTGTTCAGCATCAGTGTGACACTAGTGTAGTTGGTTCCCAGACTGATAAGGATTTAGGAGACTGTTATGTAAACAACCAGCTGCCTGATTTCCTGTTACCAGTGAAGACACCTGCTGTAGAAAAGCTGCTTGAAAGAAAATCAGAAAATCTCCAACTAATAACCACATGGGGACATACTGGCTGTAAAGTCAGTTGCTGGAATTCTTGCAGCTCCATCAATTCCCTTCAGTAAAAAAAGAAACTGGTGAAATTGTACTTGAAAACGACGTGCTTTGGCTTTGAGACAGTTGCCAAAGAACTCGACAATCTGCCACCTGCATCTAACAGCGGGATAGATCCTGTAGATGTGTTCGCAGGACCTGAGACTTTTGTTGAAATGACAAAACTAGCAACGTGCCAATGTGGTGCAGACTTTTTCTTTTTCTGTGTATGCTTGCAACATTATAGCACGGGAGTGTATCTTGTATCAATCAATTAGAATAGGGCTGGAAGGGACATTGGAGGTCTTCTAGTTCAACCCCTTGTTCAAGCAGGAGACACTATACCACGGGTGTCAAACCCGATCACATCACATGATGTATCATGATGCATCCTGATGGTTTTTGCCTTTGCGGAGCTGGGGTGAGCGAGGCCTGCATATGACGCATCCAGCCCGTGGGCCGCCAGTTTCACACCCCTGCCCTATACCATTTCAGACAAGTGACTGTCCAGTCTCTTCTTAAAAACCTCCAGCAATGAAGCACCCACAACTTCTGATGGCAAGCTGTTCCACTGGCTAATTGTTCTCAAGGTTAGGAAGTTTCTCCTTCATTCTAGGTTGCTTCTCTCCTTGATTGGTTCCCATCCATTGTTTCTTCTCCTGCCTTCTGGTGCTTTGGGAAATAAGTTGACCTTCTGTTCTTTGGGGCAGCTTAAATACTGGACTGCTGCTATCATGGTCAGCCCTAGTCCTTCTTTTCTCTAGACTAGCCAAACCCAAATCCTGCAACCATTCTTCATGTCATAACAGTGCTATGTTACTTTTGACATTTGTCAACCCCTTGACCCCTTTTGCCACTCCTTAAGCCTCTGGCCCCAATCTCTGGAGCAACCCTCCTAATTTGCAAAAAAAGCATCTGTTTAGAATGCATTTCCCAGCTTGTTTCTTCAGCATTACTACTTCATGTCCTAACACGAATAGGCAGTCCAAACCTTGCTTCTCCGCTGTCTTGCGGGAACAAAGATCTTCTCTCCCGCCCTCTCTAAAATTCTGGTCCTTGTGGGGCTACTTGTCATCCATGCAGCAGTCAGTCTTGACAGGCCTTGATTTGTGGTTTCTGGGGGCAGCCTCTGGTCTTAAGCCCAGAGAGAAATTAATGAGGGAGTAGGTTGTCTGCCTCTGTGCATCTTTCCCGTTGCACAGAACAAATGGGAGAGGTATCTCTTCAGCTTAGGGCACGTTTTTTTGCAGTGTGTTTTCCCATGATGCTCGGTTGTTTATTTCCTGCTGCTTCAGAATATTCTATAGAAAATGGAATTTCCTCCTTGGGGAAATTAGGGTGGGGGGAAGAGACCCAGAGTTTCTTATGGCTCTGGGTCAAGAGTAGAGCTGTTAAAAAGCTGTTTTGAAGGAGAGTTGAGAGCTCTTATTGGAGTTGACGCATGAAGCAGCTTTTAATCCTGATGTTATCTGGCCAGTTTATATTATTATATTTTCTCTGACAAGTGTCATGAATGTTCCAGTTTGGAACTTATAAACACATTTTATCTCTTTCTCAGTCTTACAGAAACCTTCCAGAGTAGACATTCTCCCTAATTAAAATTTCACTCCTCAAAATGTTGACTTTATAGCCTGTACAGGCTAAATATCACACACTTTTAAATTCCTTTCATGATTGCTTGGAAATCTTCTACCTGCTTCTGTTATATATGATTCCTTATAGGTTGTCTGAAGAGGAACATTACCACATTCTTTCTACTGTGACTTTGCTGTTTTATGTTGCTCAGTCTTAGTCTAAACAGCTAAATTTCTTCCTGTCCTCTCATTTAAACCCCTTACTGCAGACACATAATGCAATTATTTTATTTGTATTTCTGCCAAGATGTGCATATAGCCTTTCACCTCTGCTTCCAAGGCACTTTACAAAAATAGAAAATCTGTACTGTAGGGAAGTGAGGGAAGTGATTAACAAATAAGAGAATCATTACCATAATATATAGTAGGAATATATAATTACATATTATCCACACACATGCACATATATAAAAAAATAATCAGCCAAATGCATTGCAGGATAAGGAGTTTTTTTATGGAAAGATTTTGCTAAGCTGGTCCAATGCAACTGGCATAAAAGATTTTTTTGGACTTTTCAATCCAGGGCCCAAAGTCACCCAGTCAGTTTCTGTGTCTAAGGGAGGATTAGAACTGGAGTCTCCGAGGCAGCAATACTTTAACTGTTACATTACATTTTATCTCGCATATGTGTGCATGATTCAAAAAAAAAATAATACTTTGATTTTCTACAAGAATCTGTTCCTCCCCATTACAACTGAAACTATAGACATCTGTTAATTACCGGTCAGGAAAATGGCTTCCTTGCACTGTTTATAGTTTCCCATAATGATACAAATCTGCTAATGGTCACCATTGTTATGAGGGCAGTTCTCAACATCATTGCAATTGTATCCATGGTGATCTTGTCACAGTGATTTCCTGAAATGCTGATGAATATGTATAACTAGTTTTCCTGGCAGAAGGTATGCCCATTAGTAGTTCTCACATGGTAAAGTTTGAGGAAATCCTCTGGTTTATACATTTGTTGTTGCACAACAGTCTAGGTCAGGGGTAGGCAACCTCGGCTCTTTTATGACTCATGGACTTCAACTCCCAGAATTCCTGAGTCAGCAGAGCTGACTCAGGAATTCTGGGAGTTGAAGTCCATGAGTCATAAAAGAGCCGAGGTTGCCTACCCCTGGTCTAGGTGATCCCCCGGGTCAATATTAACTCAAAGGCCCACATACCCATCTGCCCCCACCTCTACATACAAACAAATCTTTTGACAAACTGTACAAGCATATCAGTTGTCTGGCCTTGTATGATCCATCTATCCCATCAATCACAAGTAAGACATCCATCTTATCCCTTGCAACATGCCAGGAAGAAAAACAAAAAGTGGAAGGGTAACCAGGTAATTTTGTGTGCTATTTGCCTCTGATCTCCTCTCATTGCCCACAGATATTGACAAAGTGGTACAAAGCCTTGTCAATTTCACTTTGAAACTGATAGGAATAAAGTGTCAGTAACACGAATTCCTCTCCCCATTTCAGGATTGATGAAAATGGCATTCTCCCCCCCCCCCACCTTTATAGAGTGTTTTTGGGCCCTTACATTCTGCTATTGTTTCCAGATCTTTTAGAAGTATTTGGTGGTGGTTTTTTATAGTTTTTGTTTCTAAAAAAAACAAAACCCTGAAAACTATGGAACAAATGTCATCTCTTCCTAAACTTTCCATTTCTGCAGCAGTAAAAATTCATCTTCATTCCACACAAGACAACTAAAAGAAAGTGCATATTGGGAATCATCGTAATTTGGCACTTTCTACTTTGCTAAATAGGGACGCGGTGGCTCAGTGGGTTAGGACGCTGAGCTTGTTGATCAGAAGGTCGGCAGTTTGGCGGGTCAAATCCCGAGTGCAGTGTAGCAGAGTGAGCGCCTGTTACTTGTCCCAGCTTCTGCCAACCTAGCAGTTTGAAAGCACGTAAAAATGCAAGTAGAAAAATAGGGACCACTACGGTGGGAAGGTAACAGCGTTCCGTGCGCCTTTCGTGTCTAGTCATGCCGGCCACATGACCACGGAGACGTCCTCGGACAAGCGCTGGCTCTTCGGCTTCGAAACGGAGATGAGCACCAGCCCCTAGAGTTGGAAACGACTAGCACGCATGTGCAGGGGAACCTTTACTTTTTTTGCTTTGCTAAAGCATAAACATAATTATTTTTTCCTTATTAATCTCTTTCAGGTTGCCTCCTTTTTCAGGTTTATCTTTTATTTTTTCCAAGAAAAATATAGTCACTTTACATATTACAGATATTGCATTATCGTGTCTTCTGTTGTGGTGGTGTCTCTTTTGATTATCTGGTCTTTGGAAAAATACTATGGCTGGAAAAGGAAGTTCTCTCCCTTTTGCTCTGCTCAGTCTGGGATGAATTTGTTTTAGGAATCAAAAGCTGATAAGGAAAGGGAGTGCTGGGAAAAACAGAGCTGACAGAGATACAGACTTTAGAATGAAGAAGTTTCTCTGGCAGATACAATAACTGCAAGATAAATCTTGCAACTCTGAATTGAAACGGTTTCTTGGCAGACACAAACAGCATTTGAAGTGGTGTCATCATTCTGGGAGGCATGCAGTTACAAGTGGATATTCTTTGAGGTTGTGCCCAGTATTTAAAAGAGATTTGGGAGCTAACTACAATTTCTAAAATATGACCAAGAATATCCAGAATCAAAAGTGTGTAGATTTTGCATACACATTGAGTAGAAAAGGTTGGATTTACAAGGAAATAATAAAAGTAAGTATGCCAAGGGTTTGATTTTTTTTTCATATAAAGCCTAGTGTCTTGCCCATTATTATTTATTTTGATTTTAGAAGTTTCTGGAGAAATACGGCTATTTTGAGTCTGTACACCAAGTGACGGACCCAGAAGGATTCTCAGATGCCATAAAGTAAGTCTGTGACTCTCATCCTCTCCTTGCTGGTTTGAATTGTTGGCTGGAGATACAACTTCCCAGCCTTCCGCCTCTGTTAATATCTAGTTGATCCCTAAACCCCATGCCTTCTTATGCAGTCTGTGGCTAGCTTAGAGCATGCAGCTGGCCAGCTTTTAATGACAATGAGTTCTGCTCAGTGGTTTCCCTTGTATGGGCTTAGTTTCTTTTGTAGAATGACCAGCGCAGCAGTTTTGGCCCAGCCGGTAGATTCCTCAAATGCCAGTGCTGCCATCTGGACTCAGGCCACCTTCCACTACTCTGTCTGGGTTGCTCTTTTTCTTAAATCTTTTATTTCCTTTCCCTGCTACCGGCTTCAAGTTTTGTAGAGTTATGGTGACAAATGCTTAAAAATACAATGATTGTTGTATGGTTTAGTGTTAAAGACGCTCACCTCCATTTGGAAGTTTGAGGGTTCAATCCGAGGTAGCGGCAGATTTTTCTCTCCTATGGTGCAAAGAAAAAATATCTGTTGTGAACTCTACATAGGCATCAGGAAGGCTATTCGGCCAGTAAACGCTCAGCTCTATCCAGTCATGACTCTACCCCTAATAAAGACTACAGGGTCACAAAAAGAGGAATTCACAGTGGGAAATGCTTTTGTGTTTAAAAACCAAGACCTAAATCAGTGTTTCTCTTTTTTTTAAACTTAAAAATTTATATAGCCATCCATCTTTTAACCAATTTCTCCTAGTCTCCCAATCAATCTGACAACTTTAACATTGTGGACTTCAATTCTCAGAACTCCTCACCCAGCCATGAAATCTGCACATCTTCAAGTTGCTGAGGTTGAGAAATACTGGCTTAAACAAAGGAATATCGTGCAACTTCCATCCCACTTCCTTTACTTTTACAGGGAATTTCAATGGATTTCTCAACTGCCCCTCAGTGGCACCCTGGATGCCATCACTCTCCATCACATGAGTCTCCCTCGCTGTGGTGTCAATGATGCAGAGAGCCATACGGTGTGGAAGGAGCGCATGGATGCCCTCTTCTCAGGAGGGAAAGCCAGGAAGAGTCGCAGGAAACGGTACTTGCAGAGTAAGTCTGCTTGAATTTGGAAATACTGTATGTATCCTTCTTCTGGACCAGGCTGTAATTTGAAACCATTGCTTTAAGGTGGGAACTCACAACTCCAAGGAGGTGTCCAGCAGCCCAGTGGAGTTTCTGAGCATCTACTCTATGGCTAGTACAGGTCTGGGCACAAGAGACCTTTGGAAACTCTCCACTCAATTTCTGGGAAGAATAATTGGATGGGTACTTTCTCCACGGGACGCTGACTTTCTCCGGTGGTCTTTCAAGGAGAGGGCTCCTCCTTAGCCGCAATACTCCTGAAGAAGTCCAGTGGAAAGAGTTCCCTCCAGAGGTCTTCTCTTAATGTTCAGTGGAAATGTGGGACACCTGGGAGGGTTGCAGACCAAAGAAGAGTTGACTGTAGCAGTAGTAATAACAATAGCATTTAGACTTTATAGCATTCTGTGGGCAGTGTATAATGTAGAAACTTTGTTTGCATACTTCCCCCAACAATCTGGGTCCTCATTTTACTGACCTCGGAAGGATGGAAGACTGAATTAATCTTGAGCCCCGTCAGGATTGAACTTCAGGCTGTGGACAGAGTTTGCTTGCAATATTGCACTTTAACCACTGCGCCACATCAGTGTAGAATGAAAGACTGTCATATGCGCATGCATACACAATACATACACAATAGAGTACTTGGCTACATCCTAATTAAGTGTGCCGCCCACTAGAAATTCTTTTCTTTATAAAGCAAATGTTCTTTCATCAGACTGAATAAGAACGAATAGAGGAAAATACAATAGATGTTCTCTATCTGCACTTAGAAAAGTATGGAGGCCAATTTCCCAGATACCACCATAGTTCAGGAAGAAATTTGGCAAGAGACCTGGATACCTAGTCTTCCAAAGCACAGTCACCTGGAGAAAAGACCATTCAGAGGGATAGTTAGGATAACTTCCAGTCTCTTTGTTTTTCATTTATTCATTTATTTACTTATAAAATTTATACGGCTGCCCATCTCATATCAAGTGACTCTGGGTGGCATATAGCAAAAAAATGTATAAAAACAATAAACATGTCAAACACAGTTATATTAAAAAAAAGAAAAGGCCGCACTTGAGAGATTTAATCAGCAAAAAAAGTCTCCTTGCTGGAATCCTTCCAGAAAACTAAAAAAAAAATAGTGCTGGCTAACTAAGCCCTGAACCACTTATTCACTTTGGGAATTTCAAGTGGCAGGCATTAGGCTCTTTGCCTACTTACCAGCTTGGTTGGCTTAATAGCTTTCCTAGACAACAGTAGTCAGAGAAGCTGAGAGAGCAGCTGTTTTGAAGACAAACCCCAGGAAATATTTGAGTGGAAGGATTAGGCAATTGCCTGTGCCAGCCAGGCTTCAAATTGGGCCTGACAAGGCTGCATTTGGATAGGGGGCCAGAAACACCAGGCTGCCGATCTCCCATGTGCAAGATTTTTGTGGTTGTCTTCTTTTAGCATGAAGCAGGCCTGGTTTTTGTCACAATCGCCTGGCCTTCTTGCCCTCTTGCATTTATGCCTGAGGATAGGCAGCTGGATTGATTCATTTATTTATTGAATTTGGAGGCTGCTCTGACACTGAGAGGATTATACTTTGAAGAAAAGCAGTGAAGTAATAGAAAAAGATAATGCACATCCAGAGAAAGCAAAGTAACACACCAAAGAAGAAGGAGAACCAGTTTGGGTTAGTGTTTAGGGCACCAGGTGAGGTGAGATGTGAGTTCGAGTCATGTCTCAGGCATAAAAACTGGCTGAGTGATTTTGAGCCAGTCACTCTCTCAGCATAATCTACCTCACAGGGCTGTTGTTACGGGGGAAATAGGAGGAGGAAGGAATGTTAGGTATGTTCACTGCCTTGAGTTGTTTATAAAAATAATAAAGGTGGGATAAATACATTCTAAGCTAAGCTAAAAGAAGAATTTATGTTTTTTCCCCTGTCTGCGACTACATGTGGGATCCTTTGGGGTAAGTCTATCCTATTTCTACTGCATTGTCTTTTCTCAGGTGAAATATATGCATCTCCCTCAACCTCTCTTCATAGGATTTAGCTTTCAGTCCATTGATCATCACTGCCTTCTTTTGCTTTTGCTTCAATTTGTGAGAAAGTGAAACCTTTGAAAAATGGGGTAACACGAACTAGATACTGTACTAATTCTGGGGTCTAACCAATGCAGAATAGAATGGAATTAAAGGTAGTCCTTGACTTAGGATCATTCACTTAGCAATTTTTCAAAGTTAGAGTGGTGTGGAAAAAAAATCCAGTCCTCACACTTCTGACCGGTCCTTGCATTTACAACTGTCACACTATCCCTTTAGTGACATGATCACAATTTGGGTGCTTGGCAGTTGGCTTACATTTATGACTGGTTGCAGTGATCCTGCATGCAATCACATGACCGCATTTGACAATGGCATTTACTTCAGATTTTCAGCAAAACTGGCCCATAGAAAGCCATTGTTTCACTTAACAACCAGGGCATTTGCTTAATGACCACTGCAATAAAACACATCAAATTGGGTCAGCCACATAGCTGATCCCATTTATAACTGTTACGACTTATGACCATTATTTATTTATTATTATTTATTAATTTGTATACCGCCCTTCTCCCGAAGGACTCAGGGCGGTGAACAGGGCAATACATATTAAAAAACAAGATACAAAAATTAAAAGCAATTAAACAACAATGCCCATGACTAAATTAGTACACATTAAAAAGTTAAAACAGATTTATAAAACCCTGCTCCCAGCAAGAGCAGAGGGAGGGCCTCTGAGGCCCAGAAGCTTCCTTTAGTATGACAGAAGACAGGGCAGTAGGTCTAAGAACAACCAGATTTGGTAGCAAACTACTGAGTAATCAATTTAAAAATGATGTAGGAAGCTTTAGAAAGGTTTTACAAACAAATGGTGGCAATTGGAATTGGAGCTTGCTCTAAGCAAGGAAAAAAATAGTGCCTGCTTTTTGCCATGAAAAGCAATAATGCAAGAAAACTTTGCCCCTGCGTAAATGATTTTTGCCTTCCTTTGAGGAACACACCTGTAATTTGAGTCTGAGAAATTTTGCAAGGTTTGAGTCATGTTTCCCCCCCCCCTTAAAAATCTTAATTGCAGCTGTCACTTGTACCTTTCACTTTGTGGGGAAATAAACAGCTTTGCACCCATCCCAAAGGCACGTGTGCTTCTTCGGGCCTGCTGAAACTGGGATGTGTATTTCACTTCTAGAAGTTGAGCGTCAGAAGTTAGGCTCTTATAAAATAGTTGATCTTGTTATTAGGTGATGCCCATTAGGACAGACTTTTGTTATGGTTTTTAAAACTTTTGTACTTGAGCCTCTGGAGATAGAAAGAGTAGCTCTGTTCACAAATCATGAAGTCATTTAGTTTGCTCTTGAATACATGTTTCTTCTAAGCCAGGTTCAGAATGTTTTATGCGAACACAGCCAACAAGTGCCATGGAAAACACAATTGGTGGGTGCCTCAGAGCAAAACTGGCTGTTGGATCTTGGAGAGTGTCCAGCTTTGGCAAGTCTACAGTAGGTCCAGAACTGAACAGCAATGGCTGCAGGGCAGCTGTGTATCTCTATTTACAGAGGGTGATCCTCTGATAGGAAAGAATAATTGTAGCTCAAGATTGAACTGTGGTGTCCTTGGTGCTCTCTGAGTTTGGCTGTTTTCTTCCTGACATTTCATCACCAAACTAGACAACACCATCAACACCAGAAGGGAATGGGGTTTGCTCTCTTTTTGTACACTAGTGACTTGCACTTAAGCCTTGGTGGAGTGTTGTTGGCTGCTTATTTATTCTGTTGTTTATTGTTAGTTTGTTTATCTGACTTGGTAGTTCCTTGATTGAGATATTGTTCACTTCCTGATTATTTGTCTAGCCGCGCTAATTTTGCTGTTGACCCCTGCTCACCTTGGTGTTGATTGGTGGTGAGATGTTTTGGTCTTTTTGTTTCATTTTTGGCTTTTTGACTGTCTCTTTTGAATGCAGGATGTAGATGTTGTTTATCTCTATGTGTCTGTTGATGGCTGATTTGTCTGAGGGCCAAATACTCTGTGATGATCCTCCATTTGAAGGCTTGTCAGAGTAGTCCTTTGACTGAGGGTATCCTTTAAGGGAAGTCTTAATGGAGCAAATCAAGTTCTTATAATCAATTATAAGGAAGGAGAGTAGGAGCTTTGAAGTTGCCCTTTTATGGCCTGGATGGATCAGGAATTCTGGGAGTTGACCTCCACAAGTCATAAAAGGGCCATACCATGCTTACCCCAATCATGGTAAGCATGGGAACACAGGAAGAATCTCTCAAATCACCCCCCCCCTCAAAATTGCTTTCCTCAACCAGTTGGGTCAAGAGGAATCTCTCAGGGGAGGGATGCCATTCCAGGGGTGTGTGTACAATGGAGAAAGAGTCACTTCTAAGTACCCTGTAGATGACATTTGATAAGAGAGGGAACCCACAAGAAGTCTGCTGTTCTCAATTTAATCGGGTGGGAGCATATGGTCCCATAGAGGTAACGGTTGAAGCTTGGTCTATAGCCCTCATTACTTGAATGCTGACAAGGGATAATAGGGGTTATATTCCCAAACCTCCAGTCGGTGTGAGATTTTGGAAGGGGTGTTTTAATAGGCATACAGGCATACTCTAAAACATAGCATTTGTTAAAGATTTGTCACAACCAAGCTGTGCTGTTTTACCGTGATCAAAATTTATACTCCAAGCTATTTTGCAGTTCATAGTGTCCTTAATCTTCTCCCTGGGACTTCTTGGGTTTGGCAGATGGAGGGCTGGAGTAGAGTAATTGGAGAGGGGAAGATTGACATCCTGGCCCCCAAATGATGGTCTCTGAGGCTTCTTAATCACTAGGATGAGCTCACTCTTTTTCATGTGCCCATAGCAGGAAGCAACTCTTTGGGGAATGGAACTGTCTTTTCTCTTAGAAAGGAAATGCTTTCAAGAATCTAACGGCTGAAGTTTGTGTCCTTTCCTTTACTGTGAGAATCACAGCGGGCTGCCGAATCTGGAGCCCTTTTCGACTGGTACAGAATGTCAGTCTGAAGTCAACTCACTTCCTCAGAGCGATAGAATCCTCTACAAATTCCTGGGATCAAGCAAGCTGCTTGTCTATTCTCACTTGCTCTAAACTGAGGATTTTTTTTAAGGGCTGGATACACTAGCGCTTCTGGATGGGAGGTATGCCCACATTCCTGTATCGCATTGTGGGAATAATCACAGCTTATTGTAAGAGAATAACACCCATTTTCACTGCCCCAAAGCCATCCCTTAGCCGAAAAGGCAAGAAACAAAGTAGCTAAAGATTCCTAAAAGTGCATTGGTCCAAAACAAAGAACTGAAAGTGATCAACATGGCAAGGGAAATTAAAAAGACAAAAACCCCATGCCCATACTTTCCTTCACCCACAAAAGGAATAGCTAGACACCTCATACAGGACAAAGAAAGAAGCCCACAGTTATAGAAAAGAACACATAGATAGAATTGCCATCTGGCCATAAAGTGCCAGAAGGCAAGACAAGGAACAATGGATGGAAAGTAATCAAGGAGAAAAACAACCTAGAGCAGACACGTCAAACACAAGGCCCGGGGGCCAGATCCGGCCTGCTAAGTGGTTTCATGTGGCCCACGAAGCCATCCTGGAAACAGTGAGGGAACGGCCCCCACTGCCTTGGCCCTGGCCCAGAGACCTTCCTTCTGCCAGAGACCCTGAGATCTGTCCCACTCCTGCCCAGGCCTCCATAGGCACCCTTGATGCAAACGATTTAGAGCTGGCCACGCCCACCCAGTAGGCCACACGCACTCTAGCCACACCCACCCAGTAGGCCACGCCCACCCTGGCCATACCCACCCGGCCGCCTGAGGGCAACCGCAATGCTGATGCGGCCCTCAATGAAATTGAGTTTGACACCCCTGACCTAGAGCTAAGGAGAAATTTCCTGATAGTGAGAACAATAAACCAGTGGGATGACTTGCCTTCAAAAGTTGTGGATTCACCATTACTGGAGGCTTTTAAGAAGAGATTAGACAACCATTTGTCTGAAATGGTATAGTTTCCTGCCTGAGCAGGGAATTGGACTAGATGACCTCCAAGGTCCCTTCCAACTCTGTTATTCTATTATATTAGCATGATTCAGAACTGAGCAGGGAATTGGACTAGATGACCTCCAAGGTCCCTTCCAACACTGTTATTCTATTATATTAGCATGATTCAGAACTGGAGGAGGAAGTTACCAAGCCCATCTTAGCCTGACATTTGGATTGTGTCATATGTGGTGAAGATGACAGTGTGAGTCCTGCTAAAGAGAAGGAAGGGTTATTGATTTTAGAGAATAAAATTCTTCAGCTGTAGGGAATTGGGGCAGTAGGAATTTTATGAGGAAATTACAATTGGAGAGACAACATTTGGATGTTGGTGTCCTTGACTATTCAAACGGCACCTATGAACGCCCCATTTAGTTTGAATAAGACCCTAAGCCAGGGGTCTTCAAACTTGGCCACTTTCAGACTTGTGGACTAGCTGGCTGAGGAATTCTGGGAACTGAAGTCCACAAGTCTTAAAGCGGCTAGGTTTGAAGACCCCTGCCCTAAGCATAATTTATGCCATTAGTCCCTCGTGACTTTGTCTTCTTTGTAATTGAATATGGGCTCTAATTAATAATTTTCATTTTCACTTGAATTTCATTTAGTGGTTTCCTGCAGAAAATCACAGGATTTCAGAATCAGTGTATACACACACACACAAACACACACATACACACACGTACGTTACTGTTGTGGGAGAATGAATTTCAGTTGTATTTCTTAAATTTCTGCTCTCTTCTAACTCTGGGGCTGTTTCCACATTTCTTTCAAACATTTCCTTGGAAGATGCTGAGAATGTGCTCTTGTTATTGTGCTCGTGCTATTGTTATTGATGTGCCTTTAACAAGGAACAGGGTGCTGCAAACAATAGTCTTATCTCTGATTTTTCCCCCTGATATTCTCTCCGCTAATTTCTCTTTTCCCCCCATCTCAACTTTGTAGGTGGCAAGTGGTATAAACGACACTTGACTTACCGGCTAATCAACTGGCCTTGGTATCTGCCAAAGCAGCAGGTCCGACTGGCAGTGAAAGCTGCTTTTGAGCTCTGGAGCAACGTCTCTTCCTTGGTTTTTTGGGAAGTAGCAGAAGAGCCTGCCGATATTCGCCTGACGTTCTTCTATGGAGATCACAATGATGGAGTTGAGAATGCCTTTGATGGTCCAGGTGTTATGTCTTACCTCATAAGCATCCTTTGGTTATAAGACCATATTGGTCCAGAGTTCTGATTTCATGCATCTTCTGTCATGGGGTTCCTACTGTTTCTGAAGTCACCCCCAACCAGTCAAGAATTTAAAAAGAAATATGTGACCAAGATATTTGGGCTTGGAGAGAGGCAGAGAGAAGGCTGGTAGTGCAGAAGTTAGCTTTGCCCATCCTGATGTGTTCCATGTATGCAGAAAATACTATTTTCTAGACAATCTGGTTTTGCCGAAGACTTCCAAAACTCTCATTTATAGGGGTGCTTGACCAATATTGTAAATAAAATATATTTGCAGTCAAACTGATTGAAGACTTGAAATTCTGATCCTAAGTTTGAGGAGCTTCATAGCTTATGGGATTCTTCTACATGGGTTCTGTGCAACCTTCAAAATGAGCTTTGCTCTGGTGTGAAAAACTCATCCTCCTTCTCTTCATCTTTATTTGGCAACTAAGCAACTATCAAAAATTATCTTAATTTTTAACATCTGCAGTGCTGAAGCCCTACAGCAGATTTTTTTTAAAGAACCCCCCTTTCTTCCTGGCCTTCAATCACCCCAGCAGGTCTTTTAAGCAGAAAGGTGGCTTGGTGGCTTTTCATTTTCCTCCCCATAGGAATTATTTAGATTTTTTTTCCCATACAACTCAAAAAAGCACACAGTATTAAAGAAAGAACTTGGCAGCAAGGATGAAAGCAATTTATTTTATGTCTGTTTTGCATGGAATGAGGATGAAAGTTTTTTGTTTCTCCACTGCAGCAACTTAGGGCCAGGCAGTGATCCTCCTACTTTGAGGAGTTGGCATTAATAAAGATAATAATAGAAGAAGCATCAGCAGTATGAAATGCTCTGATGGATGGAACTGACTGACTTCCATAGCTTAATATAAATAAATGTAGTCCTCGACTTATGATCACAACTGAGCCCAAATTTTCTGTTGCTAAGCAAAACAATTATTGAGTTTTGCCCCATTTCACAACCTTTCTTGCCACAGTTGTTAAGTGAATTATTGCAGCTGTTAAGTAACATGTGGTTGTTAAGTGAATCTGGTTTCCACCTTGACTTGCTTGTCAGAAGGTCACAAAAAGGGTTTACATGATCCTGGGACATCGCAACTATCATAGATATGAGCCAGTTGCCAAGCATCCAAATTTTGATTACCTGACCATGGGGATGCTAAATGGCTGTAAGTGTGGAAAAGGGTCATAAGTCACTTATTTTAGTGACTATGTCATTTTGAATGGTCACTAAATGAATGGTTTTAAGTCTAAGGTAAAGGTAAAGGTTCCCCCGTACATGCGTGCTAGTCGTTTCCAACTCTAGGGGCCAGTGCTCATCTCAGTTTCAAAGCCGAAGAGCCAGCGTTTCTCCAAGGACGTCTCCGTGGTCATGTGGCCGGCATGACTAGACGCCAAAGGTGCACGGAACGCTGTTACCTTCCCACCGTAGTGGTCCCTATTTTTCTACTTGCATTTTTTACGTGCTTTCGAACTGCTAGGTTGGCAGAAGCTGGGACGAGTAACAGGCGCTCACTCTGTTACGCGGCACTCGGGATTCGACCCGCCAAACTGCCGACCTTCTGATCAACAAGCTCAGCGTCCTAACCCACTGAGCCATCGCGTCTCTTTTGGTTTTAAGTCTAGGACTACCCATATGTTCAAACTGATCTGGGATCTGATTTCTCCTTCTCTTTCCTTAGGGGGTGCTCTGGCACATGCCTTCTTCCCACGCCGTGGCGAGGCCCATTTTGACAATGCCGAGAGATGGTCCCTGGACAGTGGGAAAGGCCGTAACCTCTTTGTGGTGATGGCACATGAAATTGGTCATACGCTGGGCCTGGAACACTCTCCTGTATCCAATGCTCTTATGTCCCCTTACTACAAGAAGCTGGGCAAGGGTTTTGTCCTGAACTGGGATGATGTTCTTGCCATTCAGAATTTATACGGTAAATAGAACTTAATTCCTCAAGAGTAGAAGTTTCTCAAGGTAAAGTTGGTATGACCATATCTTCTCTCTTCTCTGTGACAGCGCCTCAAATATTGGAAGACTCACCTAGCAGTTTGAAGGCATGCAAATGTGAGTAGATTAATAGGTACCACTTTGGGGGGGGGAAGGTAACAGTGTTCCATGTGCCTTTGGAGTTTAGTCATGCTGGCCACATCACCACAGAAAATGTCTTTGGACAATGTTGGCTCCCTTGGTCAAGAAACAAGAGAGTCAGACATGACTAGACAGGGAAACCTTTATCTTTACTTTTGCTATTATGTCATCCCTAGTCCTTCTCTTAGTTAAACAAGACATACCCAATTCCTGCAACCGTTCATCGTTATGTTTTAGCCTCCAGTCCCCTAATCACCCTTGTTGCATGCTTTTGCACCTTTGGAACCAGTTGGAGTGAATGAGACTAAAAAGAGTGCAGAGTGGTCATGTGGCCAGCCTGGCTGTATGCCAGGCACATGGAACACTGTTACCTTCCCACTGAAGTGGTACTTATTAATCTACTTGCATTTGTGTCTTTCAAATTGCTAGGTGGGTCTTCCAATATTTATGGGGCTGTTGCAGAGAAGACAGGGTCCACCTATTCTCCAAAGCACCTGAGGGCAGGAGAAGAAGTTACAAATGGAAGTTTATCAAAGAGAAATCCAAGCTAAAATTAAGGAGAAATTTCAGTGAGAACAATTAATCAGTGGAATGGGCTTGCCTACAGAAGATATGGGTGCTCCATCGCTAGTGGTTTTTAAGAAGAAACTGGACAGCCATTTATCCCGAATAGTATAGAGTCTTCTTCTCAAGCAGGTGGATGGACTAGATTAGAAGACCTCCAAAGTCCCTTCCAACTCTGTTATTCTGTAATTTTGGAGAAGAGGAATTGCTTAGCCCTTTCAGAATGGCTGCTGTTCCAGTTGAAACTGCTATTGCAACTTCACTTTCTGCTTTACAGATGTTGCTTTGCCATCTTTCCACCCAACTACCCAATATTCAGGGATGTGTGACTCTTATATAAGGCTGTGCTGCCTGGTCATTATGTTTATGGCACTGGGAAGCTAGGAAATTTTAGGCATCAACTTTTTTAATTGCATCATGCCGTTCTTCAGAGAATGTCATAAAATGGATCCCAGTTGATAAAAAGCATCCATGAAAGAGACCTAAAACAAGACGGATTGACAACATCAGCAATTTGCAGGCCCAATTGCCAAAAGAAAGCTCAGGACTTTAGTGGTTGGAAACATGCGGAAGAGGCCTTCATCCTGCAGTGGATAGAGAATGGCTAAAAATGGATGATGAATGAATGAATTCTTCAGAGAACCACGGGAAACTTATAATTTGTCCTTTTCCACCTCTGCTTCCTTTTATTTATGCAGTGAGAAAATGACTGGCCCCAAGTTATGCCACTACCCTGTCTGCAACTCTTGCCCCGTTTCCAGAGATCATTCTCACATACTATTACAGCCATTGACTGATCTTAACAGTAGAGTTTTTGTCCTGCAAAAATTCTAATAACCACCAGATGGCAGAAAAAAAAGAGAGCCTTTTTCTTACTTCACAGTTTGGGAGCTCCGCATTGCTGTGAGAGAAGGATCTGCCTGCTTATCCCACTAAGCCTAAGAGGAATGGTAATGTCAAGACCTGCTTTGGTGGCAAAGCATCTCCTAGGGATTTTTCAAAGTTTAAATTTGTTTTGGAAAATTTACCTGTAAGGGCTGGAGAACAAACCTAAGTTAGAGAAAGACAACAAATGTCAATGTGGCTTATTTAAGATGTCCAAATAAAGCTACTTCCATAATATGTTCAAACTGCTGAATTAGGGCATTTTTTTTAATGAGAGGCAAGGATTCAAGCACTTAGCTAAATTCTTCAAATATATAGGCTCTGTGTAATTATAAAAAGATGTTGACTTGCCAACCCAAATGTTGGAGGTGTGGTTGTGAGGATGCAACATATTTTTATAAATGGTGGACTTGTAAAAAGGTTAAAGCTTTTTGGATTAAAATTTGGTGGAACATGCAGAAGATATTTAAGAAAAAGATAAGGTTTTCTCCATAGTTATTTCTGTTGGGTATTATTACAGATTGTACTGTTATAGATACTAAATTGATGTTGAATTTAATTACGGCAGCGAGACTTTTATTAGCACAATATTGGAAGAAGGAAGAACTGCTGACTATAGAAGAGTGGACTTTGAAAGTTTCTAACTTGGCGGAAATGGCAAAGATTTCAGCATATTTGAAAGACCAATCGCAACAGAGATATATTGTGGAATGGAGAAGATGGATTGAATATATTCAGAATAAATATGGGACTAAAAAGTATCATTTAGCATTTGAATAAGTAGCGGATTCTTATGACGTATAATTAGTTATTTTATTAATATTTTGACTATGGAGAGTTAAAGTGTGATAGAATTTAATGTTTTATTATTGTTGTTAGCATATTTTAGATTATGCTTGTTTGTATTAATATACCCTGTATTCAGCTCTGGGAAGTCGGGGAGGGGGGAGGGGAGGGGAGGGTTGGGGGGTTGGGGAGAGGGGAGGGGGAGGAGGGGGCTTTTTGTATTCAAAAATGTAAAACTTTTTAATAAAAAAAAGATGTTGACTGAATTCTCCTCAAGTAAACACCAACAATACATACAGGTCTTTGTTTGTTTCTGATTGTTGTCTTTTCTGTTGAACAGGAAAACCATCCCGAGGCCCGATAGTCCAACTTCCAGGAAAATCATTTGCTCGTTTCCAGGATGGGAAGCAGTACCTTGAAAATAGGGAACAGAATCAAGAGACAAATTTCAGGTTCCACTACTGCTTGTCATCTTTTGATGCCTTAACTGTAGGTAAGAATGAACGGACTTGGGTATTGTAGCACCGTTTCTCTAGAAAGATCTATCAGACGTTTTTAAAGGGAATTTTTTTAAAACAAGTTTGCTATTTAGGTTGACCATCCCTGCTTTAGGAGGTATCAGGAAGCCTCATATAAAGTAATCCTCTACTTACAACTGTTACAGAGCCTGCCAATTACAGTCATAAGTCATGACGATTGTAATCATTGACTGACCCAATTTTATTGTAGTGATGGGTAAACAAATGTCACGGTCATTGTTCGCTATGGGCGGAAGTATAGGCTAGTTTTTGGTGACATCAATTGTAATGAAATAGAATAGAATTAGAATTAGAATTAGAAATAGAATAGAATAGAATAGAATAGAATAGAATAGAATAGAATAGAATAGAATAGAATAGAATAGAATAGAATAGAATAGAATAGAATATAGAATAACAGAGATGGAAGGGACTTTGTGTGTCATTTAGTCCAATCCCTTGTCCTAGCACCTTTTTGACAGATGGCACCAGTCTCTTCTTGAAACTTCCAGTGATGAAGCTCCCACAACTTGTGTCCAAAATATAGTCATGTGACCCCAGAGAGAGACTCAGCAGCTGGAACTTCAGAACCTGAGTGTAAATATATTTTTTTGGGGGGGGAAGAGGGGGTCTGTTATAACGTCAATTAGTTGCTAAGTGACTGGTCATAAGTCAAGGGCTACCTGTGCACAGTCACATATGCCTACTGTCATTAGCTCTACAAAGCCCTGTCCTTGAAGGCTTTTTTGATGTTTCAGCTGGTACAGCGTGCAGTTGCCGAAATAGTTATGGCGACACTGAAATTTGTTCATGTAACACCACTGTTTCAGGTGCTGTATTAGTTACCAATCAGCTTCCAGATACAATTCAAGTTGTCAGTTATCTACAGCTCTGTATGGCTTGGGACCTATGGCTTTGCCTTTTCCAGACTGAATCTGGTCACGAGATCCAGTCTGAAAGCTTACAAAGGTTTCCTTCTTTGAGAAATGCCACTTACAGGGATTCTGAGGAGGTAGGGGATTTTCAGTGATTATCCCTCATGTGTGGAACCACTTATCCCTAGTTATCTGACCGTCTTCTACCTTTCTGGTTTTCTAAAGGACTTTAAAGATTTGAGTCCTTAGGAAAAATTTGGAGATATGGAGGCTTAGCCAACCCCTGTGACTGATTCTGTCACAGCAAGTTGCTAGAAGCATTTTACATGATTAGATGCATTTAGCATTTTTGGTATTTTATAAGCCTCTCAGGATCCACAGGAATGGAGAAGATAGAAGCACAGTAAAAAAAAAGAAAAGAAGTGATTTTTACACTTCTCTTGAGTGGTTTTTATAGTTTTTCCAGATGAAAAGGCTGCAATACTCTTAATACTGTACTGTTGAACACTAACATGGTTATTATAGAACATAGGTTATTTAACAAACTTTTGATGGATTTTATTTATTCAAACATTTGTTTTTATCTTTTTTCTCTCAGAAGCTCGCAAAGGTGCTCTTCACCTTTTATTTTATTTTTTATCTTCACAATATCAGGGAGGGAGATTAAATTGAAAACTTCACATTATCTAGTCAGCTGGGTGGGAATATAAACCTGAATTTCTTCAGCTATGCTTCAGTGTTGATTAGGTTTTGCTATAATCTTGGTTTCATTATAATTATAATTTTCTTCTGTCTTTATTATTATGTTATTGTTACCTTGAATGCTACTCTGGGGAGATATGGCAAGTTGTACATTTAAATGAAAAATAATAAAATATGGCAGAATTCCAATCAATGCACATTTGTATTGGTCAACATAGCAGTAATTATTATGTCTTTGGTTGAAATAATCAAGGCATTTACATTTTATTTTATATAGATACGGAAGATAATGTGTACATCTTTAAAGGCAAGTATTACTGGATTGTATCCAAAGGAGAGTCTGCTGCCGGTCCATACCTTCTCCAAGCCAAATGGCCAGGTCTCCCTTCTGCCATTGACGCTACAGCCTTCTCAGAGAAAGACAGGAAATTCTACTTTTTTAAAGGTAGTTCATTTGATTGTAGGTATCAAATCAGATCTTATTTCAGCTGCATAATTGCCCAGAGGCTATAAATAAAATATAATCTTTCAACCTCCACCTTTCTATTTACAATTTGGCTATAAAAAATAATAGCACGCCTTTTCAAATTGTTTTCGGAATTGCTGAGATACAGTGCTTGGAATATTTCAAAAACCATTCTCAATAAATGGAAGAGGGTGCTGATTTTTCTAATGACATTGGAGAATTCAAAGGGGCAGTTTGGGTGAGCAATGTGGCACTGCAATACCCGCACATCTGGAGTACAGCAAGGCAATCCTTGCAATTGATCCAAATTAAATTCGTTTTAATCAGTGAGTTGGTTTTCATTTAAATTGATTTCAAAGGGAGATTCAATACAATACGGTACCTGTGCTATGCCTTGGTAAAGGTGGAAGATGCTGATGATGTTTTAAAAATGGTAGGCACGAGATCAGTGAAGGTAACATAAAGATAGCCCAACTTACAACCACAATGGGACTTCAGTTTCAGTTGCTAGGCAATGCAGTCATTAAACAAGGTGCCACATGACCAATCCTGATTTTTACGACCATTTTTACTGTGGTTGTTAAGCAAATTACCATAGTTGTTAACCAAATCACATGGTTACTGTTCTCTCAAATAGTTACTAAGTGAATTATGTGGTTGTTAAGTGAATCCAGCTTCGCCCATTGACTTTGCTTGTCGGAAGCTGGCTGGGAAGGTCACATATCATGATCACATTACTGCAGTATGTCCTAACTTGTAAATGTGAGCTAGTTGTCTAACACTCATTTGCAACCAGTTCACATGACCACATGACCACCAATGTGGTGCGACAGTAATAGCTTTGAGGGTGGCTAAGTTATTTTTTCCAAGGCCATTAAAGTTTGAACTGTCATTAAACAAACAACGGTAAATTGATGACTACCTGCATATGACCTTTAACACAAAGTAGAGCTGGCAAATTGATGTCGTTAATGAGGAAAAGACTTTCACTCTTCGCCATAGTGGCTACATCTAGTGCAGGGTTGTCAAACGGGCCAGATGCATCATGCCAAAACCGCGCCCACCCCATTGCCGGCAATGTAAAAAAAATTGTGATACATCACAACACTCACGTGACATTGCGAGTTTGACATCTCTGATCTAGTGGATAGGTAGATATTCTTCCTCCCTGCTATAGGGGGTTGCCCCATCTTTTGGGCACTGCTTTGCTGCAGGGTTTAGTGACCGTGGTGTTGACAGCAGATTTCCTGATGTTTCTGTGGCAACTGTGTCTGGCATCTTCAGAGCCAAAGTGGATTACTCTGCAGATTACAAGTGACTGAGCAGAGACTGACCAAGCTCCTGTCTTTGTCACCAGGTGACCTGACCTCTGAATGGCTTTAAGTAGAGGCCCAACAGAGCCTAACAGATACAGTAGTACCTTGGTACTCAACTGCTTTGAAACACATCAAATTTGGCACTCAATGCATTTTGAGGAGAAAATTTTGTCCTGGTACTTGTCGTTTGGTATTCAAACACGCAAGTTAGAACTTGTCGGTGTCAGTTGCGTCATGACTTACTACTCTTTCCAGCTGAAACAAAGAGCGACACATTAGTCATGTGGTAGCTCTTGCCCTGTGCACATCCCCTTGCAGTCTTAGCATCTGTGGTCATTTTGTGTATTTTTGGGCTTTTAATTTCTCGTCAGTACAGGCAAAGTGAAGTTTTTATTTTATTTAATCTAAGTTTGTATTAATTTTTAGGTTTTATTTCTCATGTAAAGCAATGATATGCAACCCAATCTTTTTACATATTGCCTTAAAAATGGGCATTGTCTTTGGTTTGGGAATGCATTAAATTTATTTACATTATTTGGTACTCATTGTTTTTGATAGTCATCGTGCCTCCTGAAACCAATTAATGATGAGTACCAAGGTACCATTGGTACTGGTCATGAAAGCCTACACCAGTATGTTGCCCCATCTTATTGGAAAGGTTTCCCCAAAGCCATCTAATTGGCTGACAGACTTGCTGTTTCCTGTCTCAGTCATTTTAACACACAATGCTACATTAATGTAAGTAGGAAGCCTTGTTGGTTTGCCCTTTGCCTTGTATGATTAAAAGGCCTGGAGACTAAAACATATGAAGAACGGTTGCAGGATTCGGATTTGGCCAGTCTAGAGAAAAGAAGGACTAGTGGGGACATGATAGCAGTATTCCAGTATTTGAGGGGCTGCCACAAGGAGGAGGGAGTCTGTTTATTTTCCAAAGCACCAGAAGGCAAGACAAGAAATAACAGATGGAAACAAATCAAGAAGACACTTCCTAACTATGAACTTAATTAACCAGTGGAACAGCTTGCCTTCAGAAGTTGTGGGTGCTTCATCACTCGAGGTTTTTAAGAAGAGACTGGACAGCCACTTGTCTGAAATGATATAGGATCTCCTGCGTGAACAGGGGGCAGGACTAGAAGACCTCCAAGTTCCCTTCCAGCTCTATTCCGATAGATTGACCTGCGATTAGTTGTTCAACAGGCAGAAACTTTTTTACAGGCCTTTCTCCCCCATGACCTGTTTTCATTCTCCAGTTAGAAAAAAAAAATCACCAATTAAGCATTGCTGCCATCTGCTGGTTTTCTGTGAAAAACATGCTTGCCTAGTCTAATTCTGTCTCCGATTTAAATTGGTTCTCAGCTTAGCGGTGATGACCCATTTTTCAGGGTTGAAATGCTGCCAGGAGTAATTATATTATTTGAACAGTATTTTATTGTTGCACACAGAGAAAATTGCTGTATTAATATCAAGATTTCCCCATATGTAGAATATGGGCCCTGCCGTAGCTATCACTCAATTATGAATAACACCCCTGCAGCCCATTTCAATAAAGGTAACTGTTAAATAGCGGGTTCTTTGGTGCAGGAGTGAAGATGTGGAACAGAGTACAGTAACCCCTGAAAAGGCCCAGTGTAGTCTATGTGAACCCTAGACCAGGGAGTGTGTGTTTCCTCCAACCTGTGAACTGGAGCCTGTGGCATTTCAGGCCTAGCTTGCTAGCATGCTTGCTGACTCCCCGGGAAGCTGCACTCTTTGGTCGAACTTGAACCGCCAAGCCATTTCAGACATCTTGGGCTGGAAGTGCCCGGTTAGCTTCTTTTTGAGATCTGCGTAGGAGACCGCTTCGATTGGTGTCAGCGCGAAAAGGTTCTCAGCTAAATCAAAGGTAGCTGGGCCGCACACGCAAAGTAGCGTTGCGGCCTTCAGTCCTTCCATGATCTGGTTGGCTCTGAGGTAGTTTTTCTACTTGCGATAAATATGATGTCCATTCCTCTGGGTGTTTCACGTTGAATTCTCTCAGTTTGCCAACCTTCGGCATTCTTCTTGCTGGTTCCTGCGTTTTCCGGATCCTGCTTCAGGCTCAGGGAATGAGTCCACTGAGCACGAGGTCGCTAGCGTAGCTTGCTAGCCAACCTTGAGAGGGGGGGAAATGCCTCTTCCCTCCGGCGTGTTCTGCCTTTCTCTCGTAGACTTCAGCTCTTTATTCGGTGAAGCAGGATCCCATCCTCGTCGCCAATGTTAAATAGTGGGTTCTTTGGCGCAGGAATGAAGACACAGAACAGAGTACAGGGTAACTCATTGTTTATTTTGTGCTGGAACTGTACCCGGGAAATGTCTGCGACTAGCCACAGTGTATAGTCTAGCCCCTAGGTGGCAGCCAATAGGTTTGAATCAACCATTGCCACCTGGAGATAGCCAATTGCAGCACAGGAGACTTGTAGTCTGGGTTGCTGGAGAGCCGTTAGCTGCTCCAGCAACCTACGTAAAAAAGCCCAGTACATAACAGTAAAAATTCCCTTGCACTTAAAAAAAGAAAAGTTGGAGGAGATACCATGAACTTATGATGAGTCCAGCCAGGTCTTTCTCATTCAGACCAGCTTTCTGTGTAATATGTTGGCTAGCCAGGAGCATTTAAGAAGGTGAGAATGCTCATGTTACAGGTAGTTCTCAACTTACGACCAGTCACTTAGTGACAATTCAAACTTGTGGTGGATCTCCCCAGAGGTACCTATGACCCAGTTTGTAAGTTCTGACAGGGGCCTCCCTTAACGGTCATTTAATCACATTTTGGGTGCTTGGCAACTGGCCCATATTTTGAGCTGTTTGCAATGACCCATTTTCATGTGACTGTGATTTTTGGCTTTTTTTTTTGCCAAAAAAACAACTTTTACTTCTGGTTTCCTACAAAAAAATGCCCATTGGCTAAAACAGGTTTGTTTAACGATCATGACATTTGCTTAAAGACTGCTACAAGAAAGGTAATAAAGCCTGTTGCAGTCACATAGTGGCCCTCTTGATGAGTGCCACAACTTATGGAATTACAGTCATAATTCCAGGCTGAAGTGCAGGTACTGCCTTTACTGGTTTATGCTAACTCTGCCTCAGAAGTCAGTGCGCATCTATCAGCTCAGGCAGTTTCTTTATAACTAGCAATTAGAGCAAGAGCAAGAGCACTTAGACTTATATGCTCCTTCACAGTGCTTTATAGCCTTCTCTAAGCAGTTACACAGAGTCAGCCTATTGCCCCCAACAATCTAGCTCCTCATTTTACCAACCTCGGAAGGATGGAAGGTTGAGTCAACCTTGGGCCGGTAAGAATCAAACTCCATACTGTGGGCAGTTTGCTTGCGATACTGCACTTAACCACCGCACCACTAGGGTTCCTTGCAATTATGCAAACAATAATGAAAATTCTCTATCAAATTATATAGTAAAATACCTAGGAATCTTAGCCTGTAAACAATGTACCAGCCCTTATTGCATAGTAAATGAAAGTGGGCCAGCCTTGTTTGCTGTAATTGCAGAAACCAGAAGGATGGAACTGAATTAGAGTTTCTGGTGCTGGGCTGCAGAGCGGCAAAAACAGTAGCTATAGAATACCATTCAAGTATTAGGAGAAAGCTAGGGGTAGGCAGGGGGGCTTTGTTCCCGCAGCAGGTTTAGAAAGCAGTGGCTCTGGCTTGGGTTTGCTCTCTTCCACCTGAGGCCTTGAGAGTGAGAGTGTGACATCCAGGTAGAAGCCATTGTAGAGAAACATGAATCCTGTTTTACAGTTCTGGGTATTCTGAACTTCTCTGTGGAAGCATCAAAGGAACTGGGGATCTACCTGGATGCTCAGTGGGCTATGCAGCTGCTGCTCTGGCTAGCATGTATCCCACAACAAATCTAACACACTAGGCACACTGTATAAAGTCTCTTGTTTAATGTGCTGTGTTCTTTGGCATTTGTATTTGCTCTTGAGGTTTTTTTGAGTCCCACCAGAGTCTCTTTGTAGAATTGGACACCCATATAGAGGGAGGGAGGGAGGGAGGGAGGGAGGGAGGGAGGGAGGAAGGAAGGAAGGAAGGAAGGAAGGAAGGAAGGAAGGAAGGAAGGAAGGAAGGAAGGAAGGAAGGAAGGAAGGAAGGAAGGAAGGAGATATTTATACAACATTCTTAGCTGGTTAGTTACAGATCAAATGACTTCATTCACATAACATGCTAAGCACAACTGATTATTTATGGGTGATTTACAAAAAATACATAAAAATCATACTAACAAGACCAATGTCAAACAGAATACAATTAAGAATATTCATCATACTATAACTCACATACAACAGGCATATTGTCCTGCCCAATGCTGATGAAAAAGGCAGGGGTTTGTGGATTTCTGAAAAACAAATAGGATCAGGACCATCTGGATGTTGAGGCTGTTCCAAACGTCAGGTCCTGTGACAAGGAAATCATGTCTTCTGAATTCTATAGGATGACATTGTCTCAGAGAAGGCATCTGGTACATGCCAAGCCTGTATGATCATACAGGTATGAATGTATGTTTTCTTAAGTAACCGTGGTTCTCAACTACAGGTATGGCTTTATGATTTAGGAGCCGTGTTGGTGCAATGGTTACAATGCAGTATTGCAGGCTAACTCTGCCCACTGCCAGGAGTTTGATCCTGACCAGCTGAAGATTAACTCAGATTTCTATCTTTCTGAGGTTGATAAAATGAGGACCCAGATTGTTGGGGGCAATATGCTGACATTGTAAACTGCTCAGAGAGTGCTGTAAAGCATTATGGAGCAGTATATAAGTTCTATTGTTATTTAATAATTGACAGGCTTTGTTTCCTTACAACATTATTTCCTGTTACTTTCAACAGGTGGACGGTGCTGGCGCTACAAAGGATCTTTCCTAGAAGTTGGTTTTCCCCAAAAGTGCAGCCTTACTGGTGATCTCCCACGTCACCCTGACACTGCCCTGTTCTTCCAGCCACTCCATCGGCTGGTGCTTTTTAAAGGACCCAAGTATTTTGTAGTCAATGAGGAGACCCTCCAAGTGGAACCTTATTATCCCCGAAGCTTGAAAGACTGGGGAGGGGTTCCAACTTTGGCAAATGGTGCTCTCACACATCAGGATGGCTTTGTCTACTTCTTTCGAAATGACCAGTTCTGGAAATTCAACCCAGAGAAGCTAGAAATCGTAGAAACTGGAAAATGGGCTGTTCAGCTGAGATGGCTAGGCTGTCAGGATGTCAGTCTAAATCAAGCTGGGGCCTGATCTTTCTGTTTATCTCTGGATTTGTCACTCATTTTGCCAGTAAAATCTCCAGAAGGCTAGAACTTCTTAAACTATTTACTCTGTGTGCAGCAGCATTCCAAGTTTGCTTTTAATCTGGTCCCAAAGAGATTACAAAAAACCAAAAACAGTACACAAGGCCTGAGCCAAAATTGTATTTTCTGGAAGAAAAATGCAAACCCTCCAGAAGCAAAAGAGTTTGATGTGAGGAACCGTCAATCAAGATTTGCACCATCAATGTTAATTTATTGTGAAGTTGATGAGACATACCAGTCCTTGATTTGCAGTGATTGTAAGACACTAAATTGATGTTGTGCCTTCTACTCAGAGGCATTCTAGAAAGATGGAAGATAAGCGTAATTCTCCACTGGCAGTTGGCTGCACCTTCATATAGAAACGGGTCTTCTTCTTACAACTATCAGTTTAACTTGAAGTCTTCTGTATTTATCATCCAGAAGTGACTGGCATGGAGAATGCAAAACCAGAAGATCTTTTCAGCAGTAAATTTTCCTCTACAACTGAGCCTCAAATACTGGTGCCTAATCATGTTCCGTGTACCTTCGGAGTTTGTTCCATTTGATACACCTTCAGTATGGCGCTGAGCATGTTCCAGATTACTACCTCTCCTTCCTGTTAGAAAATGTAATTTCTATATGGTGCTTTTAGTTTCTCTCTTACACAGGTAGCCATTTTGTAGGATTTTGATGTTATATTATAGCAATCCTGTATTCTTTTTCCGTGTATTTTCACTGCAACATTTGTCTAAAGAAAAAATATGGGACAATGGTACACTCAGAAAGGACTCCACACCGTCACAACAGATTGAGGAATGAATCTGAGGTTTCCCTTTGGATACCCAAGTCTCCTTTGAGTGCATTAAATTGCTAGAGGATTAATTTTTTACCTAATATCTCCTAAGTCTTCTAACATATTGATATTACTTCTGTCAGGCATGAAGAATCAGGATCAGATATAAATTCCAGTTCAAAAGATTTATTGCTCAAGAATCTAGTCAACTAATGGTCAGCACTAAATTGGCGCTATTGTAGATAAGAGTTAATGGAATTCAAGAGGAGCTGGACTAGGAGTATTTATAGACACGTAATGATTCTAGGCTGAGTCCTCTCTTGATTCTGTCCCCAGACTCTGCCAGCTTTTCTCCTACAATTTTCAGTAGACCTGCAGTTCGAAGATAATTTTTCTCAAACTGATATATTTGAAAGATGCTGCTATTTTTAATAGCTGTCTCTATTTAGAGATTTGGAATATTCTAACATCATTGTTCCTAAGAACATATAGAGAGATATTCTGATTCAACAGATATGAAATTCATCTTGACCAACATCTGATTTCCCACATTGAAGCCAATAGGCAGAATCCATGTTCCCAGCAAATGTGGCTGAGACGGTTATGTTTTCAAGCTTTGGTAATTCCAGTGGCATGTAAATTGTCTTCTACAATACTTAGACAAGCTGCTCGGGCACTCAGAACTTGGTTGTTCTGGAGGGCTGAGCTCAGATAGTATTATACTCTATCAAGCAACCATGTCAGCAACTCACGGCAAAAGCTGGGCAGTTATAAAACACATTTCTGAAATACCAATTGGCCATAAGAGCTATAAAATGAAACCTCCCCAGCATTCTTCAGCTACAAAATCTTTGCATGCCAGGCAGATCTGGTTATTATGATAGTTGCCAAATTGAATGCAGATGTAGTGGAATGTATTCTGGATTCCCAGGAGGGAGGGGCTGCACTCCAGAGGGCAAAGATACACTGAAGCGTGGAAGATTTGGTTGGGAGAAAGATAGCTAAGAAGGCTCCTCCCTAGTGATTCCCAGAGTATATCTATAGTGATGCAAATAGTTGCTTTAGTTTGGCAAGATTTCTGTCAAGAAGTGAGGAAAAATAAAGGAAATTACTCAGAAGTAATTCCATATATCTTTGACAGGTGAGGAATTATGTCTAATGCTTTGGAGATTGACTGGTGCCATCTTATGTGAACATGGTCATTGTGTCCTTATTTTTGCAATATTTTGTAATGGTAACAAAATCATTTTCTTCTGTTGATGATCAACAGAATGATGATCAGATGACTACTGATAAATTGTTTTCACCTTTTGATTCCTTGCTGCACTATGACATTTGGTCTCTTTTTCCTTGCCAGAAGAATGTAAAAAGGAGTCGATCATTCTTTGTCCTTCTTCATGTTGCAACATGCCAATGTTGACTTTTGTCAATCCCATACTGATAAACTGCTTAGAAGGCAGCAGCCTGTTTCCCAGGATTAGACATTTGTTTACCAGTTAAAAGGCATGCACAATGCATACATATACATTGAGCAATTTTTCACTGGTTGACAAAGCTGGAAGAGGACAGCCGAAATAACAAAGGCATACTTTGCAATGGATCCTGAATGGTAAAAAATGTGCAGCTAGAAGACTGACAGCTATCAAATGTTGTTTCACCTGCTCCATCACTTAACATTTCTTTGCTACCTGTCACTGAGCAAAGAGCTCTTTGTTAGCATTGTTTCCTTTTGTTTGAATTAATATATCTTCTGATTCTCAGAAACCATGCATTTCAGGGTTAAGGACTTTATAACTATGTTTTCACAACATGCTAAGCCTAACTTTTGGATTAACAAACTACTGGAGATGGGCAAAACACTATTCATTTCTCACTGGAAACAGCCTGTCTCTGTATTCCCAGGGCTGGTTCAGTTTTTTTCCAGAAGTGGATTGTCCAGAACAAGAAGTAAAAGTCTTAAAATAATTTGGGTCAAGATACCACAAACCTCTTCCTGCTCTTCCACTTCCAGAAATGCATGAATTAGTCCTGAAACACCTGGACTGACTCAATCTGGGTGAAAATGGCCAAATATCCATATACTGAACACACAGTTGCTGTGCATAGAACACACATGCTGTCCAAACAAATCAGATTGTTGTTTAACATAATAGCATGACTCATGCCAAAATGACACACTGAACCAGTGTATCAGACCAGGGAAAGAAAATCCTCCAGGCAGTTTAGCACACATGCAGATCTCAGGGATGCCATTCACTATTTGTGCAGGGCAGATGGAATGGCCTTGAAGAGCTGCCACCAAAGCAACAGTCAGATAAACGGGGCTTGAGCCCAGACCAATAAAATAACCTGAGAAACTGCCTCCCTCTCTAGTTCACATAAAGATAAAGTGAGGGAGGGGGAAGCACATTCAGGCCTGCAAGGTTCTGTTACTATAGCTGTTCAATAAAATCTCTACAGCATTAATTTTTTAGTCTGGTTTACATTCTTGGGCTGACAGAGTTTCTGGCAAAGACGTTACTGTTTTGCTTTCAGTCATTCATTCCCCATCAATAATGGGATTTTAGGTTGACTTCCAGATGAACTTTTCATTCTTAATGAATGAAACACCTAAAATCATTGGCTAATTTTTGTATGACAATTACTTTGGGAGAATTCCCTCACGCTATAAACACAAAATACCCAAACTCAAGTAGCTTGGGAGAAAAATAAATGTTTTTCTTATTGACCCCAAATTTGTTAATTCCAAAGAAACTTGGGAAACTACATATGATCATAAGAAGTTCTGAGGGTTTAAAGACACGTTTCTAGACCAAACATGAAATATTTGGAGAGGAGAGGTTACCAACACAGTTGGAGCTAACAAGTTGGAGAACATTGATATAAATAAAAGTATGAAAGGGACTAGGGCATAGTTAAAATCTATGAACTGAGCTAGCAGAGGTAAAGATTAGAACCATCCTAATCCTTAGGATGCTATACTTAAAATTTTTCTGGTATCCTTTCAACCTTGTTATAACTCCATGTTTTTGGAAAGCCTCAAAGCCAAATAGATTTTATTCACAACAATCCTTTCGCCATACACATATGAGTAGTCATGGTGACTATCCTTTTAGGTTAATAAAGTAAGCAGATGGCTGGTATTGGTGGGCCATCAAGAAATAAGTCCATTGTTCCTTCTCACGGCCACTTTGTCTCTCTAGCTTCTGTTTCCACTGGAGCACCAACTAAGTCTATGGAACCTGGAATAAAAACAGTTAAATCAGACCTAGGTTTATCCAGTCTGGCATTATTTCCATTAATGATAAGCTAAATATCTTGGTGAAGCCCTTTCCTCTTTAGGCTTAGCACCTGGCATAGTTACATTTATAGCTAATAATGAGAGATATTCCACTGAGACATGGTACTGTATGTGCTAAATTCTGTTTTTCATAAATGTGTTTTTTTTAAAAAAAGCATAACATTATCCTTGCTACCTCAGACCAAAATGTTCTTCAAATCCAGTATCTGCTGTCCGACTATTATAGTCAACAAAATAGTTCCTCCTAGGACAATGTTTCTCAACCTTGGCAACCTTAAAATATGTGGACTTTAACTCCCAGAATTTTTCAGCATGGCTGTCTGGAGAATTCTGGGACAGACGTCAACTCTGTCAGACACATCTTAAAGTTGCCAAGGTTGAGAAACACTGTCCTAGAACATTGAGACACACCCTGAAGGGATAGCTTCTCCCAATGGGTTGTCCCTGTATATTGAATGCTGAGAAGCAGGTGGCTTTTGAATACCAAGCCCAATCACTATTTTTTTTGTTTTGCAATATGTGCCCTGCTGGACAAGATGAATATATCTCTGTATTCCAAGGATGGTTGGTGTGGTAGGATGGAGGGTTTGTTGTCACTGTGTGTTGGGAGGAGAGAACACCGGGGGGGGGGAGGCTCAGCTAATCTCAATGTACACATGTTGTACTTTGACAATAAAGGTTTATTATTATTATTATTATTATTATTATTATTATTATTATTATTATTATTATTATTATTATTATTATTATTATTAAAATCCCAGAATTGTGCTGGGCTTTTCAGTGATGCTAAAGAAGCTACTCCCTGGAAGATGAAGTCCACCCATTTTAAAGTTGCCAAGTTTAAGTTAGTGCTTTTCTAACTTTGCATCTTTAAAATATGTGGACTTCCTCTTCCAGAATTCTCCAGCCAGCATGGAATTCTGAGAATTGAACTCCACACATCTTAAAGTTGCCATCTTGGAAAACCATTGCTCTGTCTAAATTGTAGCACAGCAGACTAAAATTAAAACTAAAAGGTGATACTGTTTTATTTAGTCAATTGGAAGACAAGCAGCTGTATACATGTTTAAAGTAAAATAGGTTTACATGTAATCAAATTTAGTTAAGATGGATTAGTCTCTAGTCATACATCTCAGGGTTTTCCCTTCTGTTACATAACTTGCATTTGCCTAGCAGGGTAGATTTGCTTAATTTTAATCTCTATCTTTTAATAAATCAATGAGGCTTATGCTACAAAATATTGGAGAAACTTGATAATTGAGTTGTCTCATGGAGCTTCTGCAGGATTTTGAAAAAAAATCAGGATAGCATCTGTGATTGCACAATCAAAGCCACACCCTTTTCCTATGCATAAAAAGGGGCACTTTTAATCTCTCTCTCTCTCTCTCTCTCTCTCTCTCTCTCTCTCTCTCTCTCTCTCTCTCTCTCTCTCTCTCTCTCTCTCTCTCTCTCTCTCTCTCTCTCTCTCTCTTAGTAAAGTTATTGTAGGATTGGAAAATTCACACTCAAACTAACATTCATCTTCAGTCACAGAAAAACATTGACTTTGGGCTAAGCTGAGCCTACTCTCAAATTTGAGGTCCTGTAACAAACTCAGCCCTTGACTGAGCTCCTGGGAAAAGGGTGGGATATGAAGCTGACAAACAGGAGTCAAAATATTTATTTATTAGATGTCCATCCCTTGTTTATTTTTAGACAGCACAAAGCATCCATACAACAGGTACCCAGTGAGATGGATTAAGTTGAGAGACAGTGGCTTGTTCGAAATCACCAGCCAACTTTTATGCCTAAGGCAGGACTAGAACTCTCACTCTCCTGATTTCTAGGCCAGCACTCTAGCCATTGCATCAAAGTGACCAAAGCTCATAAATTATCCCTTTTGGGGCTATTTCAGGGTCTGTTCTCTCAAGGGAGTGGATCAGATGCTGTTGGGAATTTCATAAGCAGAAGGCAAAGCCTATTTTACATTTACCTTCACCAGAAAAGAAACGAAGCAGCCTCTCTTTCCACATCATTAGCACCATTCCTGGTCTCGGAAGATTTTTCTCAGCTTTACAAACTTGATAAATAAATAAACCCAGCCACCGGTGGCTGAGTCTACAGACTACAATGTAGAAACCCAGAAAGGTGTCTTGCCTGTGCTCATGGTGGGACTCGGAGCCTCTGGCAAGCTTTCTGTGCTGTGACCCAGGAGCCCATGTTCAATGAAGACCCGGCTGTAATGTAATGTCTCACATTTTTTGCAGAACATAATCTCACATGCCGGGCACATGTTGCTGGATGTTCTTTTTCTCTGCACTTGGCAGCAAACTGGCTCCTGAAGGGACTTGTTTCTGCAGCAAAGAAAGAATTCAGACACTTAAAATGGCTCAGAGCAAAAGCAATTCTCTTGCAGGGAGCAGAAGATGCTTTTCGAACTATGCTGCTTCAGGCAGTAATTCAGTCCCTGTTCAAAGTTAGAACAGCGTTGAAAAAAGTGACTTATGACAGGTTTTCACATGGCCGTTGCAACCCCAAACCACCCCAGTGATGCCCTCGACGTGATGTCCCATTGCCTGGAGGCGGTTCGGGTCTGGATGGGGAGGAACAGACTTCAACTCAACCCCGACAAGACTGAGTGGCTGTGCATACCGGCATCCCGGGATATTCAGAATATCCCATCTCTTTCCATGGGGGGTGAACTATTACCCCCCGTAGATAGGGCTCGCAACTTGGGAGTCCTTCTAGATTCACGGCTCACTTTGGAAGACCATATAGTAGCTGTGACTAGGGGGGCCTTCACCCAGGTTCGCCTGGTGCGCCAGTTGCGGCCCTATCTAGACCGGGATGCTTTATGTACGGTCACTCACGTGCTCGTGACCTCTCGTCTGGACTACTGCAACACTCTCTACATGGGGCTTGCCTTGAGGACCACTCGGAGGCTCTAACTGGTACAGAATGCAGCCGCAAGAGTTGTGTTGGGAGTCTCCCGATACTCCCATGTCACACCTCTGCTCCGTGAGCTGCATTGGTTACCAGTTGTCTTCTGGGTGAGATTCAAGGTACTGGTAATGGTGTTTAAGGCCCTACATGGCATGGGTCCGGAGTACCTTAGGGAGCACCTGCTGCCGGCATCAACTTCCCTCCGCCCTGTGCGTTCCCACAGAGAGGGCCTCCTCAGGGTGCCACCGATCAGAGAATGTCAATTGGTGGCCCCCAGGGGGAGGTCCTTCTCTGTGGGCGCCCCGGAGCTATGGAATCGGCTGCCGGTTGAGCTCCGGATGGCGCCCGACCTTCGCTCCTTCCATCGCGATCTGAACACATTCTTATTTGAACAAGCCGACCTGGCCTGATGGGGATGGGTTGGGTTTTATGGTCATTTTTAATATTTGTATTTACTGTTTTTAGTCGGGCATATGTTTAATTTTCTTTTAACTTTTGTATTTTTGTATTTTTTATATATTTGCCCTGTTCACCGCCCTGAGTCCTTCGGGAGAAGGGCGGTATATAAATAAAATTAAAAAAAAAAACATCCCCGGGGTCACCGGATCAAAATCCAGGCATGTATTTATGATGGTTGTAGTGTCCCGGGATCATGTGATCACTTTTGGCGAACTTCTGACAAGCAAAGTCTCTCCCTCCCTATCTTTTAACAATATTTTATCCTGACTGGGATTTCTATTTTTATTCTTTTAAAGATATTTATGTGTTAGGATTTTAATGCTGCCCAAAGCTGTTTGCTACGAGACAGGCGGCAAATAAATTCAATAAATTAGTAATAAATTAATAAAGTCAGTGGGGAAGCTGGAGCCACTTAATCATGTTAGTAACTTAACAACTGCAGCGATTCACTTAACGGCTGGGGCAAGAAAGGTAATAAAATGTGGCAAAGCTCATTTAATAGTTGTCTTGCTTAGCAATGGAAATGTTGGGTTCAATTGTGGTCGTAAGTCGAGTACTACCCGTACCACCTTGCAATATATTATCTTGCTCAGCTCAACATGCTCTCGGCTTGATCCGTGTTTCCAATCAAACCCTGTTTTTCCAGAATGGAGCCCTACAGCTCAGAGCACAAAATGAGATTTAACTTAAAGATTTAAATGAGACTTAAGTGCTTGAAATAGATCAGCAGCAAGAAGGCGAGTAGGTGAAAAAAAAGTGCAAAACATTTTTTTTTAAAGACTAAATATCTAGCTCTTGTTATTTGCAAATCATCAGACGAGCAGATAGCTCCAGGCAGGTGTTCGTTTTTACAAATTGTTAGTGGTTTTTTCTTTTGTTTTTTTAGGGGAAGGGAAAAAAGAGATTCCTTCTTTCTCACTGTGACGGAAACTGATTCTGAAGGTGATTCTTCCTCTGATCTTCGAGGGGGTTAGGGAGCATATCCACAGACCAGTCCTAAGTAGTTTTACTTCTGAACCAATCACAGAGTTAGGGAAAACCTGTTTCCTCCTCCAGCATTCACCAATGATGATGGAAGGGGCCCCCCAGCAAAAATGCTGATATGATTGCCTTTGAATATAGTCATTCAGCAATTTACAGCTTTCTCTTGTTGGAAGAAAAACCACCAGGTCCAGTTCCAAGCTGGGAGTAAATAAAATGGAGACTAAGACTCTGGAAATAAAATGGAGGCTAACTGTTTGGAAAGAAGGTTTAATGATGACTAGGACCAAGCATAGTATGCAGTTCTGGGACAGCTGACCAAATGGAGTTGAGAGTGGGTAGATCTTTATGGGCTCTGAGACTTTGAAGTGGAAATGTTTCTGGGTTGTGCAATGAGGTGGGCTTTTGTGTCTTTTGCTAGTCTAATAAAGGTAAACGTAAAGGTTCCCCTGCACATGTGTGCTAGTCGTTTCCAACTCTAGGGGCCGGTGCTCATCTCCATTTCAAAGCCAAAGAGCCAGCGCTTGTCCGAGGACGTCTCCGTGGTCATGTGGCCGGCATGACTAGACGCCAAAGGCGCACAGAACGCTGTTACCTCTCCACCGTAGTGGTCCCTATTTTTCTACTTGCATTTTTACGTGCTTTTGAACTGCTAGGTTGGCAGAAGCTGGGATGAGTAACAGATGCTCACTCTGTTACGCGGCACTCGGGATTCAACCCGCCAAACTGCCGAACATCTGATCGACAAGCTCAGCGTCGCAACCCACTGAGCCACCACTTCCCTTCAGCTAGTCTAATGGTGGTGGGTTAATCCTATTATGTCCTAAAGGTCCTGTCCTGTCCTTGGAGCTGGGTGGGGGAATGTAATTCTTAAATCCCCATCAACTGTAGGCATTTTGCTTTTTTTTTTTTAATTCCATTTATATCCCACCCTTCTCCGAAGACTCAGGGCGGCTTACAAACTTAGCAGTACTTATGAGTACTGTGCCCCAGTCTTTCTGAATGGATTACCAAATCTGCAATTCTAAAGAGTGGCCTCCTCAGCTTTCTGCCTGAGGAAAGGGAGACTGGGCACTCTTTCTGCGTACGATTTTATCTCCATTTCTCCTTCAGGAGTAAATGGAGTAAACATTTTAAGATGGTAGACCAAAGGAGGGGGAATCTGTTTGTAAAATGATGAACAATCCAGCACCCTTTGGAAAACATGAACAGAAGAAAATTATATTTTTCCTCTGATGATGTGGAACTTAGGGTTGTCCTTTGAAAATAAACAGGATTTAGAATCAGAAGGATCTCTTTACAAATTATGGCCTTCATTGCTATGAGACACAGGCCTTGTTCCCAAGGCCATTGGCTTTGCTCCCTGCCACAGAGTATTTTAATGTGAAAAATATGTAATTGCATGGTGTCCAGCTGGAGAAAGAGGCAGGACTTATCATAATACAAGAGTTTCAATTGATGAATAGAAGACTCATTGTTCAAAGTCTTGGTCTCTTTCTTGCTTCAAGAACCATCTTTTCAACTGTCCCCAACATGGTGCTCAACACCTTAGTTGAACTTCAGCCCCCCACAAATCCATGGGGAATCCAGAGATTAAAGACCCTTCAGGACCCATTAGGGAAGCTGCAGATCTGCAGTACTGAGTACAGAGATGGTGTAGATGGTCTCCAAGGATCTCCCCAGTGTTAGGATTCCATGTTTCCACCCTCTGTTAACTTTAAATGGAGCCTTTCAAGTCTGACCAACCTGAAGGAGATGGTTTAGCTTGGTTTAAAGCATTGCTAGTACCTGTCTCCCAACCAGGTCAGCCCGGAGAGAAGAGGGAAGGGAAACCATCCCCAAAGCCAGCTCTCAGGCTTCAGTGCTTGTTCCGTGGTTGAAGTCTGAGGACCATCTAGCAGGCTAAAATCAGTTATGCCTGCCCTGGCTTCCAACTCCTTTTCTGCTGCTTCTAGCTCTTGGTGGCATTTTTCATCTGACTGGGTTTCTTCATGTTCTTGTCTGTTTTGGGACATTGGAAATCATTTGAAACCTGCCCCTCCAGAAAGAAGGGAAAACAAATGAAAACAGTAAGTAGCAATAGCAGTAGCACTTAGACTTATATACCGCTTCATAGTGCTTTACAGCCCTCTCTAAGCTGTAAGCAGAGTCAGCATATTGCCCCCAACAATCTGGGTCCTCATTTTACTGACCTCGGAAGGATGGAAGGCTGAGTCAACCTTGAGCTGGTGAGACTTGAACTGCCAAAATAGTGGCAGTTGGCAGTCAGAAGAATTAGCTTGCAATACTGCATTCTAACCACTGAGCCACCACGGGTCTTAGTAGTAAAGAATAGGTCAATGAAGACTCAGTCATCCAGGCCAAAGGTGTCTAAAGGTTGAATCATGACAAATGGACCAAATTTTGTTAATCTGAGACATTTCACTGCTCATTCAAGCAACTTCATCAGTCAGAACAAAATTAGGCAGAGAGTCAGAAAGTCGTTGGAATGTACCAACTCTTGCCACACCAACTTCAGGGGTTTCTTCCCAAATGCGTTGCAATATGTCAATGAAGACTCAATCATCCAGGTCAAAGGTGTGTAAAGGTGAAGAATAGTTAGTAGTAAAGAACAGGAGACACAGATCCCAGCCTCTTTGAGCTGGAGGCATGCTGGCTGTTCAAGGACAATGGTTGCCATGGGGAGAGGCCTTGCCTATTTACACTGGAAAATACCTGCAGCAGTGGCTGCCTGTAGCTGCTCTCAAAATACCCCAGACAATTGGTCTCTTCTAACCTCTGTAGCCACCTTCTCCATCCAAAATACTTGTTGATGATTCCCAATTTATTACTATCTTGTGTCTGAGCAGATGAGTACTTTTACAAGGAAATCAATGAGTTTACCATATTTCTTATCTTTCTTACTTCCTAGCATTTTACCACAAGGCCAAGCCTGACATCATAGGTTGAGAAAGAGTGACTGGCCCAAGGTCACCCAGTTGGTTTTTATGCCTGAGGCAGGACTAGAACTCACAGTGTCCTGGTGATTGTCCCAAAGTCACCTAGTTGCAGTGGTGGGATTTAGCCAGCTTGCACCACTTCAGTAGAACCGGTAGCTAATTTTTTGTTGCCCAGGCCCAGAATGGACTTCCAGAAGTGGCATCCACACAGAGAACCAGTTGTTCACATATTTGAATCCCACCACTGCCTAGTTGGCTTTGATGCCTGGGATGAGACTAGAACTCACAGTGTCCTAATGATTGTCCCAAAGTCACCTAGTTGGTTTTCATCCCTAGGGTAGAACTAGAACTCACAGTCTCCTGGTTTCTAGCCTGGTGCCTTAACCACTAACCAAGCTGGTTCCCAAATGGATTTGCTAAAATTCTGGTGTTTTATTTATTAAGAATGGGCCTGTATGAAATTCAAGGTTTTCTGGGAACTGTTACTGAGCTTCGCAGTAAACCAGATCCATTGTAACTCATGTATAAGATTAATCTTTAATTTAAAATAAATGATCCCCAAAACCTTCCAATATTTACATTTCAAGAAACAAACAGTCTCATTATGACTACTATAATAAAACACAGAAACTCCAAATCAATCAACATATCGTTCTCAAAAATCTCATAATGAAGTTTATGGAGTGTGACTACAAACATACAGGCCACTGAGAGATCTCCCAACTGGACTGCATTTTTTAGCTTTGATTAGAAAAAGCAAGCAAAGTTGTGAAAAATAATTGCTAACACAAATGAGAACCTTTCACCAAAGGAAGATTCACCTCTTACTGGATTTTTTTTTAAATTTTCCCATTTTTGCTAATCTGCCAAAACAGTATAATAATAATTCCTGAAAGGCTTTTAAGAATTTTAACATTCCAACAGATGTTGTCATAATTCATTGCAGCAACTAAAAAAATTATTCTGCATTTATTTTGCTTTCCGTTACTGTGAACGGAAAGGAAAACTATTTTTTCCAGGCAGCCACAATGCCTCATTTCCCACAATTTGGAGGGTCTCTTGAAGTTCCACAGGGATATCACTGTAAAATTCAATGCTGGACTTTTAAAAAAGATAAATAAAATGCATGCATTAAGCCTAATCAATAGGCTTATTTCAGTGCTTATTAAGAAATGTTACATCTGAAAATTGGGGCTTTTCTGGTTTCATGGAAAAATGTGGGGAGTGATGGAGCACGCGTTGTGATATCACACTGCAGACACTGCAGGATTTATAATATATTTGTATCTCACATTTGCAAATATAAAAGGGCAGGATCTGCCTCATGACATCAGGATGTCCATTTTGTTATTTTTCTTAGAAATATCTCCCCAGCTCCAGGCTGCCCTTCTCTCTGACCAGCCCCAGCCCCAGCCCCTATCTTGCCCTCCAGTCACTTGGGATACAAATTGTCCCCCTCTTCTCTGTGCCTATATAGTTTACAAGCCATTTGTAGCACTGATTTAAAGTAAAGGTAAAGGTTCCCCCGCACATGCGTGCTAGTCGTTTCCGACTCTAGGGGCCGGTGCTCATCTCCGTGTCAAAGCCGAAGAGCCAGCGCTTGTCCAAGGACGTCTCCGTGGTCATGTGGCCGGCATGACTAGACGCCAAAGGCGCACGGAACGCTGTTACCTTCCCACCGTAGTGGTCCCTATTTTTCTACTTGCATTTTTACGTGCTTTCGAACTTCTAGGTTGGCAGAAGCTGGGACGAGTAACAGGCGCTCACTCTGTTACGCGGCACTTGGGATTCGACCTGCCAAACTGCCGACCTTCTGATCAACAAGCTCAGCATCCTAACCCACTGAGCCACCGCGTCCCTAGCACTGATTTAGTGGTAGTTTAAAATCTTCTGTCCTTGCAACTAGCTTCTTCATTTAATAATCCTTAGCATGACCACAGGAGACAAATGGAAACAAGGCCTATGGTTTCTCAGGGTTTGAGCTTCAGATTTTTTTTAAAAAAACAAAACCCTTCTCTTTCCAGTACTAGTAGTCCTCGACTTACAACAGTTCATTTAGTGACCGTTCAAAGGTATAACGGCATTGAAAAAAGTGTCTGATGACTGTTTTTCACACTTATGACCATTGCAGCATCCCCATGATCAAAATTCAGACACTTGGCAACTGGTTCATATTTATGACGGTTACACTGTCCTGGGGTCATGTGATCATCTGTTGCAATTTTCCGACAAGCAAAGTCAATGGGGAAGCCTGAGTCACTTAACAAGCATGTTACTAACTTAACAGCTGCAAGGATTCACTTAACAACTGTGGCAAGAAAGGTCATAAAATGGAGCTAAAGCTCACTTAACAAATGTCTCGCTTAGCAATGTAAATTTTGGGCTCAATTGTGGTTGTAAGTCAAGGACTGTCTGTATTAAGGCATAACATCTTTGTTTTTCAGCACAAAAGAAAAAGGAAATTGTACCTTCTATTTCCCCAGAGGACTTTTCCGTCAGACCATCACACTGTAGCTAACTAAATGAAAACAAATTGGCTTTAGCCATTGTGAAATCATGTGGAATTTCATATAGACAGTTCTGGGGAAACACCGCAGGTGATCAACAAGGAGCATTCCCTCTATTCAATTATTATTATTTATTTATTTTATTTATTTTAATTCCATTTATATCCCGCCCTTCTCCGAAGACTCAGGGCGGCTTACAAGTTTATCAGTAGCCTTCATTCTATGTATATGCCTGCTTATTAGGGCTTTCATACACCCCCCAAGCGGCATTATTACAAAGTCAGCTTAATTGCCCCCAACAATCTGGGTCCTCATTTTACCTACCTCAGAAGGATGGTAGGCTGAGTCAACCTTGAGCCTGGTGGGATGCGAACCTGCACTAATTGCAGGCAGCTGGTGTTACTTAAGGAGGCATTAGCCCACTGCTCCACCAAGGCTCTCGGTGGTTACCCATCAAAGTGAATAAGGCTGTTTCTAACCCCAAACCAATTTCATCCCTGTCTAGTTTTGGGGGAAATCCGCACAGGAACTGAATAAGGAGAGTCTGCCCAGCTCTCATTGAAAGACAGCTGGACCTCCCCCGGAGAAAAATGAATCTGCCACAGCAACATATGCTTTCATTAGGTCTGATCTAGACAGTTGTAACCTATGTAACTGACCTTCGTACGTGTTGGTAACTTCAAATAATACAAAGGAGAAAAATAGATGGCTGATACCGTGTACTTTACCAATTTATCTCTGAACTTGAAATAGCTACCCCAGCCTTCTATTTGTTTCCAAACCCAGTTCTAAATGCCCAGTTTTGACCTTTAAAGCCTTAAATAGCGCCCTATTCAGCACTGAGGTTCAGGACAGTTCCTGGATTTAAGAACTGCCTAGTCAGAATTGGTGTCAGCATCATTCTCTTTCTTTAATAAGCATTTGTCTACCCTAATGAAGGATGAAGATCTAGAGCAGGGGTGTCAAACTGCCGGGCCAAGGGCCGGTTGCATCATATGAAGGCCATGCCCATTTCAGCTCCAGTAATGGAAAAAGAGGAGATCAACCCTGACTGCTCTTTAGAAGGCCAGATCCTGAAGTTGAAACTCAAATATTTTGGCCACCTAATGAGAAGGAAGGACTCACTGGAGAAGAGCCTAATGCTGGAAAAGGTTGAGGGCAATCGAAGAAGGGGACGACAGAGAATGAGGTGGCTGGATGGAGTCACTGAAGCAGTAGGCGTGAGCCTAAATGGACTCCAGAAGATGGTAGAGGACAGGAAGGCCTGGAGGAACGTTGTCCATGGGGTTGCGATGGGTCAGAGATGACTTTGCAACTAACAACAATGCAAAAACGTTGTGATACATCGCAACATATCACGTGATGTGGCAAGTTTGACACCTATGATCTAGAGAGAAAATAGTTTAGCAAACACTTTTGCTTAAGAATAGAAGCTTATGTATCTGTGTCTGCTTCCTCAGGTCTCAGGGGCTGAAACTGATCCTGCATTAATTAATCAGATGATACATTGACTGCTACTGCCAAATCTGCTTCAATTTTTGGCAGTCATAGGAGTATAAATGTGGAGCTGATGTCATTTGGCATGCAGTCTTTTTTAACCTAGTAACTCATGGTGCTGGGACTGGTACTCTTAGAATGACTTGAGAATCTGAACAATGGGGCAGAGCCTTCCTTCCTTCCTTCCTTCCTTCCTTCCTTCCTTCCTTCCTTCCTTCCTTCCTTCCTTCCTTCCTTCCTTCCTTCCCTTCCTTCCTTCCATACAAGATCAGAAGTTTCCATGCATACTGATGGCAAATGGGTTAGGAATTGGGAATTATGACATTAGCATCGGGAACTACTTTGTTTGAGTTTGATAGTCTATTCTTCAAGCATCCATACAGCCTATTACTATATTAACCCATTTGCTGGATGTGCACAATATCTTGACCCATAAGCTAATCAGATGGGCTGAGTTCACACAAAACCAGTACAGTTGTTGTTTTATTAATGTTTAATGAACATATGAATATATCCATTATCTATTCTGACTGATACAATGTTTGTTTGTATGTTTGTTTCGTATTTCTTAACTGCCCAACTCCCTCTTCCTCAGGCTTTCAGAGAGCATGCCAGGAATTGAAGCAGGGCTTTCTACATAAAGAATATATACTGTATTTTCCTTAGATCTATGAGAATTGGGTCGCCAATACATGGAGAACCACTAGATCTAGATGGCACCACTAGATGGCAGCAGAGAGGTATAGGACTTCCTATGCCTCTCTGCTGCCATCTGATGGTTATGCAGATTTTTGGTTATAGTAATGAGGGGTCCTTGGTGCTGTCTGAGCTTGCTTGTTTTCTTGAAGATGTTTCATTACCCAAACCAGATAACATCATCCGTGCCAGTAAGGAGTGCTGTTTGCTGTCAGTTTATATTCTGATGGCTTGCCTATCAGTGTTGGTGGGGGTGGTCTTAGAGATTCTTTGGTTGGGGTGTTTGCTGTTGGCTTCTTTGACAGTTTATTGATTGGGGTATTGTTTATTTGATTGTTGCTCTGATGTTAACCTTGGAGTTAATCTATGCTGATCTGGGTGCTGATTGTTGGTGGAGAGGTGCTTGGGTCTTCTTGTTCCTTTCTGGGCTGGGTGATAGTCTCTTTTGCACAGTCTATAGATGTTGTTGATGTTTATGTGTCTATTGATGGCTGATTTGTCAGAGTGCCAGGCTTCTAGAAATTCCCTGGCATTTTTGGACTTGGCCTGATCTAGGATTGTCACATTTTCCCAATTGAAACTATGCTTAGGTCTGTCTATATGTTGTGAAATTAAAGAATTTCCCTCATGCCTTTTGACTGCCAGTTGCCGTTTATGGATGCGTTCTGCCAGTCTTCTGCCTGTTTATCCTACATACTGTAGTGGTTGTTGCAGTTCTTACACTGTATGTTGAGGCAACTCCTGTTTTTTTTTTATGGGGTTGCTGGGTCTTTTGGTTTGTTTAGGATGTTTTGAAGGGCTTTAGTTGGCTTGTGTGCTATGCTGATTACATTTGGTTGTAGTAGTCCAAGAACTGTGCCCACTGAAAATGTTGATTTAAATTACCCAAGAATTTTTTTACCTGGGTGACAGCTCAGATAAAACATGCAGATTGTTCAGATCTATTAATTGGAGGTGCCAAATTGAAGCTGGGATTTTGGTGCCAAGTTGAAAGACAACTCCTGATGAATATATAAGTTCATCTAACTGATAATGCCAATGACGGCATCTCTCTAATACCCACAATGAACAAAGATTTCTACAGAAGATTCTTTAATTAATTAGAGTGCAACTCTGAGAACTTTGCATGTAATTTATTCTTGAATTACAGTTCTTTGTGGTGAAGCAGATTTAGGAGGAAACCTCAGGTAGATTTTTTTTTTAGCTCTGCCATTCAATAACCTTCCTTACCATCTCCTTAGGATACTGATAACTTGCATGTTTTACTTCTTGAACCTGTTACACAGTGGACTAATCTGGTCTCCCAGTGATACTGTATATATAAAAATTAAGATTTAAAATAAAAAAATATTAAAAGCATTTCTAAAACAATAAAATGTTAAAAGCTCATTTCAAAAGATATCTTTTAGGACCCTTTTTAAAGGATGAAAAAAGGATGAAAAAGAGCTACAGTAGGTCTTCTCAATTCAGTAGAAAGTATGTTCCAGTGTTCCAGAGAAACATTTAAGGATAAGACTCAGCTTAAGATAAACTGCCTTGAGTGGTGTGTGTGTGTGTGTGTGTGTGTGTGTGTGTGTGTGGTGTTGTTGTAGGTGGAGCAAAGGATCACAGAGAAGGAAATAAGTTGGATCTAAGCCATAGAGAGCTTTATAGGAAATAAATACCTTATGTCACCGGGATACACATTTCTAACTAGAGTGATGCTTTCCACGATTTCTTTTTATATTTATTTATTTGCAAGGCCTACAGATCATGCTCTTCCTGCCAAGAACAACTCCCCAATATGTAACTGTAATTAGTTTAAAAAGCAGCCACTAAAATATGGGAATCACTTATAAAAATATTAATGATAATGAAAAGAAAGCTAATCTCACCAGAAGACAATTACCTCAATTGTTGAGGCCTGGTGGAACAAGGTTTTCATCAGCTTCCTAAAAAGCCAGAAGGGAAAGAAGTAACCAGTTGTCAGAGGAGCTCTGTTGGTGGCTGAAAGCATGCTTATGTGGCCCTTGAAATTTACACTTTCTAATTGAGGGGATATCTAGTGAGCCTACTCTACTGTACTTTATCAGGAAGACAGATGCTGCTGGGAGAAGGTCGTATTTCAAACTGTAGGCTCTGAGACAGGAAGGACTTTAAAAGTGGCAACCAGCTTGAATTGTCCCCAGAAGCCAACTCTAAGCAGAGGTGTTATGTTGCTACCTTGAGGTGTGTCCATCGCTACTTGCATTCTGTAGCTTCCAAACACTCTACAAGAACAGCTTCACGTACTGCATATTGCAATGATCCACTTGAGAAGTGACTAAGGCATGATTGACAGTGAGTAATACTTGCTGTTCTGGGAAAGCTTACAATTGGAACACAAGATGGAATTGTGCAAAGGTTGTCTTAGCCACAGTGCCCCCTGCTCTTTGAACAAAACTTGTGAGTCCAGGAAGTTCCCCAGATTATGAATCAGCGCTACCTGCAGGAAGATTGCCCATTCAGTTAACAATGGAATCTCATTGGGTTGAATCTTGCTGGGTTTGCCTCAGTCTGTTCGTCTGCATCCAAATCTGGAAAGCCTCCAAGCACCTTGACAATACTTTGACAGCATCACTTCTTTCCCAGGGATTAAGATGTACAGTTAAGTATCACCAGTATACTGAAGAAACCTCACCCCATGCTGCTGACAATGCTACACCCAGCAGTTTTGTGTAGTTATTGAATATGAATGGGGAGAACATCAAGCCCTGCACTGCCTCCTTCCCATTAATAGGCCTAGGGTTCAGTGTTCTCCTCCAAAATTTTTCTATCAGGAAGGAGAACCAGTATACAACTGACCTCACTCTAACCCTTGAAGACAGCTCAGAAAGGTACCATGATCAAAGGTATTGAAAATGGCTGAAAGACCAAGGAACAACAAGATTGTCACACTATTCCTATCCTGGTCCCACTAGAGACCACCAATAAGCATCATAATGCTTGAAATGAAAGTCTGAAATGACTCCAGATTGTCTGTTTTCTCCAGGGCCTTCTGCAACTGCAGCCCAACCACTTTCTCCACAACCTTCCCCCAAATATTACTCAGTCAAGTGATGGTTTCACTTCCTCTGCCAAGGACACTTTTACCACCCCACGAACCAGCTCATCCTTCGCTTCCCTGCAGGATTTCACCAACCAGAAGGGGCAGAGGTCCCAACTGCAAGTGACTGAGGTGATATTGCAGAAGATCCTATCCACTTCCTCAGGATTCATGGTATCAAACTCATGAAGCAAGACAGACCACAGCCATCTCCTCTGCATCCTTCCAACTGGCTTCAGGCTTTGAGATCACTCCAAGAAGTCTTGGAATTCTTCCAGAGACCAACTTGGAAGCTACATTTGATGATAATTGATATTTCCAGACCAGGAACATGAAGAGCTTTGTGTGAGTTATTGTCACATACTGCACTCTGTTTTTAAAGCTATTTTCTTCAAGGAAGGGGCATGGTCAACACAACAGATATAGTTGATAAAAGGTGCTTAATTTCAGAACTGAAAGCATCCTCAAACTATGTATTTTATGGGAGAGCATAAAATTTAATTAATCACTCATCATTCAACATATCTATTGCAAGAGACATTCCACAGGCTACATGTAGCCCCCCCACCCCAACCTACAGAGCTAATTGTGGGAACCTGGCAAAATGGCAAAAAGAATGCTCATTGCATGCAACATCGAATCTCATCCATAATTTTCCTGACTCTTTTGTTCTGGCTTGCTAGCATTCATTGCTAAAACCATTTGGGTACAAAACTTTTCCCATTCCTTTCCTACAAATGGGATGTATGTTTGAAACCAAGCAGGTTTTAGATGTTTGCCACCCTTCCAAGTATACCATTGCTTGGAAAATGTCAAGAAAAAAACACTAGATGTCACTTTTAATATTTTTTGCAAACACAATAATGCTGGGTCAGTTGAGGTGTAAATGTGTGCCTGTCCCTTATGAATCAGTCAGAAAGCAAAAATACCTATCAACTGATAAGTCCTTTTACTCATGTTTCCAAGAGTCAGGTTCCCCCTCCTCCCCACATTCATAGAGAATGTTTGTTCCAGCTGAAGCAAAGCGACATTTGATCTATCAGGGTTAACAGGGAGTGTTTTGTAGAGAGCTGCTGTCACCAAGGAGAAGAGAAGAGAACTTCAGAGTGGAAACACAGCAAAACACTCATCAGGGCATGCTAGGAGATTCTTCTTTTTCTGGATCCTGCTTCCAAAATTCTGAAAAGCCCCTCAGGTTTTTAAAATAGAAGAATAGCTGAGACTTCTGGTTTAAGAGGAAAGCAAGGGTTCAGGCATGTATCCTACTTCTAAAGTAGCTGATAGCATGAAGACACCAAAATGCTGAGATAGAGATCATTTTGAGAAGAATCCACCTACTTGGGTCTTTCCTGATTCTGTGAAATCCTGTGGGAGTGGGAGATGGGTATGTAAACCTTGTCTTTAAAAAGATCAATGAGGTGGGTTCTTAATGCTATAAGTGGTTGGACGTATTTCTAATGATGGGTTGAACAAGAAGAAAACAGCTAAAACTCTAAAAACGGCTCAGTGGATTGCAGGCAAAGCTCCATCAGGGATTCTGCCAGGAAAATGTCTGGGATTCAGGATGCCAGTGTGCGAAGCATCCGCCCCTACAAAACAAGCGAACAATACTTGTATGCCATGAAGGAGGATCTGGCAGAATGGCTTAAGGAACTCTATGATGTCGACATTGATGTGAGATCTTTTCTGGATGTCCTGGATACAGGTGTCCTTCTTTGTCATCACGCTAACAACATCACCCAGGTGGCCAGAGACCTCAACCAGGAATATCCAAGTTTGGGCAAAAAACTCCAACTTCCCATATATGGTGTAACCTGTAATGATTTTGCTCAGCCAAGCACCTTCCAAGCTCGAGACAATGTGTCCAACTTTATTCAGTGGTGCCGAAAAGAGATGGATATTAAAGGTACACAGATTTGAATTGATATACTGTGCAATGCTGTAAGAAAAAATTGCTAAAAGCGAATTGTTTGAATGATTAAAATGTGAATACACATTGCTTTCCTTTCTTTCCTTTTTCTTTTGTCTTTTCTATCGATTCATGGGTCATCTGTTCAATTGTTAACCATATCTTTCTAAAGTCCAAACTAAACTTATTTAGAACAGGGCTTTGCATGATACTTTAAAAGACTATATATACAGTATACACTCATGAACGTATCTCACTCTGCTAGAAAAGCAAAGCAGAAGATGACTGAATGCTTCTGTCCTAGTGTTCCTCTGTTCTCAGATTTGTTCTGGAAATTTGGTTACACTCATACTCAAGTTAATGAAAAGAGAAATAATATCCTTACAGTCTAATTCCCTTCCTTGGCCTTTCACCCCCATAATCCACTTCCATTGTCGCTTTCCTATTAAATTGTTTGTTGCCATCAGAAAGAGCAGTGTTTGCAATTCAGGATGACAGTTGTAGATGCTTTTAACCAGAAATTAACTCTCCTTAAATTGGGGGTGTAATGTAAATCTTCAAGAATGGAGATTTAGAAAATCAGTTAACACGTAGTTTAAGTGCAGGTAGAAACTAGAAGACCCGAACAACTAAATTTTAAAGTGAGCAATATTTAAATTGTGTGGAATGTTTATTTGTATTGTGTTTCACCTGTCTCTGCTTCCTCTATTGCATTTCCCCCTGGCAAAACAGAGGGGGTGAAATGTTTGGTATCTTGTTCCTGCATTTTAATAAGATGATATTTTTAAGGTGTATTGTTTTGGTGTGAAACTGCTGATTTTGTTTGTTTCTTAGCTACTTTATACTGTGGTTTTGGTTTGGGTTTTTTTCTAAAGTCATTTTTTTAATGTTTTTCATGCCAAGCAGGTGGACAATTGAGTGAGTTTCAGTCCCAATGGGGAAACATGGGGGTCAAAAAGATCAAGATGTTGGCCACCAGTGACTGAAGCCCTGTTCTTTCTTATTTCTGTCTCATACATTTCCCATTAGGAAGAATAATGAGAAAAAAGGAGCACTCTAAGATTTAAACTTAAAGGCTGAATCCTAAGATATTCACTTTCCATTATATATATCTGAATAGGAAGGCAACTTACCTTTTTTGCAACATTTCTCTCATTTTCTCATTGTTTCGCATGCATTTGGAGTTGCTTTGACTCTTCCACCATTTCCATTGGCTTTCTCTCACTCTTCTGCTGGACTGCTTTGTCCAGCACTTAGAACAATTCATGGAGGACAATACAGGAGCCAAAGCTATAGCAATCATGGTTATGTGGAGCCCCCAAATTCAGAATCTGTGAATAATACTAAATGGTTGAAAACTACCATGAGAAAAGCTTGTTGAGTTGTCAAAAACCTCTTGGCCATCAAAGGAGGCAAATAAATCTCAACTAGAATCATAAGCATTTATCTATCTATCTATCTATCTATCTATCTATCTATCTATCTATCTATCTATCTATCTATCTATCTAGCAATCATCTATCTATCTATCTATCATCTATCTAGCAATCATCTATCTATCTATCTATCTATCTATCTATCTATCTATCTATCTATCTATCTATCTATCTATCTATCATCTATCTAGCAATCATCTATATATCTATGTATCTATATATCATCTATCTAGCAATCATCTATCTGTCTGTCTGTCTGTCTATCTATCTATCTATCTATCTATCTATCTATCTATCTATCTATCTATCTATCTATCTAAATTTATTTATTTATTCAATTTCTATAGCTGCCTATCTCAACCAGACTCTGATCAGCTTATAACCCAAAAAACTATAAAGCAGTTAAATCAATTTAAAAAAAGCAAAACAATTAAAAACATCAAATAATAAATAAATAAATTCATACATAATCTTCGTTGGATTTTGTATCCATCAGATGATCTGGGCAGCAACATCTATGATTCACAAAAGTGGGGAAAACATGCTGGCTGCAAACGATAATGGTAGCTATTATCCAATCAATATAGATAAATAGCTGAAGGGGAAAAGCTACATTAGCACCCAGAACACAACATTTCAAGTGGGCAGGCCATGTATGACCTTCTCTTTGGTTCAGCTCCAGAAGTGCCTGCTTTATCTGCTTGCCATTAGAGTCAGATTTTGTTTTGTTTTAAAAAAGGGGGCTCCATATGCAGAGAAACACCTGCATTCCCCAGCCTGTTAGATGGCAGCCATGATGTGGATTTTGTTAATATTTAATTCGGAAGAATGGCAAAGAGCCACATTCTTCTTCAGTAGAAGAATGGCTTGAAGGCGGACCATTTAAGTTATTAAGTCATTATTTTTTACTTCTGGGCATGCCTCCCTGAGCATTCTTTTGGGTACATCCCATGCATTTTTTTTTTACAATACACTTAGACAATTAATATTTTGCTCCAATTCAGTGAAACCAAATAATTTTAATATGATAAAATAAATAAATAAATAAATACAGAATGCTAAGAATCAGTACATTGGGATTGGATTGTAGAAGTGGTGTTTGGAATGGTAACGTACAGGCAGCCCTTGGCTTATGACCACCAACAGGACCAGATTTCCACTGCTAAGCAAGGCTGTGTTAAGTGAGTTGTGTTTGATTTTACAATCTTATTTTGCCATGATTGTTAAGCAAATCACTGCCATGGTTAAGCAAATTGTAAGATTGTAGTCATTAAGCAAATGCAGCTTTCCCAATTGACTTTGGTTGCTGTAAGTTGGCTGGGAAGGTCACAGATGTTGACCACGTGACCCCGAAGCACTGCAACCAAAGCAAATCCAATTAGTCTTTTGTTTCTTACTCAACTCTTACTGGGTTTTCATCTTTTCTCTGAGAGAATCTTGTAGCGATTCTCCATCTTTCTTCGCCTCACTGCATTCAGCCTCTCTGTTCTCTTTTAGATGTCCTGATGTTTGAGACGGAGGACCTGGTCTTGCGCAAGAACGAGAAGAACTTTGTCTTGTGTCTTCTGGAGGTAGCCCGGCGGGCTTCTCGTTTTGGCATGAGCGCTCCTGTCCTCATCCAAATGGAGGAAGACATTGAGGATGAGATCCGTGAGGACATGAACCTGCCACCGGATGAAACGCTTCTTCCCCGGCCCAAGAGAGAACCTCCTAACTTCAAGAATCTGGACCAGATGGTACAAGTGTCTTTAAGAATGGCTAGACACGAGTTACATGTGAGAGGATCAGGAACAGAAGGTTTATTAGTGCCACTAAAGACTTTCCCCATACTGGCTCCAGTGTCAGTATCCTTTTGGTTCATAGTTTTTTAATCTCTCATCCTCAATCTACGAAACTGGAATTTGTGGAGATGTCTAGCAATAACTCTTAGTTATTCTGATTCTTTTGTTGTTGTTGTTAGCTGCAAAGTCATGTCCAACCCATTGCGACCCCATGGACAATGTTCCTCCAGGCCTTCCTGTCCTCTAGCATCTTTTGGAGTCCATTTAAGCTCACGCCTACTGCTTCAGTGACTCCATCCAGCCACCTCATTCTCTGTTGTCCCTTTCTTCTCTTGCCCTCAATCTTTCCCAGCATTAGGCTCTTCTCCAGTGAGTCCTTCCTTCTCATTAGGTGGCCAAAGTATTTGAGTTTCAACTTCAGGATCTGGCCTTCTAAAGAGCAGTCAGGGTTGATCTCCTCTAGGACTGACCGGTATGAATGCCTTGCAGTCCAAGGGACTCGCAGGAGTCTTCTCCAGCACCATAGTATTGATTCTTTTACTGCCTCCCGTAGAAGGCATGGATCCATCTGACATTTTCAAATGAGGGCTAGTGACAAGCTCCCTATTAAAAAGGCCATGCAACAGGGGAGAACATCTAGATGGCCTTGGCTATTCCTTATGCAGAGTCAGACCTGGTTGGCTGGTGAATGAGAGACCACAGGGAATTACTGGGAGTCAGTTGGCATATAATTGTAATAAATAATTATTAATCAGTTAAAACATTTGGATCAACTGTGAAAGTTTCCATGCAAACCCATTATATTATTTGCTCTATTATTTTAAATATTCTGCAACACATCTGACTTATTTTGGTTTCAATAATATAGACCTAATTGCCCTTTCCTAGTTACACTCTGGCAATCTAACGACACCAAGGCTGTATTTTGTATAGGTAGATGTCAATTTATGACCATAATAAAGCCTGGAATTTCGACTGTATGTCACAACAGTCATAAGTTGAGGATTGTCCATCTCCAGAAGTAACTTCCCATCCAGAAAACTCCCACATGGTTACATGCTTAGGTGATGTTGTCTGATAGGATTTGGATTCAGATTCATTAAATTCATTCATTCATTCGTTCATTCATTCCATTTCTATAATAGCCATTTCAAATAAGTGACTCTTGACTCTGCTTGTCTCCCACTCTGCTTTTGAGATGCATTAAAGACCCATTTTTTCCTTCTGGCATTACATCTGAATGAGCACAAGCTGCTGGATGAGGTTTTTAATCCCGGCACTTAGGCATTTGCAGATGCTTTTTATATTTAGTTTTATAACATAGTTTTATTGATCCTTACTGTTATTTGTCATGTGTACTGCCCTGAGCTGTGTGCTAAGTAAGAAGACTATATACAGGTAGTCTTCATTTAGTCCCTGACTCATTTAGCAATCATTCACCATTACAGCAATGATGAAAAAATAAATGTTGCAACCAGTCCTTGGATGATCCTTGCAGAATTTAAAGCAAAGGAAAGATCCTAAACTCATAATGTTCCACTTAACAATTGAGTTACTGGTCCCAATTATGGTTGCTAAACGAGGACTACCTGTACATTCATAAATTGATTTAACTGAGTAACAGAGTTCAGTGGATAATTATCTAAACAACACAAAAAGTCCTTTTTTTTTCTTTAAAATTAAACTTCTGGTAGGGTTTTTCAACTTCAGGGCAAGTTTACTTGATGCCTTTCATTACTAAGATCTTTATGATTTTTCCTTTGGTTTTCCCTGAAGGTCCAATGCCTTGTTAGCCGATGCACTTGTCCAGTTCAGTTCTCCATGGTCAAAGTCTCAGAGGGAAAGTATCGCATTGGTGATTCCAACACTCTCATTTTTGTTAGGGTGAGTCAAGCTTAAACCTTACCTTTCAGGAAGCAAGAATTCTACGGAACTTCACATGTTGAGCTCCTTGGAGTAAAGATCTGCCAATAGCAACCTCCTTTAATGAACAAACAATTCCTGAGAGTCCGGTCTGTCCATTGTGCTGAGAAAAAACAACTTGCATATACAAAATGAAAGCAACCTAAACGTATCCTTCAATATAGGGGTGTTTGCAGGGTTAGGGTCAAAAAAAGTCAAGATGGCGACCAAGATGATTTTTCAAAAGGCAACTGGACTTTGTATTTCCTTGAAGGTGTTTCGTTTCTCATCCAAGCAGTTTCTTCAGTTCTGACTGAATGGAACTTTCATCTATTCCAGGAACATTCCACACCCATTTGCATTCTGATTCAGGTGACCCTGAAGGCACCAATAAACTCCCAAGTGGCCTCAATGATCTCAGAGAGAGTGCTAATGATCAGATGACTGCAAGGAAAAATAAATCCTTCCACTCCCTCATCCTTCAATCAGAATTAAAGAAGCTTCTTGGATGAGAAGCGAAATGTCCTCAAGGAAAACCCCCAAAGAAAATCCAATTGCCTTTTGGAAAAAGCACCTTGGTGACAATCATGACCTGGATAACTGAGAATCTCTATAGACATTCAAGATGGTGACGTTGATGGTCAAAGCTTTGCCTTCCATCTACGAGATACATTTTAAAAGGTGCAGCTTCAATCATTCTGTCACAATTGCCCTCTTGACTTTTTTGACCAAGGTCTGAGGACAGCCCTGACTCACTTGCTCTCATAGACATCCACATTGAACATATGATTTCTTTTCAAAGCATGCAGCGATTATGTAGATCACTGAAAGAGAATAAAAATTAGTAAGCCAAAGAAAGGAAAGGCACAAAATAAGAAAATGACAAATAGCTAAATCTACTGTATCTCTCCATTCATGCTTTTATTCTCATGAATGTTTTCCTTTTCCCATACACCATCTTAATGCACTCAGGAGTCTTCTTCTGCTGCAAAGCAAATATGTGGGCTGCACAACCTCACTGCAGCATAAAACTCCACTTCCCTTCCTAAATTTTCCTTACTGTCACCTCTCATTACCTGTCCAGCAGAATTATACCAATCGCTTTCCCAACATGCTTAACAAACCATTATTCTGTTGTTTTTACATTCACCCTTTCTACCTTTTTCCAAAGGGGCCCTCTGCTTTCACTCATTCAGCTGGAATCTCCTTATTTAGCCCTCTTCACCCACTTCTAAAGCAGATTTTTTTTAAAATTTCTATAACAATAGTTCTGCATTTCCTCTATCTCTTAACTGTTGGCTTCATTACAACTATCTTTCCCCCCTCTACTTCTATTATATAGTTTGTTCCTCTCATCCTTATTCTTTGCAGCATCACTGAACAAAAAATAGTCTTGAAAGGTAATTATGTTTTAGAAGGGTCTGCCCTTGAAGACCACTCGGAGGCTTCAACTGGTGCAGAATGCGGCCGCGCGGGTTGTAATGGGGGTTTCCCGATACTCCCATGTAACACCTCTACTCCGCGAGCTACATTGGCTTCCGGTTGCCCTCCGGGTGAAATTCAAGGTGCTGGTTATCACCTATAAAGCCCTACATGGCCTGGGTCCGGGATATTTGAGGGAACACCTGCTGCCGGCATCAAACGCCCTTCGCCCAGTGCGCTCCCACAGGGAGGGTCTGCTCAGGGTTCCGCCGGTGAGAGATTGCCGGCGGGTGACACCCAGGGATAGGGCCTTCTCAGTGGGAGCGCCTGCCCTCTGGAACCAGCTGCCGGTGGAGCTGAGGACTGCCCCCGACCTCCGATCATTCCGCCGGGGCCTGAAGACCTGGCTCTTCGAGCTCTCGGGCCCAGGCTGAGGAGAAAATTTTAACTGGGGTTTTTAAGTGTACAGGGTGAATTTAATATTTTTTAACTGGTTTTAACTTTTGTATGTTTTGATTTTTAATTCCCTGTAAACCGCCCTGAGTCCTCAGGGAAAGGGCGGTATATAAATATAATAAAATAAAATAAAATAAAATAAATAAGTTAAACTGTACTACTCTTAATGAGTTAGTAAATATATTAATTCATGTGTCACGCTTCCGACTAACGAACCCAAGCAAGCAAGCAAGCACCATCGAGGCAATCCGATCTCTTAATGCAAAACTTTATTGAGTACCTCATTTCGGCACGAATGAAGCAAAACCAGCTTTGGTTAATTCCCATGCAAACCACTATAATTAAAATATAGAATTCTCCCTCCCCCTATTAGTGCAGATCACATGGTCCAATCAAGTCTCAAATTATTGTTATGAGAAAGTGTCTTTGTGGGTTTGCAAACACCTGCTGAAACGTCCTTGGTTCACACGGGCTGACTTCTTGTTGTCCGGAACTTGCTTTTCATTCCCTTCTCTCCTCCCCCACTAGTGTATTGGCAAACTGAGAAGCAATAATGATGGCAACCTCACGTGCACGCGTCAAGCTTGACATCATGTATAAATCACATTTCCACATAAAAGAGTTCCAGTCATATTAGTAGAGTTCAAAGGATCAACTAGCTCAGCATCCGGTTTTCATAGCACTCAATTAAACATCTTTAGGAAGCAGGGCAGGATCAAGAAAACTTTCCTCTGTTTTCTGGTATTCAGAGATAAATTTACTTCTGAGCCTGAGAGTTTTATTACAAATGTAGCAAGTAGATGAATTTATCCCACTTTTAAAGCCACACTAGACAACCAGTGATTTCTTTACCAGATTTCTCAGTGCCTTCAAAAGTCAAAGAGCTTCTAATGTACTTGAAAAATTATTTAAAATGAGGGTGATATGCAGAGATGTATCAGCCTTGAAAGTAGCAATTTTGAACTGTACAGGCTGTCCTTGTCTTATGACCAAAATTGGAGGTGGAATTTCTAGTCCTATGTTGTTGCAGTCATAAGTTGAGTTGCATTCAATTTTTGAAGTGGTTGTTAAAGAAATCATCATGGTCATTAAATCACCCAATGTGATCTTTAAGCAAATCTAGTTTCCCCAACAATTTTTTTTGCCAGAAATTAGCAAAAAAAGATGCAAATTACAAACATGTGACTGTAGTCAATCATAAATGCAAGCCAGTTGCCAAGTCTCAGAATTGTGATCATGTGACCACCATCACATAAGTATAAATACAGCTTATAAATCATTTTTTCTGAGGCTGTTGTAACTTCAAACAGTTGCTAAATGAACTGTTGTAAGTTGAGGACTACCAGTATAGCACAGTCAAACATCAGGAGATGATCACAGGAAATGTTTTAAGACATTTTTCCAATATGTCATAAAATGCTTTATGATAATTTTTATGTCATAAAATGTTTTATAAAATTTGCCAAATTTCAATTCAACAGGAGTCATGGGTCCCAGATTTTGGATGCATTCTATAAGTTAGCCCATTTGAGATATATTGGTTGAAAAACCTTTGCCCTAGAGTGCACCGTTTCACCATGTTAAAACCTACAGACAGAAGATAGTATGTGGTGCAGCTGACATATATAGAATAGTTCCCACATTTGAACTTCTTTGGAAATTATCCTGCTGTGGATTCAAAGAATGTGACTGGATAGGATATCCACTTGCACACAAGTCTCTGAGCATGCTACTTTGGGTCTGCTCAATGCTACATTCTACCATGGATCAGTATGTGCAGTTAAATGGCAGCAAAGATTATTTGAATTTTCTAACCCACTATGCCATCTAATGATCACCTGGATGTTTGCAGCTCAAATATGGAAGCTCCTTTCCCAATCATGGTGGCCAAACTTCTACCAAGGGATTGTGATGTCAACCTATCCTTTCAATTAATTCATTGGGGGGGGTGGAGTTCAAATCTATTCCCACTCCCTCTAGGAATCCTGTTAAATCAATTATTTCTTGTTATTAATGAAATAATTCAGCTGTTTGCTTAGTTGATTAGCTGGGTAATGGAAAGCAGAAAATCAGGGCTTCCAGGAAGAATGTGCAAAGGCAAGTCCCAATCCAAGGCTGTGAATCTTTGTTTTAAAGAACAATAGTTGGATGCGCACTCTTCAAAAAAGCCAAGGATGGCTAACATGGCGTCTGATATCATGGAAGGGTGATTTTTGCTCACATGTGTTTTTGGTTGGTCTAGATCCTGCGGAATCATGTAATGGTCCGAGTAGGTGGTGGCTGGGACACCCTGGAACACTACCTGGATAAGCACGATCCATGCCGGTGTACTTCACTCTGTGAGTCCATTTCTATTCCTCAAGTGTAAAGTATGACTTTGCCTGCAATTCTAAGTTTAGACTCCAAGAATGACATCTATCAATCATATCTGAGGCATTTTTTGAGCCAAAAATGCACAAGTATCTCTGCTCTGCTAACAAGATAGGATGCCTCCTCTTACAACAATTCTCTATTTTAAAGGTGCATCCATGTACTGCATATATCTCCTAGTTGGAGTGGGGCAAGACAATATCTAGATTTAGAGTTCCTACTTGCATAGAATAATGTGAGCCTGCTTGGTTGCAGTTGTGGCACATAGATAGTCCTTGAGTTACTGCTGTAATGGAGCCCCTCCATTATGGTTGTAACTCCTGACAGTTATAAAACTTGACTGATCCAATTTTATGAATTTATTGAGGCAAATCTGTGGTCATTAAGTGAACTCCACAGTTGTTAAAGGAACCAATGGTTTGCTATGGGCACCGTTTTGCCAAAAACTGGAGTGTTGGCTTTCAGCAGAACTTCATTAAATACAATCACATAAACACAGGATGCTACGAATGGCCATACATGCACCTCAGAATTTTGGAAGTTGAAGTCCACGAGTCATAAAAGAGCCAAGGTTGCCTATCCCTGGCCTAGTTGCTGGGTGCCTGAAGTACACTCATGTGACTGCAGGGGGGCCTAACAGTTGGAACTTAGAATCTGGGTCATAAGAACCCCCCCAAGTAAGATTGTTGGAAATTGAAATGGTCACTAAGCTACCAGTTGTAAGTTGAGGCTGTTAAATATGGCCAAACTGACCAGTGATTTCCTTAACATGAAAAGGGAGTGCTGCATGTGACACAGACGTAGCTAAGGCTGGTGACCTGGTTCATGCCTTTTCAATTATACTGAAAGCATAATGAGGAAGCTTCAATTGACCAACATCATGGTGGGCTTTGGAGGTCGATATTTATGGGCCCATCTGATTTTTGACATACAACGCAACTTGGAATGTAAAAGGAATAAACAGTAAAGAGCCTGAATGAAATGAAAGAATGGCAAAAAGATGTGTTGTGGGTCTATGAAATTAGAAGCCGTTCTGGTCAATGTATGATCTCATGGAGTTGAATATAGGCAGTGACTGAAAATGAGATTTATTGAGAAAGAAAAGGCTAAGTTATATGTCAGAAAGCATACGACCACGATCATTTTGATTGTTGTGCAATTGCATGAAAATAGGAATTTTTAAATTAATATTGTGATGAGTTTGAAGAAAAGCTGTCCAACTTTCTGAATGAATGTAATGTAATTCCAAGGGGGAAAACAATACATTAGTTAACATGAGAGAAAATAATATAGAAAAATTGATTGGGCCTTTGGAAGACCCAAGAATGAATGAGAATCATGACTGGTGAATGCCTGCTTAGAAACAGGGGCTTTCAAATTGGGGATTGAAGCAAAGTCTCTTAGTAAAGGTTGAGGATATGAAGTCATGAGAAATTTTGAATTAGAGTGTCCATTATTTGATTGGTGTCAAAATTGGATCTCAAGAAAAAAAATGATCATGGAAGAAGAGAAAAACAGTTAAAAGACACTTGAATTAAATTAGAAGGTCTGCTGGAAGTATGAAACTATGAGAATGTATTAGAAGGTAGATTAACTTCCCAGGAGAATGAATGGAAAGGGAATGTACAGAAAAAGAAAGCGGAAGCTGTTTTGAACCGAGGGAAAATAACTGAAACAGGAGGAGTTAATTGTATGGAAAAAAGATGCTTGGTGGAATTGGAATGATGAAGTGAAAAAAGGTGCAGATGAGAAAAAAAATACATACAGATAATCCTCAACTTACAGCCATTTATTTAGCAGCTATTCAAAGTTACAATGGCACTGAAAAAATAACTTATGACTGGTCCTTACACTTACAACCATTACAACATCCCCAACAGTCATGTGATCAAAACTTGGGCACTTGGCAATTAGCATCTACAACGGCACCATCCCAGGGTCACACGATCACAATTTGCGACCCTTCCAGACAGCTTCTGACAAGTGAAGACAATGGGGGAAGTTGGATTTGCTTAATGACCTCACGATGCACTTAACAGAAACAATTGCAGTGATTCACTTAATAACTGTGGCAAAAAAAAATTGGATGCCACTCACTTAACCATTTTACTTTGCAATGGAAATTCTGGTTGCAGATGTGGTTGTAAACCGAGGGCTTATAAGGGAATGGATTCTGCAGACAGTGAAGATGAGAGAAAGATATAATGTATTTAGACAAAAATATAATTCTAAAGAATGTATTCAAAAAGAGAAAGAAGTGGATTAAATAACATTAAAACGCAGAGTACTTTTTATGATTTTTTTAAAAAAAACATGTTTTGGAAAGGAGTAAAAATGGAAATTAACATTAGAATTATGTAACAAAATAATATCTTACCAGAAATTGTAGTGCCAAAAGTTCTAGAGGGCTCCAGGCTTATATGCTACAACACTTTGTTGTTACTGCTTTTTCCACAGCTCACAAGCAGATCTTGAAGATGGCCAGTCCTCAGAAGATGCAGGCTACCCAGGTTCAACATGAGATCACAGCCCGTTTAACACCCAGGAAAGACAGCTGTAATAAGCCCCAGCCTGCCTTAATTGTGAGCAGATGCCAAAGTCCACTGCCCCCAGTGGAGTGGAGGTCTTATCTGCCCCACAGTTCAGGCTCTGGGTGGAAGAAGGCTCAAGCACCCTCAGATAATGGTGGCAGCAGTCGCAGCAAGAAAAACGAAGGACCAAAGATGTCCCAGGATCATTCAGAGCCCAGGAAAGCCCCTTCAATAAGGTAAATAGATTTCCACAGAATGTTTTTTTTAAAATTTGGAATGTGTTCTTTCATTGGTTAGCATCATTTGACTCACCTACGATCTAGCAAGCATGCTCAGTATCTTTATATATATCATGTAACATTTCATAGCATCCCATGATATTCTTAGCATGCTTTTCTTAATGCTCATTGTCATATTCAGGAGGTATGTTTCCCACATTTTAATGAGTCATAATGAGTTTGTAAAATTATGGGTCCTAAAATTCAAATCTTTGTGAAGACTTTGTCTCTGGCCGGTTTGAACTGTGTCAAGTGCATGTAACCAGGAGTTCAATTCAAAGCACTGAAAGTTTATTACATGCAACCTATAGACCAGAATCTGATCTACTAGCGGCCAAGCCAAATTGGCGCTAGATAAGGGTCAACAGAATTCACAGGGGAATGGACTTGGATCTCTTGTAGGAGGATAGCGTTTATAAACTGATGATGCCTTTGACCCTGACCTTGGGTTCAGCCTGCTCATCTCCTACAAATCAGTTTTTATCAGAATCCACATTCCACATGGAGAAAGTTCTGTTACTTTAAAGAGCTACAAACATTAATCAAAGACATTCCTACCTACTGAAAACCTTACTCAAAGAGGCCTCCCTCTCCTGCTCCCATCAACATGGTGTATGTAATGTCAGTACACACATGCAATGCTTATTCCCAGTTTCATAGCTGTTGACCTTTTTCTTTTTCCAGGGTGAGGGAGCGACCCGCAACTCCATCCCAGAGATTTCCAGGTCCAGGAGAGAGGCTTGGATCCAAGCAGTCGGTTTCTACTCTGAGTGGGAGAGAGACATTTTATGTCTCATTGTCTTCTCAGCAAAATGGGAGCATGGAGAACAACTCACATGATTTGAGATATTTTTCTGGTCCAAGGTCTAGAAGACAACCTGGTAGTATTGAGACAGTGGCGGAGAATCTGAAAACAGAAATTAAGAAACCAGTACCACTGGGAACAATGAAACAAAGGAATGAGGCATTTCAGTCAGCAGGGAATGTCCAGCGAACAGTGAACAGTTGTTCACAGATATGTTCTACCAGCCCAGATAAGCACTTTAAAACCTCCCACCAACAGACTGTTAAGGTCCCAATGGAAAATTTACAGGGACAACACAAAGGGACTCCTGTGCATAATTGGAAGAAAGATTCAATAGGTCAGCGATCTTCATCCCCAGTGAAGCACACAGGCCAGGTTCAAAGAGAGGATAGTTGCTTAAGGACCTCGGGAAAAGTTGGCACACTTTTCTGCAGGCCTCCAACTCCTAGAAGGAATGAGGTTTATCAAGGATTGTTCAGGAATAGCGATCCTGATCCTGCCTTGGCCAAAGAACAACACCAGTTGAACAGCAAAAAAATACCCAGGAACGAGATGGGTCCTAAAAAAGAACAAAATAAGATGGCCAGCATGGAAGTTTATGATTCATTGTCTTCTAACTTAAGGATTGGAGTCCATCACTTGGACTCAGAAGAGAAAATGAAAGATAGTCAGGCATTGCAGGGCCAAAAGGATACCCTGAGAATTTCTTGTCATTTGAGCCCTGGAGGTACAAAAGAGCCCTCTGTGGAAAAGGAACGTGTCTACACGCCACTACCTATTAACTTGGCTGAAGAACAATCTTTGTATAGAAGTTTGGAGGAGGAGATTTTGTCCAATATCAAGGAGTTGGAAGCAGAGTCAGATGACAACCATCTTCCTGGAGAGAACCAGTTGGAAGAGTTTAAAAAGGACAATGACCCAGAGAGAAACTCCACAATGGTAGGTTGTATACTCCCCAAAGTATCCATTCCTTCTTTGTCCTCTTTGCAGAGAACCAAGAAGATCTTGACTTATGGTGAAGGCATTCCACGGAGTGGCGTATATGTGCCAGACAGAGACACAACGTTGCATCCAGCAGGCCTCCATTATGACAGTGTAATCCAAGAACTTTCCATGGCCCTCCATCTGGAGCACATGGGGACTGACCTTTCTTCTTCCTTTCCAACGAATTCATATATGCTGAATGGAAGCCAGGCCAAAGTAAGGTTTGGGGAAAGAGAAATTCCACATGAAACCCCTTCAGTGCCTGAAGCAAAGGAGGACAAGCCACCCCATGCAAATAATGGAGGACAGATAGAAGTTAGTGAGAATGGTGATACTCCTCAAACATTACTGAATGAAGAAACTCCCAAATCTTCAGAAAGTTCCATCGTTGCAGAGAATGTGCAAAGTAAACCAAGGAGATTTCTGAAAAAACCAGAGCGTGTGCCGTCCTTTTACAAGCTCAAGCTACGCCCCAAGATCCGTCCACGCAAAGACCACAGGCCTGAGAAGAAGCCTTCAAAGATCCCCACACCAGTGGCATACAGATATGCCCGAAAGGCATCTAGCATCCAAGGCCAGGGCAAAACCCACAGGGCCAAATGTAAGACTAAGAATAGCCCAGCTACGGTGAAACAAGACAGCACTGGAAACCCAAAATTGGAGTGCAGCTTGTCCTCCACACAATGTATGGAACTGACTCTGACGGAACAGATAATGGGAGCTTTGGATGACAAGGAAACTTGGCTGTGATTATTCCTGAATATACAGTTGTAATCTTTTGATATGCTCAAATCCATCCCTCTCCAAAGTTTGCAACCAGCAACCTCCATCTCTGTGAGAAGGGTACACTTCAAAGATATATAGGTAGCCCTTGACCTAGGATTGTAATGGAGCCTGCTCATTATAGTCTAAGTCCTAAAGGTTGTAAAATGACTCAGATTTTATGACCCTTTTTGCAGCAAAATGCTGCTGTCATTAAATGAATCTATGGTTCACAATGAGCACGGTTTTGCTGAAAGTTGGAAGTAAGTGCCAGTTGTCAGCAAAACCATAATAAAACATAGTCATGGGATCATGGGATGCTGCAGATGACCATCAATGTGGCCATGTTGCCCAAGCACCTGAGGTTTAGTATGTGGCTGCGGAGGGAGCCTCATCATCAGAACTTTGAATCTGTGTTCTAAGTAGCCCAAAGGTGGTAGGTCCATTGTAACTTCGAGTGGTCACTAAACAACTGGTCATAAGTCAAGGACTACATGTATACCTAGTTGTTAGTCAAGGACTACCTGCAGATCCATATGCTATCTATATATCAGGGGTCCCCAGCCCCCGGTCTGTGGACCAGTACTGGGCCACGACATGCCAGCAAACAGTCTGAACAAACAAGGAAAGCCCCATCGGCAGGATGTAGGCAGCACACAAAACCACGCCCCTTCCGGTACTCAAAAAAACCTACCTCCATGTGACTGGTCCCTGGTGCCCAAAAGGTTGGGGACCTCTGATCTATATGATAGGTTGAATCGCAGGGAAGGATACCTTCGTTTCTTCTTCTTTTGCTTCCTGAACATTTTCTGAAACTTGATTACAGATGTTTCACCTATACTAGTGAGGACTAGAACCCTTTCATATTCTTAGGGTTACACATAGGTGGATATTTGAGCACAAAAAAAAGACTGCTGGAGAAATCTATGTCTGTTGATCATTGCCTTTTCTGCCAGCTGAGTAACTACTATTGCTCTGGTTTGATCTGATCAGATTCATGATGACTCGCAGCACTTGAGGCCATTTTGTCCTTCTTTCCACAACATATTATCAAATCTATTCCTGGTTGTCCCGCTGGATCACCCCTATATTCCTAGTTATCAGCCCTTTGAGGCAGATCAGGTTTGAACACCAACATTATAAACACTAAGACTACTTTTATTATAGGGTTATAGTAATAGAATCTTGCCATTCTGAATGTGCTCTCCTTCCTTTTTTTCAAATTACATTTTTGCTTTGGATTCAGATTTCTCTTATCTGATCACTGATTTGACTGTGGGTCTTCTTCCCCCTTCCTCAAGGTTATTCTCAGAGCACATCACACTGTCCCACTTAAAATAACTTTTGCACGCGTGGATCTTCCAGATAAGTTGGAAAAGGATATATATGTTGGTTTGGAATTCTGGAAGTTGCATTTCTTGCACATCTGGAAGATATCTAGTTAAAATAGGTGACTTGAAGCATAAACTTTTGCTGGACCAAATGCCTTACTTGACCTTTTAATCATGGTATAAAGGGAGTTGCGTTCCAAAGAACAGGGCAAGGCCAGGAAAATATATATTTGATTGTAATTAAAATGATATTAAATATAATCAAGACATTTAATAGAATGCATATATTTCATGATTTCTTCTTTCTGGATTCTCAGCATCCCAAGCACCCCAAAATATCCCAGTCCTTAAAACATCCTTACATTATTTATTTCCAGGTGCTTATCAAGCATACAGATGATCAGCACTAACACATCCTAAAACCACCTAATTGAGAAGTTAGTATAAAGCTTTTGAAAATGGTCATGATATCAGGACTAGAAAATCTTAATGTTTGAAGAACCAGTGGAATACAGCATCGAAAGCATGCTTGAAGATGGAGCTGGAAGATGAGGATGCCATTGTATTTAAAAAGCTGAGGCTCTTGGATATTTTAGAGGTAGCATGTCCCAAAGAACCCCAAGCCAAGATAGCTTGCATGAGAAAGAAGAAATTATTTAAATCTGAAATAATTCTGAGACTGAATTTGACAAAGTTGGTTCTGAAAAATTCCCTACCTTTTGATACATGCATATAGAAAATGCAGATTTTGAATTTAAAATTTTTTTTTTGTCTTGCCTCTTTTTGCATATACAGTTGAAGGCAGCGAATGTATAAATATTCCTTCTTCCTCCAATGTTCCCCATAATAGCAATCCTCTGAGATGAGTTGGGCGGAGAAAGAGTGACTCCCCATTGCCAGTGAAAGAGCTGGGTAACTCCTTGCCCAGAAGGACTTTCATTGTGGTGCTGCCAACTGAGGATTGCATACCAGTTTGTAGCCAATTCAAGAGATCTGTGCTTCCATGATGTTGGCATCAGTGAATGGCTTGCTCAGCGATGGCGAACCTTTTAGAGACCGAGTGCCCAAACTGCAACCCAAAACCCACTTAGGTATCATTGGGTATTGGGTGGGTTTGGCCCACTGGGTGGGTGTGGCCCATTGGGTGGGTGTGGCCCATTGGGTGGGCGTGGCTGCAGTGGTAATGGCAGACTGGGTGGGACTAAACAGTTCAATCAATCAATTCCAACTTTGTGAGATCCTTTTTCCCCCACGAGGTTGAAATTGATTGATTGATTGATTGAACCTTTTTTTTTTGCACACGGCAGTGGAGGCCTAAAGCGAAAAGGTTTTATAAAACCCAGCTGAAAGCCTAGGACTGGGGCGACATTGCACATGCCCACAGAGAGGGCTCTGTGTGCCACCTGTGGCATGTGTGCCATAGGTTCACCACCATGGGGCTAGATGGTTTATTTCTGGCTCATCTGCAAGGAGCTGGGACCTCTCTGAAGCTGGTGGTTGGGTGTTTTGGTACTTAAAAGATTGTGACTTCGGTTCCCCATTGGAAGGAACTGCGGCCTGTAGGTAAATGCTTGCTTAATTAGCACCCTTTCCTGTCCTACAGCAAGTGGGCAAAGCAGCTGAGAGAAATCTGATGACACTTTTGACTCTTTTTCTCTTCAGCACAGGATGGCTGGGTGAACAAAGCTGCAGGCTATTCATTCATGTTTCTTCCCCTTCTTACCTTTCTTGTGTGGAGTGAGCGGGGGGGGGGGGAGCTCTTTTTGACTGATTTATTTAACCGGGTTCTCTTTATCTAGCTTTGACTGCTTGTGTGGAGAATTCAAAACAGTTCACAAATTTTTAAGCCTGACAGTATGATGGCATAAGTAGTGGGAAAGATAACATTTGTATAATCCACTCATTTCATTGATAAGCTTGACAATTGTCTGAAAGCATCTTACATCTCACGGAAATTGAGGGGTAGTTTATGCTAAAGCCAAAATGTATTGAAAAAAAGACATTTGGTTGGGTTCACAGGTAACCCGGGCTTTGCCATGGATTTTCTGTAAGCCTGGGGTGCCCAATCTTGGCAACATTAAGACTTGTGGACTCCCAGATTTTCTCAGCCAGCAGAGTTGAAATCCACAGTTGCCAAGATTGGACACTTGTGCTGTGAGCAAACGATGGTATTTCACTTCTTGTTTGGGCACACAGTGGATAGCATCAAGACAAAAGATACATTTGAATTGATTTGATTTACATTATGTTAACATTAAGCCTAATTATTGTTTACTTACTTTCCAGTCATGTCATCAAAGACTGAGTTCATACAACATGTGTAAGCTAATTATTGAATTAACCATTGTCTGGGTTTGTATCATACCATGAAGCATTAACTAACCCAATTGGCTGGATTTCCCACATCTGATTAGCAAAACAACAACGATGTATAAATAAAGATTGCAACTGTTTTGCACCGACTTTGACTGACTTAGTGCAATAGGTTATTGTGTGAAATCTATCAGCCTCAATCAGGTGGCAAATAATGCTGAAAACCTATGCTTTCAATGGAACCACACATTCAGTTTAACACTTGATTTGTATCAGAATGAAACCAGAAAATCAAATCTACGTATGCAAAATGTTTTCTTAGTTTGCTTCCGGTAGGTCTTCTTTTAGCTACCCTGTTTAAGAGGAGGAGACAAAAATCTTTTTTTTAAATGATTATTAGTATTAAAAGAATGGAGAGCTCAAAGCACTTCCTGTCTACTACAAATTAGTAATGATGATGATGATGATGATGATGATGATGGAAGGGACCTTGGAGATCATCTAGTCCAACCCCCTGCAGAGATCTATCAGGAATCTAACTTTCTACCTCCTCTAACTTTGATGTGGCATCTGTAGAGTTTCAAAAACGTGAAGCAACAAAAGAGAAATGGCACTGTTTTTTTTTACATCCAAGACTAAAGATTTTTGCTCCAGGCAATGACCAGTTTGTCATTTCCACAGTCTGATCTGATTTCTCTGCCGTTTTCTCTATGCTCTGCCAAAATGCATCTCCAAAGGGGTAACCTTAAAACCAGTAATTCTCCTTGATGAGTCATCATTGATCCTCCTCCTGCCCAGCCTCCTTTCCTCTGCTCTTCCTCCTCCCTAAAGCGTAGTTCAACTTCTCTCTGTGGGGTGTGCACAGAAGCAATAATTTAGCGATTGCTCCCAGTAGAAAGGGACGCAGCAGCAAAGTTTAATAGTGGGGATAAGAAGGGAATCACTGGAGGCAGCAAAGGATGAACCCTTGCACTGGGGATCTGCCATTCTAAGCAAGAAGCGAGAATTGAAGTCAGGAAGTAGGATTTTGAGGCTAGTCCTACCGTATGCTAAAATCATAGAACACAAGAATCGTAAGGGTGGATGGTACCTTGGAGGTCTTCTAGTCCAACCCCCTGCCCAAGGCAGGAGAGCTTAGATCCATGGTGGCGAACCTATGGCACGCGTGGCACAGGTGGCACACAGAGCCCTCTCTGTGGGCACGTGCGACGTCGCCCCAGTCCTAGGCTTTCAGCTGGGTTTTATAAACCCTTTTTGCTTTAGGCCTCTGCCACCGTGTGCAAAAAAAAAAAGTTCAATCAATCAATTTCAACTTCCCGCGGGGAAAAAAAAGATCTCGCAACGTTGGAATTGATTGATTGAACTGTTTAATCCCACCCAGTCTGCTATTACCACTGCAGCCATGCCCACTTAAAGGGCCACGCCCACCCCATGGGCCACACCCACCCAATGGGCCACACCCACCCAATGGGCCATACCCACCTGGTACCCAATGATACCTAAGTGGGTTTTGGGTTGCAGTTTGGGCACTCGGTCTCTAAAAGGTTCGCCATCACTGGCTTAGATCATCCCGGACAAATGGTAGTCCAATCTTTTCCTGAAAACATCCAGTGGTGGAACACTCACAACTTTGGGAGACAAGATGTTCCATTGATTAATTGCTCTCACCGTCAGGAAATTTCTCCTTATTTCCAGGTAGGATCTCCCTTTAACAAGCTTCCACCCATTGCTTCTTGTTCTGTGCTCAGGTGCTTTGGAGAATAAGTTGACCTCCTCTCTGTGACAGCCCCTCAAGTGCTGTCATGGTGCCATCAGAAGCACCCCAGTGCTTCTCTTTGTTAGGGCCTAGACCAGGGGTAGGCAACCTTGGCTCTTTTATGACTCATCGTTGAAGTCCATGAGTCATAAAAGAGCTGAGGTTGCCTACCCCTGGCCTAGACATATCTAGTTCTCAAAATGAGCTCATTGCTTCAAGCAATAGACGCATCAGAGGGGCAACTCCCTCAGAGTACAGGTAGTTCTTGATTTATAACTGGTTGCTTAGAGACCAAAGTTAGGACCTACCTGAAAAAAGAGACTTATGACCCAGATCCAACATTCTGATGCTCACTCCCATTCCAGCCCCATGACTGTGCTTCAGGTGCTCAGTAATACAGCCACATTTACAGCCATTTGCAGCATCCTCAGGTCACATGACCACATTTTACTATGGTGTTCATTTAACGACTGCTCCAAAAAAGTCATAAAATCCAAGTCAGTCATTCCTATCATAGGTAGAGTTTGGGACTGTTTCATTACCACCTTGGCCATTCATTTCTCCATTTCTGCATTATTGATAGGCACATCTGTTCTGTTTATCCAGGAGTTAGCTCAATCAATATACCAGAATATAGGGCACAAGGCATCTCAGTAAAAGAAACTTGGTGCAGACTTACACATCTGCCTTGCACACTTAGGCATGGACAATCTAAAGACAAAGAGAGAGTTGTAGGGAAAAGCTCATGTTTCAATTGTGGAATGTTTTAGTCACTTATACCTGAATTGAGGAAGAATTGAACACAAGGCTTGCTGGCTGGAGACTTCTGGGAGTTGAAGTCCACACATCTTCAACTGTTAAGGTTGAGAAACACTGTAATACTTGCAAGTGTGAGAATTTTTTGAGCGGCTGATGCTTACAGGGACAGCTGTGTGCCCAAATGTTGCTCAGTTTTGTATCAACTACCCCAAACTAGCCGTCTCTAGACTACAAATCCAAGAGTTGCAATCTCAATGTATTTGGAAGACTTCTGGATGGGTGGGAGCCTGTAGTGTATCTGAGCCAATATATTGGCTGTGTTCACACAATGACCTTACCTAGATCAGCTACACACCAAGCAGGCCCAGTCATACAACAGGCTCGACTTGGTTAGTCTCAACCTCATTTAGCTACGTATTTTGCAACTCAATTATTGTGCAAACTCAGCCCTTTTCATTATTGGACAGTTCAATGTACTACGTGAATCCAGCAGATGTATTAGTTCAGGAACCATGTCTCACAACAAGCGCATATTTTCATTCTTGGAATTATATGGAGAAATCAAACCTTAACAGCTTTTGTTTGCAAGCTTCCCCTCTTTTCTTATTGCTCTCCAGGCTCCCCCCCCGCCCCTTTATTTTCAAACAGGAAACTCTTTGTTAGAGTGTAAGAAGTCTTTGGAAAGTCAAAGTCAGACACCTGAAAGTACGTTTTGTTTCTCTTTCCAGAGCAGACATGTCAAACACAAAGCCCGGGGCCCAGATCCGGCCCACGAAGCGGTTTCATGCGGCCCGCGAAGCCATCCTGGAAGCAGTGAGGGAACAGCCCCCACTGCCTTGGCCCTGGCCCAGAGACCCTCCTTCTGCCAGAGACCCTCAGATCTGTCCCACTCCTGCCCAGGCCCCCATAGGCACCCTTGATGCGAACGATGTAGAGCTGGCCACGCCCACCCAGTAGGCCATATGCACTTTAGCCACGCCCACCTATTAGGCCACGCCCACCCTGGCCATACCCACCCGGCCCCTTGAGGGGAACCGCAATGCTGATGCGGCCCTCAATGAAATTGAGTTTGACACCCCTGTTCCAGAGCATTGCAACTTTGAGGTAAAACTCAGTTACTTTAAAAAAGTAAGCTGATGCTAAAATTTAACAGGGGAAGTTGTCGCTGCCTGGAGATTAAAAATACCTTTTCCTTGGCCACTTCAGGCCCGAGGTCTCCAAATTTAACGTATTATAAAAAATGCAGTACAGGTAGTCCTCAACTTCTGACCACTACTGAGCCCAACATTTCCATTGCTAAGTGAGGCAGTTGTTAAATGTGTTTTGCCTCATTTTACAACCTTTCCTGACACTGTTGTTAAGCGAACCCCTGCAGTTGTTAAGATAGTAACGGTTGTTAAATGAATCTGGCTTCCCCCATTGACTTCGCTTGTCAGAAGGTCGCAAAAGGGGATCACATGATCCTGGGAAACCGCAACCATCATAAATATGAACCAGTTGCCCAGCATCCAAATTTTGATCATGTGACCACAGGGATGCTGCAATGGTTGTAAGCGTGAAAAACAATCATACATCAATGCCGTTGTAAGTTTGAGCAGTCACTAAACAAATGGTTATATGGCGAGGACTACCTGGATTTTAAGTTACTGTTGAAAGCTATTGTATTCCAGAGACTGAAGCAGGACCCCAGAATGGTTTACATTTTGTTTTGCTCAAGGGAGATTGTAGAAAATAACTTTGAAGACAGGTGCCCTTAGATCAGAATGCAAGCAATAGGGAGCCAATGGCAAAATCAGTCAGCCTCTTTATTTGTAATTATCAGAAAACAAACCATCTATAAATTAGCATGAAGACCAAACAGATCATTCTAAAGTTGATTTCTTTAAAGAGGTATCTGCCGGGAAAGACTGTATTGGTCAAAGCCTATATTGGCAAGCCTGTCAGCCAGGACTGTGCCACATATGACAGAATGATTTGCTGTTGTGGGTGTGTGTTTTAATGCACGTAGAAAGTAGCATCTTGAGGAGGCCTGCCTAGGACTTTTTGTCAACTTGCTTGTTTTCCATGCATGTACAAGAAATCTTCTCTTAGGAGAATATGTCCCGGTGAAGTCTGAAGGAGTCAAGACAGCCAGCCTGAAGATGACACTTCCATACTGGTGGTTCTATAAGGAATTTTCTCCTAAGTCTGCCTCAACTAAGAGTGTGTGTTTGCAGAGAGATCCTTCTTGGCTGTGCTTCAATGTCTGGGATTTTTTTCCACTTCCCTGATGTTTTTCTACTATTTGGAAGATATGTGGGTAATCTCCTTAGCTCTGGGTGCTCATGGACAGGGGAAATGTATAACACGTTGGCATTTAAAAAGAACGAGTTGGAGGATTCTACAGTTAATGGTCATCAAGCAAAATAAATCAATAAGCTAAGAGTAGGGAGAGAGGTTCTTCCTCTCCCCCAAATGAGCAGCCCTTTCCTCAAGTGTTAATTTCTAGCTAAGTCCTTGTATACCATGTCTGTGGAGATTCTCAGCCATCCAGGTCATGGTTGTCCCAAAAATGCTTTTTTCCAAAGGCAACTGGACTTTATTTTTCCTTGAAGATGTTTTGCTTCTCATCCAAGAAGCTTCTTCAGCTTCTTCTTGGATGAGAAGTGAAACATCTTCAAGGAAAAACAAAGCCCAGTTTGCCTTTTGAAAAAGCACCTTTGGGACGTGCACCACAGTTGTATCAAGTGTAACCAAAGTAACAAGGTTGCATCATTTATTATGACAAAGGTTGAAACCTCTGACCATGTGGCTGAATCTTATTGCCCATTAGCCTCTGCCACCACGGCCAATCATAGAGGTCTAAAAAGGGCAGGGAGTTGAACTACATCCTCCAGTCAGCATGGACAATAGTGAGGCATCTGGGAGTTGTAGTTTAGCAACACTAGGGGATCCAGAAGTGTATATTCTGAATTTTAAGTGTACAAAGATGGTTTGTGTGTGCCTGAAAAAAATGTGTAAATATAAGCAAATTATATCTCATGGATTCATGTTCTCACATCATCAGAACTTCTGAAGTTTACTGGCAAACCCAGTTTACTTTATGTCCAGACTGAAATGCTTCCCCTATGTCTATAAACATGTATTGTGAAATACATTAAGTGTATCTACAATCTCAGCATACCTATGACTTGAGAGATCCCATCCTTTCATTTCAGTTGCCCTTACTAATCCCTACCAGTCTCACCTAAACTGGGTTTTCTTGGTTCACTTGTTCAACTCGTTTATTCACTCATAGTGTACTCCACTTTCCTCCTGAAATATCCCACATGGTTCTGAGCCAGGATGCAAGTAATCTTGCATTACAGGAATGCTGACCTGGTATAAGAATGGATACTTTGTGGGCCTCTAGATGTTGCTGAATTAGAACATTCAACATTATGCTCTTGTCACCTTACCAGTTAAGATTGCTAGGTTGCAGTTTAGCAACATCTGGAGGGCCAAAGATTGCCCATCCCTATTGGGCTGGCTATATCATGAGGCCATTTTGTTCCTCTTAATTTGCACTGCATTATTCACAAAATATTAACTAATCCCACATTTGGTAGATTAATAACCTAGCTGCAAGAGAATGAACCAGATGCACCCCCTTCTTCAGGTTGACTTTCTGGATTTTTGCTCCATCCGTAGATTTCAGCACCTCCTGGTCTATGATCCAAACCAGAAGGATTCCTATATATAAAGATGCAAACCTCCTCAACACAGCCATTGCTTCAAGGATCAGCAAGAAAGAAATCAAAAACTAGCTGGCCTCAATGAGGCTAAGGGCTGAGGCTTCCTTTGAGGACAGAGCTGCTTGTTAAGAACTTCTACCCCAGCTGAATCCGGATTAAAAAAAAAGGCTCCCATGCACATGGCAGGTGAGTGGGGAGAAGCTGCCCTCAAGAGATTTTGTGGGGGGTGGGACAGCAGGTCCTTAAGGTCTCACATAATGGTGCATCGGTTCCTCCGCAGGGCCCCCTGGAAGCGGATGGCAGTGTGAACGTGCTTACATCGTGCGCAGCCCACACTCTTCAGAAGTTCACTGAAGAGCAAGAGGATATGCCAGTTGTATTTGGCTGAGCACTCAATGTAACCACACTTCCATGTCTTCTTCACCAGGTTGGAGACATTCCAGCGGGGGATGACCCGGCCTTTCTGGAGGTCCCGCTTGTTTCCAACAATGATGATGGGAGTATCTGAGGTTCCAATGACTCTGGCAACAAAGAAAGGAGAAAGTCTTGTGAAGACTCTGAAAACCCAAGCCCAGGTGGTAGAATAAGGGGAACAATAGGAGGGCTAGGTATCCTTTTTTTAAAAAAAAAATCCCATTTATATCCCGTCCTTCTCCGAAGACTCAGGGCGGCTTACAATCTAAGCACAATCAATGTGCTTAGCAATAGCTTTTGGCCACAAAGTGTGGGAATTATGAAAACTGTAATCCCAACCAATTCCTTCCTGAATCTCTGAAAGACCCAGCTGCAAAACATCACCACCCAACCACCCAACCTTTGTTTTCATGACATTGGCCAAGGTTATTTTTTCCTCAACTACTTTATCCATGAAAGTCAATAACTGGGAATGTGCTGGGAAAAGTAAGATGAAGTCTCTTTTGAGATTATCATTGCAGGGAGGAAACCCTAAAGGATGGCCATCCCTGGAACTATAGGTTACGTGGGCTGAATGAAATGTGGTTCAGTCAGTCATATACCTCGGGCACAGGAAAATAGCTGCAGTTGGGGAGGGTAGAAAGTATTGACTCGACCCAATTTACATTCCCATCAATTAGGTCTTGTTATAAGCAAGGCAAGGGCTCTGCTATTGGAAAAAAGTTAATAAGAGAATAATAACAATAACAGAGTTGAAAGGGACCTTGGAGGTCTTCTAGTCCAACCCCTTGCTCAGGCAGGAAACCCTATACCATTTCAGAAAAATGGTTGTCCGATCTCTTCTTAAAAATGTCCAGTGCTGGACCATTCAAACTACTGGGGGCACGTTGTTGCACTGATTAATTGTTCTAACAGTCAGAAAATTATCCTTAGTTTTAGGTTGCTTCTCTGCTTGATTAGTTTCCATCCATTGCTTCTTGTCCTGCCTTCAGGTGCTTTGGAGAATATGTTGACCTCTGTCTTCTTTGTGGCAGCCCCTTAGATATTGGAAAACTGCTATCATGTCAGCCCTAGTCCTTCTTATTAAACTAGACAAACCCAATTCCTGCAACAGTTCTTTATATGTTTTAGCCTCCAGTCCCCTAATCATCTTTATTGCTCTTCATTGCATGCTTTCTAGAGTCTCAACATCTTGTTTACATCGTGGTGACTAAAACTGGATGCAGAATTCCAGGTGTGATCTTACCAAGGCATTGTAAAGTGGTATTAACACTTCACGTGATCTTGATTCTACCCCTCTGTTAATGCAGCCTAGAACTGTGTTGGCTTTTTTGGCAGCTGAAGCACACTGCTTGACTCATATTTAAGTGATTGTCCAGTAGGACTCCATGATCCCTCTCACAGTTACTACTATTGAGCCAAGTACTACCCTATACTACTATACCTGTACATTTGGTTTTTCTTTCCTAAATATAGAAACTTACTTTTTTAACCATTGAATTTCATTTTGTTAGATAGGGCCCAGTATTCAAGTTCTACAATCCTTTTCCCTCCCCTTGCCCAACCAACAACCAAAGCTGAACCTAAAGAGCTCTTTGAAAGCAGTGGAGAACCATTGACAGCAGCTGGAGGGATTTCAGTGACTTTTTAAAGAGCCCTTGTGTCATACTCCACTTGCTTTCCTTCAATTTGTTAAATGAGGATTCCTGACTTTTGCAGGATGCATATCCTAATACTGTTAACTACCAACCCTGAAGTTACTCCAAGCAGAAAGAGGTTGACCAGGACTGCACATTCTCTATCTGGGGATTTGTGCTGCTTTCTAAAATTCTTGACATTAGCATCTGGGTACCTTCCCTTTTCTGATCTCAAGTCCAGGGTGGGATGAAGCAAAGGCATATTTTTACCTTGTTTCTAGGATCTGCTGCCTAATAGTTTTGACATACTCAAAGCTGTCAAAACAACAGATGTCATAGACCAAGATGTAGGCATGAACACTCCGGAGGCCTCGGCAGCACACGTCCGCCCACTCCTGCAACACAGACACAGAGAGGGACAGATCAGGGAACACACAGCACACAGCTCCACAATGGTACCACCCAGCCCACCCACATACCCACAGCTTGCATCAAGGGGTGGGGAAAGTTTGCTCCCGTTGAGTATCCAAATGCTCTGATCAATTCTTAACTAGCAAGAAATACTGGGGGCGGGACAGTGAGAAAGAATCAGAAAAGGAAGACCTCCAAGTTCAATTCAAAAATGGAACTAAATTTAAATAGAAAGAAGACCAAACTAGTCACAAAAAATAGAGCAACTAGCCTTAGAACTGTCAATGGTGATACTGAAGTGATAGGTAGTGTCTGATTTTTAGAACTGACAGTCAAGAATAAAGGAGTCAATAATCCAGAAATATATCACTGACTAGCACTTGGTAGGATACTTGTGAAGGGCATGGAAAAAGATATTCAGATGCTGGGATGTCTGTATCACTACAAAGATCTGAATTATCTCAGCAATGGTCTTTCTGGTGACACTTCATAAAAGCAAAAAATGAACTTTGAAGTTCATTTTTGGACAGAAAGAGTTTTCATGTATTTTGAAATTCGATAGAATGTTGAAGGTGATTAAGAATACCACAGTCACGAAAAACAAAAACAAAAATGTATTGTAGAACAAATCAGTTCAAAGTTCTAACTTGAGGCAAAATGACCAAGTTTAAATTATCATGAATGAAGGCAAATATATGTGTCCCAGGATAATGTTGCAAGATCCAATCTGGGTCAGTCACCAGGACCAGGGGTTTTAGTTCTCCGAGCTTTTGGACTTGTGCTGGAGCCCTTCCTTAGGGAACTTCTCTTTAGCAGAGCTTTAAATTATCATATTTTGGGCACATCATATGAATTCATATCAGTATAGAGAAGTTCATAATGCTGGGAAAAGTAGAAACAAAGGACAACCAGCAGCAAGGTGGCTGGATTTAATCACAGTAGTGAAGGGTGCACCATTGGAAGAACTGAAAGGCCATGTTGGGAACAGATCTTCTTAACATTCTAGACAAAGAGAAATTGGCACAACAATTGAGAAACACGAAACAAAATTTTTTTGAAAATGCAAATAAACCGGGCCGGTGGCTCGCATACAAATTGGGAAAACAAAAGGGGAAAAACTGGATTCACGAACTACGAGATGAGGAAGGGAGAATATTCCACCAGGAGGAAAAAAAAAAAATTATAGCCCAGGAATTTTATGAACGTTTATATAAAGAAGATAGCCAGGCAAGTGTGGAGAAAATGGAGGAATATTTTCAAAGAGCCAAACTACCTAAGGTCACAGAAGATACCAGAAATATGTTAAACGAGGAAATTCGACTATCTGAGGTGATAAAAGCTATTAATGCACAAAAGAATAATAAAGCATCGGGACCCGACGGTCTTCCATCAGAGATTTATAAAGAATTACAAAATATCCTAGCTCAACCCCTAGTGGAGGTATTTAACGCAGTATTAGAAGGCGCAAGGACGCCTAAATCTTGGCTAGAGGCAAACATAACCCTTATTCCGAAAGATAACACAGACCATACATTAATCCAAAATTACAGACCCATATCACTTCTTAACTCGGACTACAAGATATTTACATCAATTATAGCGGAACGATTGAAACGATTTCTGAATGATTTCATACACGCAGATCAAAATGGTTTTCTCGCTAAGAGACACACTAAGCACAACATTAGAATAATATTAGATACATTGGAGTACTATGAATTACATAGCGAACAACAGATGGCATTACTTTTCTTAGACGCCCAAAAGGCATTTGACAATGTTAAATGGTCTTTTTTGTGCCAACAGCTTAGCTTTATGAATATGGGTGAAAAATTTATAAATATAATTAGGGCAATTTATGACAATCAGGAAGCAAAAATAATTATTAATGGGGAAGCATCTAGCAAGTTTCAAATTCAAAAGGGAACACGGCAAGGCTGCCCCTTATCACCGTTGCTGTTTATATTGACTCTTGAAGTATTAACGAGAACTATAAGAAATGACCCAAAGATAAAAGGATTAACCATTAAAAAGGAAACCTTTAAATTGCAAGCTTTCGCGGACGATCTAGTTTTTATTATGGAGGATCCATGTCAGACGGGACCAAAGCTATTGGAAGAATTATCTAAATATGGTGAGGTTGCCGGACTGCGAATAAATAGAAATAAGACCAAGATGATTGTTAAAAATATGACCAATAAACAAAAAGGTAATCTGGCCGAAATCACGGATATAGAAATAGTCAAAAAAATAAAATATTTAGGGATTAACATTACGGCTAGATGCACTTCACTCAAAAAGGATAATTATGATAGTGTAGTGAATCAAATAAAAGGTGACCTGGAAAGATGGGGAAACCTAAAACTCTCATTATTGGGAAGAATCGCTGTCATTAAGATGAATATTCTGCCTAAAATCCTGTTTCTGTTTCAGAATATCCCAATTCAACTCGACTCTAAATTTTTTCGAAATTTGGATAAATTATCACTAAATTTTATTTGGCAGGGGAAAAAACCAAGAATTAAATTGAAATATTTACAAGACACGAAGGAAAATGGGGGTTTTGGATTGCCAGACTGGGAATTATATTACCACGCCGCGGCCCTGAGCTGGATTAGAGAATGGGTAATCTTGAGAAATAGAAGACTATTAACTTTAGAGGGTCACGATTTGCAATATGGCTGGCATGCTTTCCTATGGACGGAGAAACAAGGTCTTTTCTCGCATTTTCAAAGACACCGGATCAGGCAAGCGCTACTCAATACTTGGAAAAAAATTAGATCTCACAATTACACCAAAATACCGGTCTGGCTATCCACCCTTGAAGCGATAGTTTACCCAAATCTGTTTGATTTGGGTAACATAATCTCATACAAGGATATTCTGAATGAGGAGGGGGAATTGAAACTTAGGAATGAACTAGAATTACAAGGTATAAAACTCGATTGGTGGGCCTACTTACAAATCCAATCGAGATTTAGGAAGGATAAAAATGAATGGGGGATATATACCTCTGAAACAGCATTGGACAAAATATTATTGGGACCGGACTCAAAACAAATAAGGAATTTTTATAAATTACTTTTGGGATATAAGCTGTTTGAAGAGCAAGTGAAAGACCCCATGTTGATCTGGGCTAACAATTTAGGACATAACATCGACCTAGATACTTGGCAAACAATTTGGGATAGGAATAAAAGGATAACACTGGCCTCATCGTATAAAGAAAATTTATTTAAAATGTTTTACCGATGGCATCTTCCCCCAGCCCGCTTAGCAAAAATGTACACAACAGTATCTCCCAAATGTTGGAAGTGTTCTGAAGAGATAGGCACATACTTCCACACGTGGTGGTCTTGCAGTAAAACACAAAAATTTTGGAGAATGATTTGGATTTGGCTGAAAGAAATATTGAAACAAGATCTGGAGTTTAGTCCAGAACTTTTCTTGTTGGGAATCACGAAAGAGAAATATCCTAAAGATGTGCTATACTTAACGATCCATATTATCACAGCAGCTAGAATATCATTTGCGCAAAAATGGAAAAAGAATGAGATCCCAGGACAAAAAGAGGTTATTAGGAAAATTTGGGATTGCGCTGAAATGGACAGATTAACTTTGGAATTAAAGAATAAAGATCAATCAGACTATTATAGAATTTGGAACAAATTGTATCTTTGGATGGATAAAAAGAAAGGTCTCTATTAGGTTTTACAGACTAGCTCACTGTTTTAAATATTGTGGTATTTCACCAATTTGTAATCTAAGTGTATTTAAGTGTATTTTTGATGTACATATATACATGTATATATATATATATTTAAACATTGTAGACAAAAAGGTTTGTCAGCTCGCTGGTACTGTGTCCAATGTTTTTAAATAATAAATTTAATTAAAAAAAAAAAAAGAATACCACAGTCACGAAAAACAAAAACAAAAATGTATTGTAGAACAAATCAGTTCAAAGTTCTAACTTGAGGCAAAATGACCAAGTTTAAATTATCATGAATGAAGGCAAATATATGTGTCCCAGGATAATGTTGCAAGATCCAATCTGGGTCAGTCACCAGGACCAGGGGTTTTAGTTCTCCGAGCTTTTGGACTTGTGCTGGAGCCCTTCCTTAGGGAACTTCTCTTTAGCAGAGCTTTAAATTATCATATTTTGGGCACATCATATGAATTCATATCAGTATAGAGAAGTTCATAATGCTGGGAAAAGTAGAAACAAAGGACAACCAGCAGCAAGGTGGCTGGATTTAATCACAGTAGTGAAGGGTGCACCATTGGAAGAACTGAAAGGCCATGTTGGGAACAGATCTTCTTGGAGAGATCTGTCAACCTATAGCTTGAATATCCAAATAAAAATCCAGGATTATTTTCATGTCTGAAAAGCTTACTGTTTATTGAATACATGGCCTGGAAAAGGCGAGGTAAAACTAACTCTAAAATCCCAAAGCATCAGACCATAGCATATAACAATGACTTTCCCAGCCAAACCCCCCAAGATGTCCACGTAGCTCATGTAAACAAGTTCCCTTTGTTATGGGACCCGTCTGCTATCTTCTTCTCACCTGCTAGAATGTCCTTGAAAGGTTTCCATACTACCCACGCTCAGCAAGCTTCCGTAGAATTGGAGAGGTTTCATTTCTCTAACCATTCAAAAGCAACACCTCCCCCAATCCCTTACTCTAATGGCAAGATGAAAACAGAGAGGCATGTAGCTGCTAAATTTTTACTCTTGACACTACCTATGTGACGACTAAGAATCAAAACTGACCTGATGGCAGATAATTAATCACTTAACAGTACAACTGGCATTGCCTACAAAGATACAATGTCTTCTCTCAAAAATGCTCTGTCCCAGATAATAAAAACAACAGTACAATGGAGATCTCAGTATTAAGTTTAAGACTATAACTAATACTTTGATATTAATTGTAGTATTTCTTTTTAATGCTATACTTAACTTTAGATGAAAAGTCAAGTAATCTCATGTTTGTAATACTGACATCCTGAATTACAATTATTACTGATAGTATTTTTACTCTTTTTATTTTCACTACTTTAAGCATTCTAAATAATGGAATGTTCATAATTTTAATCATAGTACATAAATAGTACTGCATTGAAATCTGCATTGGAATGATACAATGTATCAAGATTTATTACATTACAATAAAAAACAAAAAACAAAAAGAAGGTCATAGAATATAGGACTGACATTGACATTATATTTTTATCACACCCTAGCAAATGTCAGTATATTAATATTCAGGTTAAGAGTTTAATTCTTGTATTGCAATTCACAAATGTGAACCATGTTGCTTCTGTGTTTTATGGTACAGAATATGTTACCTGCTGTTCAAAAATCCAATACACAGACCACTACTTAGATTATTCAGTTTAATGAATCTAAGGTTAAAAAAATACTCTTCCATTTTTTTTATAATTAGTTTGCATTTATTTTATGGGTAAAATTTCTATTCATGTACTGCAGAGCTCATTTGTACTACTAACTGGTGAAAATCTTTTCAACTCTCATTTTTAATGAGGGCCTCTCCTTTTTTCTCCATTATTTCCAATGGTTAAAAACACCAGGATTATTATACTGGGTAGGATGAGATGGATACTTTTAGAGGAGTTTTTTTTCTCCTCCATGCAGGAAATAAGTACATTATATATCCATTAAGATCCATATTTTACAGCTTACTAGACAACCAAAAATGACCAAGGATGGGGTGAAAAAGTAATGGGAATAGGAGCAAATTTCAACTTCCTGACTCTTCCCTATTGAGTTTCCTTATGGAAATCTGGCAAGGAACATGAGAAATCCCTCCCTCCCTCCCTCCCTCCCTCCCTCCCTCCCTCCTTCCTTCCTTCCTTCCTTCCTTCCTTCCTTCCTTCCTTCCTTCCTTCCTTCCTTCCTTCCTTCCTTCCTTCCTTCCCCTCTCCCCTCCCCTTCCATATTGAAAATAAAGTTGACATAACCACAACAGCACTCCAGCAGCATTCAGGAGCTTCTAAGCAGCTACAACTTCCTGAAATATCATTCCCTTGGGAGTCATAGGAAAAACCATAAATGAAAATAAAGATAATAAAGAAAAAACAGTAAATAGTGAAAAGAGAATAGAAAATAAAAATAAAAAGAAGCAGCTTTCAATCTTCTTGAGATTGAGTATAAATGCATTTATGTTTTGTCCTTTCTCTCTCTCTCAAGTTATATCATAATTTCCTTCTTTCCATAAGCTACCCTTTCTAATCACCAAACCCATAACTCATAAGTTCATTTTTTTCTGCTATTCTGTCATCTTCACCAATCATTCCTTCACTCTGCGTATTTTTGAACATGTAATAGTATTGCAGCAATAATCATATATAAAAATAATCTTCAATGGCTCTTTTCTAATTGACTGTCCCTTAATCCCAGCAAGAAAAGTTCTGGTTCTTGATGTTCAAAGTTTTTTTGTACCATTATAGGTATTTGAACCCAGAAATTACAAGTCCACAGACATGATATAATGGCCATTTATGTTGCCCACATTTCCATCATAAATCTGAAGCATCTTTATACATTCTAGAACAGTATTTCTCAACCCTAGACATTTTAATATGTGTGTACTTCAACTCCCAGAATTCCATAGATAGCCATGCTTGCCAAGGAATTCTGAGTGTTGAAGTCAACAAATCTTAAAACTGCTGAGAAACACTCTTCTAGACAATTTTTCTGGAACCTGTGCCAATGGTACAGCATTTTATAAAAATTCTCTTTTAGGTTGCAGGCAGTTCCTCAGTTTATGAACAGTCACTTAACTTTTTGAAGTTATGACGGACTTCCCAAGAGCTACTTATGACCTCTTTTTGAAGTTGTGATAACTGCACGCCACTTCTACCATCACATGATCACATTTTGGGTGCTTGGCGATTGGCTCATCTTTATGGCTGTTTTCTGCATCCCGCAGTCACATGACCAAAATCTATTATGGGTTTTTGCTGATTTCCAGTGCTTATTCCGGTTTCCAGCAAAAACAACACTCATTGGGGAAAATGGATTTGCTTAATGACTATGGCATTCACTTAACAACTCCTCTAAAATTGACAAAAGAATTGGGTCCATTCGTGTGATGCCTCAACTTATGACTGCAATGACTTATAACCGTAATTTTGGACTCGGTTTTCTGTTTTTTAGGCAGCACCTCTTCCCCTCGTCCCTCAAGGTCATCTACCCATTGAATTACAGTTCCATCATTATATTGTGTCCAAAGTTCTTAGACCATTTTATCATACAATATTTCACCTATTCTTCTTCCTACTGAAAAGATACTGTTTTTGTTCCTCAAGAATTATACAATACAGCCACTTGCCTAGTAGCACTCAGCAGCTTGTTCACAAACCCTTCAAGTTCTTAATTATCATTTTATCATTGTTACTGTTGCTATTACAGTATGATTCATCAACCTCTCATACATTTTATCACTGGGTCGTCTGCATTACAGGAGGCAGCTAATAATGATTTGTATTGGCCTATACTTTTACAATGTATTTCTCCTAACAATGTTCCCAATACATTGTAAAGCTGTACATTGTCCTATACCTAATATTACCTTTTTGTGGGCTTCTCTCTTATTAACTCCATTTCATTTTTTTTATTTGCTGAAACATCTGTCAAACAGCTGGGCGTTCCTAATCCAGCTCTCTCTCCATTCCATATATGACAAACAAACGGCTTTTCTTTCTTCCCCAATAGTTTGGCTCATCGGTTTCATAGGCTGCTTATTGTTAGGATTCCTTACATTCAGCCTTATTGGTTGTTAAAGTTATCTATAATCTCCCTTGCTTGCCCCCTCGCCCATCTTTAACATCAGAGAAACAAACTTTTCCTGCAAACTTAAGACTTTGCAAGAAAACAGAAGACCCCTGTGGAATGAAGAAGGATTTTAGGATTGTATTGGCAGCAATTGCTACAGAAGGATGGCGGCCATATAGAATAACACATAACACAGTCACCAAACTGATTCACTGAAACATTTGTAAAAATCATCATGTGCCAGTAGTAAAAAATTGGTGGAAAACACAGAATTGAAAAAAATAGTTGAATGGGATTTTACTCAGATAGTCTTAGCTCATAACACATTAGATTAACTGTGGTTGAAAAGAAGAAAGTGGGTATAATTTATGTAGCAATACCGGGGGATAGTGGAATAGAAGACAAAGAAGTGGAGAAGATCATATGATATCGAGATTTGAAAGTCAAAATTGAAAGATTATGCATAAATAGGCTTTGGTGTTCCAATTTGATTATTGACTCACTGGGTGTCACATCAAAAAACCTGGAGTAGTACTTGGAACATCTGTGTATTGACAAATTTCCATCTGGCAATTATAAAAGGCTACACTATCCATGCAGTATATTATGCCAAAATATTATGATATCCTAGGTTCTTGGGAAAGGGACGCGGTGGCTCAGTGGGTTAGGATGCTGAGCTTGTCGATCAGAAGGTCGGCAGTTTGGCGGGTCGAATCCCGAGTGCTGCGTAACAGAGTGAGTGCCTGTTACTCGTCCCAACTTCTGCCAACCTAGCAGTTTGAAAGCATGTAAAAATGCAAGTAGAAAAATAGGGACCACTACGGTGGGAAGGTAACAGCGTTCCGTGTGCCTTTGGCGTCTAGTCATGCCGGCCACATGACCACGGAGACGTTCTCAGACAAGCGCTGGCTCTTCGGCTTTGAAACGGAGATGAGCACCGGCCCCTAGAGTTGGAAACGACTAGCACGCATGTGCGGGGGGAACCTTTACCTTTACCTTTACCTAGGTTCTTGGGAAGAACTTGATGTGAGTGAAGGCCAACATCAGCTAAAAAAACTGACAGCTGGGATTTCGCTGGAATTTTTGTGCATATCATCATCATCACCATCATCATCATCATCATCATCATCACCACCACCACCACCACCACAACAACAACAACAACATATAGCCAAGGAGAAAAATGCACACATGATTTTTGTAACCCAGGTTCTGAAATTAAATGTAATTTCTCCTTATTTCTAGGTTAAATCTCTCCTTGATCAGTTTCCATCCATTGTTCCTTGTCTGGCCTTCAGGTACTTTGGAAAATAGTTTGACCCCTCCTCTTTATGGCAGCCTCTCAAATATTGGAACACTGCTATCATGTCACCCCTGGTCCTTCTCTTCACTAGATTAGCATGCCCAGTTTTAGTAACCATTCTTCATATTTTTAGCCTCCAGACCCCTAATCAGCTTTGTTGCTCTTCTCTGCACTCTTTCTAAACAGACATGTCAAACACAAGGCCCGGGAGCCAGATCCGGCCCGCGAAGTGGTTTCATGGGGCCTGTGAAGCCATCCTGGAAACAGTGAGGGAAAGGCCCCCGCTGCCTTGGCCCCAGCCCAGGCTGGCGAGAGCCAATGTACAATTTCGTGGTGGCCATCTATGCTGAAACGCATTCAGTCTTAACTCCACAAGGCTGTCTGGAAACAGCAAGGGACCAGCCCCTGCCGTGTCGGCCCCGTCCCCTGAGCACGTGTTGGGGCGGTATCACCTTTGTGAGGAATGAAGAAATGCACCATTGCCTGGAAGTGGCCAGCACATGGCCCTGCCTACTTTGGGCAGGCTAGGGGCTGGGCAGTGTTGCGCTTCTCTTCAGATTCATGCCACCCGACACAGCCTCTCGGCACTGTGAGGAGAGCGCCCCATTGCCTGCCAAAACCAGGCAGGCTGGGGGCTCGGCAGCATTGCTCAGGTAACATCGACTCTCATGCTGCTCATGGCATCCCCTCCCCCAGAGCCCACCAAGCCGGATATGTGAAGTAGGTGAGGGCCATGTGCTGGCCACTTCCAGGCAATGGTGCATTTCTTCATTCCTCACGAAGGATGACACTTCCCCAGCTGTGTTTCGTGCCTGTTTTTCTCCCTCCCTCATCTCAAATATTTTCCCACCACTTGAAGGAAGGAAGGAAGGAAGGAAGGAAGGAAGGAAGGAAGGAAGGAAGGAAGGAAGGAAGGGAAGAAGGGTCTGAGGAAAGTCCTGCCTTAGTCCTTCCCTGCTGCCCTTTCACCATCCTCTTGCCCCCTCCTCCTGGCATATCCTGGGGGGTCTCCCATCCTATTGCTAAAGAAGCTTTGGATACAAAGCCAGGTCTCCTCACATGGAGAGGGAATGGGCCTCCCTCTTAACTTTGCTCTTGTACCCATCATGAGCAACTTGGCTAAGGAGAACAAGCACAGCAGCAGCCTTGAGGGCTGGGCTGGGAATTTGACCTCCATGCCACCGTCCAGCCCCCTCTCCCTGCATGGCCTGAGAGGAACAGTGAGGCTCCTCCAGTGGACCATGCCTTGACACTTGCCCCGGTCCCATCTCCTTCTGCCAGAAACCCTCAGATCTGTCCCACTCCTACCCAGGCCCCTATAGGCACCCTTGATGTAAACGATGTAGAGCTGGCCATGCCCACCCAGTAGGCCATATGCACTCCAGTCATGCCCACCCAGTAGGCCGCACCCACCCTGGCCACACCCACCCTCCCCCCCGAGGGCAACCGCAATGCTGATGTGGCCCTCAATGAAATTGAGTTTGACACCCCTGTTCTAGAGTCTCAACATCTTTTTTATAGTGTGGTGACCAAAACTGGATGCAGTGTTTTAGGTGTGGCCTTACTAAGGCTTTATAGGGCAGTACTAGTACCTCACGTGATCGTGATTCAATCCCTCTGTTAATGCAAATTAAGATTACATTGCTTTTTTGGCTGTTGCCACAGACTGCTGGCTCATATTCAATTGATTGTCCACTAGGACCCCAAGTTCCCTCTCACAGTTACTGCTAGTAAGCCAGGTTTTACCTAGTCTGTACATGTATAGATTTTACTTTTCTCTACACTGAATTTCATTTTGTTAGATAGGGCCCAATGTTCAAGTCTGCCAAGATCCATCTGGATCCTGAGCCTATCATCTAGGGCATTGCTGACTCAGGAGTTCTGGGAGTTGAAGTCCATGAGTCATAAAAGAGCCGAGGTTGCCTACCCCTGATCTAGGGTGTTGGCTATTCCTGCCAGCTTAGTGTCATCTGCAAATTTGATGAGTTTCCCTTCTATTCCCTCACCTAAGTCATTTATGAAGATATTGAAGAGTACTGGGCCTAAGACGGAACCCTTAAAGCCTGTAACCATTATTACTTTCAATAGAAGAAGACACTATAGTCAATTATTCTCCTTCTTGCATATGCACTCACTTCTGGGAGTTGAAGTCCACACCTGTTAAGGTTTCCAAGGTTATACAGCATGTCATTCAAAGGCCAAGGTAACTGAGGCATTTTGGTTTTATCAGCTTGTGAGATTCTAAGCAGAGCTCTCCTCTGAGTTCATTTTCTTGCCCCCCCCCACCAGAGCAGGTGGGTGTCCTTTCTATCTGCTAAAGGCATGGCCAGCTTTTGATGAAATGCAAAGACTTTAAGCTACATCATCCAAAAGAATGCCAGTCAATGCAGTGAATATGAACTGTATCATTTTTATCCATTCATATGACAACTTCACTGTTCCAATTTCAGACACAGAAGCTTACAGTGATCCACCTCCCTTCAGCTCAGATGAGCCCTTGGCTTAAAAGAGGAGCAGGGAGAGACAGAGGTGGCCTTTTGAGAGGAAAAGAAGATGGAAAGACATGGCATCATGGTGACCAGGGGAGATGGAAGAAGGATGAAGGTGGTTACAATGACAAAGCAGATGAACGTTTAACCTAAATGACTTTACAAAAAAAGATGTTGAGACTTTGGAAAAGGTGCAGAGAAGAGCAACTAAGATGATTGAAGGCCTGGAGACTAAAACATATAGGGAACGGTTGCTGGAATTGGGTATGTGTAGTTTAATGAAGAGAAGGGTGAGAGGCGACATGATAGCAGTGTTCCAATATCTGAGGGGCTGCCACAAAGAAGAGGGAGTCAAGCTACTCTCCAAAGCACCTGAGAGCAGGACAAGAAGCAACGGATGGAAACTAGTCAAGGAGAGAAGCAACCTAGAACTAAGGAGAAACTTCCTGACAGTCAGAACAATTAACCAGTGGAACAACCTGCCTCTAGAAGCTGTGAATGCTCCAACACCGGAAGTTTTTAAGAAGAGACTGGACAGCCATTTGCCTGAAATGGTATAAGGTTTCCTGCCTGAGCAGGGGGTTGGACTAGATGACCTCCAAGGTCCCTTCCAACTTTATTCTTATTCTTATTCTTATTCTTATTTGAAGAATGGTTGCAGGAATTGGGTATGGCTAGTCTAGAGAAAAGAAGGACCAAAGTCATGGAACAGGTGACTGATACTATTGTGGTATGCAAGTATGTGCTTATACCCAAAGAACACCCAAACTATACCTGCATTAGATGTAAACTATGTAAACTGGAGGAAAAAGTAAGGGACTTGGAGGCAACTCTAGCCAAACCCCAATGTACAAAAGAAAGCTCTACTCAGACCGAACCAAATAACAAACAAATAACACCCAGAGGATTAGACCCTACTGATAAACCCTTGGAGGAAGACAAATGGAGGTATGTCACACATAGAAAGAAATACAATGCTCAAAGAAAGAAGCAGCATACAACTAACAAACCCCTTCTGCCCAATCCAACCCAACAAGAAGCAGCTCCATTAAAACTGAGCAATCAATTCCTCCCCTTAGATGGAAACAAGCAGACCCACAACCTGCCCCCCCTCAAAGAAAACATGCAGACACCTAGCAAAGAAACAACTTCAAACATCCCTTAAAAAGCCACTTCAAATATCCCTTAAAAAGTCACATCAACAAACACACCTGAGACAAACAGAAAAACACCCCAGACTGCAGCCCCCCCCCCAAAAGGAAGGACAGTATTGGTAATAGGAGATTCTATCCTCAAAGGAATAGAATCATCCATCTACAGACCGGACATACAATCCAGGGAGGTATGTTGTCTCCCTGGAGCAAAAATCAAAGATGTGGCTGAGAACCTAACCAAAATAATTAGGCCTACAGATTACTACCCTTTCCTCCTCCACCACATTGGGACGAATGACACAACAAAGAACCTGAGTACAACAGTGAGAGATTACAAACAACTAGGCAAAAAAGTTAAGAAACTAGGAGCACAAGTAGTGTTCTCATCAGTATTCCCAAAGAAAGGCCAACACCCATTGAGGGGAAAAAGAATTCTAGAAATAAACCATTGGCGAAAGGGTTGGTTTCCTGGATCATGGACTGAATTTCCTATACGAAGGACTCTTGGCAAGGGATGGGCTGCACCTCACAAAAACAGGGAAAAATGTACTCTGGCCCAATGCATCAGGAGGGCTTTAAACTAAAATTGAGGGGAAGGGTGACCAATGTTTAGAATCTCTAGAACCCAAAACCAATCGTAAATACCAAGAAAACAAATCAAACAATGAGGTAGGCAGTGATGAGAAAAAAAGGAAAACTCAAACAACAATCAGGAGATGCAGGAAACATACCCACGGACAGACATAAAAGTCTTAAATGCTTATATACAAATGCTCAAAGCTTGGGGAACAAACAGGGCAAACTAGAAGCAATAGTACATGAGGGTGGATATGATATAGCTGGCATTACAGAAATCTGGTGGGACAAAACCCATGAATGGAATAGACTGATGGATGGATACAAATTGTTCAAAAGAAACAGGTCTACAAAAAGAGGAGGGGGAGTTGTACTATGTGTAAGAGAACACTATATATCTACAGAAATGCACACGATCAAAGATAAAATCTTTCCAGAATGCATATGGGTCAATATAAAAGAGGAAAAAAAGTGACATTGCCATAGATGTATATTCCAGGACACCCAACCAATCAGAAGAAATAGATGAACTCTTTGCCAACCCATTAACAAATATAAGCAGGAAGCATACCACAGTAGGAATGGGAGACTTCAACTAGTCAAATATCAACTGGGAGACAAACTCTGCAGCGAGGAGATCAAACAGATTCCTAACCAACCTAGCCAACAACTTTGTCATCCAAAAGGTGGATGAGGGTACTAGACATAAAGCTATACTGGACTTAATTCTTATTAATAGAGAAGTGATAGAGGGAATTGAAGTTGCTGGAACCTTGGGTGAAAGTGACCACATCGTACTGGAATTTAATATAATGCAAACACTAGCAATAGTAAACAATCCAACCAGTGTCTTAAACTTCAAAAGAGCCGATTTTAACAAACTCAGAGAGAACCTAGGAAAGATTCCATGGATTAAAATCCAAAAGGGAAAAACAACCCAAGAAGCATGGGAAACTCTGAAAAATGCAATCATAAAAGCCCAGACCAGCACAATACCACTGAAAAAGAGAAACAACAAATTCAAGAGGGAACCAGCATGGCTGCACAAAGATCTCTCTGACAAACTGAAAGACAAAAAGAACAAATACAACAAATGGAAAGAAGGGCACATAACTAAGGCTGATTATCAGCAGACAGCCAGAACATGCAAAGATGAAGTCAGGAAAGCAAAGGCTCAGAACGAACAAAGACTTGCAACAGAAATCAAGGACACTAAAAAAAGTTTCTCCCAACATATTAACAACAAGAAAAAAGCTAAGGAAACTGTAGGTCCACTAAAGAGAGAGGATGGCAAGGAAATAACAAACAACAGGAAGAAAGCAGAGCTGCTTAACTCATTCTTTGCATCAGTCTTCACAAAAAAAGAAACTACAGCCCAACATTCCAAAAAAGGTTCCGTCTTAGGCCCAGTACTCTTCAATATCTTCATAAATGACTTAAATGAGGGAACTGAAGGGGAACTCATCAAATTTACAGATGACACTAAACTGACAGGAGTATCCAACACCCCAGAAGACAAACACAGAATCCAAAAAGATCTTGACAAAATTGAACAATGGGCTCTATTCAACAAAATGAGTTTTAATGTGGAAAAAAGCAAAGTTTTATATTTAGGCAGGAAAAATCAAGGGTACAAGTACAGATTAGGTGAGACCTGGCTTAAAAACAGCAACTGTGAGAGGGACCTTGGAGTCCTAGTGGACAATCACTTGACTATGAGCCAGCAGTGTGCAGCAGCATCCAAAAAAGCTAATACAATCCTGGGTTGTATAAACAGAGGCATAGAATCAAGATCATGCCAAGTATTATTACTGCTTTATAAAACTCTAGTAAGACCACACCTGGAATACTGTAGCCAATTTTGGTCATCAAATAAAAAAAAGATGGAAAAAATTCAGAGGAGAGCAACTAAGATGATCAAAGTCCTGGAGACTAAAACGTACGAAGAACGGCTATGGGACTTGGGTTTGGCTAGTCTAAAGAAAAGAAGAAATAGGGGAGACATGATAGCAGTATTCCAGTATTTGAGGGGCTGCCAGAAAGAAGAGGGGATCAAATTATTCTCCAAAGGAAGAGAAGCAACCTGGAATTAAGGAGAAACTTCCTGACAGTGAGGACAATTAACCAGTGAAACACCTTGCCTCCAGAAATTGTGGGCGCTCCATCACTGGAGATTTTTAAGAAAAGACTGGACAGCCATTTGCCTGAAATAGTATAGAAGTTGGACTAGAAGACCTCCAAGGTCCCTTTCAGCTCTGTTCTGAGTGACTAACTTCAGGTGTTGCACCTAAATGTTGGACTAGAATGCAAAGAACATAAGTTGTGCCCTGTTGGATCAGACCCAGGGCCCGTCTAATCCAGCAGTCTGTTCTCAGAATGCCAATCAACTGCAAAGGAAGCTGACTAGTCTCCCAGATGACAAGGCTAATAACCAAGGTTAACCAATGCTAATAGCCATTGATATCCAGAAACACAAGTTGGGTCTATACAATTTTCTAGACTTTGTCACAATAGGATTTGTAGTCCAGCCAACCACTGCCTCTTGTTAAACCACATTGTGGTTTTGGGAGGCCATATCAATGTTATCTGAACACAACCATTGTATTTCCTTGAGCCAGAATTAGGTTTGATCGTGCTATGGAAACCCACCAGGAATTGACATTTATGCCTTTGAGCTGGAAATTGGATTTGCTGCATTCCACTGTTCTCAAGCCCCTGTTGGTTTTCTGTACTTTCCCATGTCTAATTAAAGCACGTTTGGGTTGGAGCCCCTGAAACTCTGTGATTCAATATTCTTGCTTCATATCTGATCTGCTGTCATTTTTCTATTTCTAATTCAGTTCTGAAACTGTGGGATTAAAATACTTTTTTAAAAAAAAATACTGGGTAGGTGTTCAATATTGTGAAGCTACAACTTTATGTTTTAGCATGTGAGGGGGTTGATGTTGAAATGTCAACTGCATTGGATTATATTTTTAAAAATGGGGTCCATGTTTTTAAATTATAGACAAACATAGAGATGGTACAATTTCTGCACTACATCGTTTCCCAGCCTCTCTCCGAAAGCAGAGTATTTGAGTCTGGTATTGAACCCATGATATTGGAAAACCACATGGGTTTTCTGTGCCTAAATTCCTAAAAAGCAGTACAAGAAAAGTTGTACTGATTCTTGCTAAACAGCGTGGTCCTTATCTATTCTGATCATCAGTGACAAGTAGTGGTGGATTGCACCTATGTAAGCACACTGACAAGCTCTCCTTAGATTGATTTTGGCCTCAATGAGTCAGGCAGAGTTGTGCTATAATATTTGCCAAAGAGCTGTAAATTATCATTGACAAAAATGATTGAGAAAGGCAATTTTCAAACAGAACTCAAGAATGTTAAATTTTTATTCATATAAACTCTTGCTGACTGCAGCAACAATCTTGTTAACTCAAGAAGTCCTGGATCAAAATCTTTAAACATCAGCTCAGGTACTGAGTAGATTTAATTATTAATTCTTGAAATATGGTAACATTATATTGGGAATATAATTGCATAAACTAGTATTTCATAAATATTTTGTTCTTAGTATCCCTTCCCATTTTCAAAAATTATAGAAGATTCCCAAAGAGCATTTGTTTGCATGGGTTATATTTGTCAACAGTTACTAAATTAAAAATTGAACTAATGCATTCATTTTCATTTTTGAATCATGTAAAAGGAACAATATTAAGCTGAAAAGATATTAACATAAATAAATAGCACGGGCAGTACCAGGAAGAGATGGGATATATTGTCCATTTTTCTCACTATGTAAGATCTTCACTCTTTCCTGAATAAAATTATTTTTTTCATATTAAAATGTAACACGGTAATATTTGGTGTATGGCACTGCAGAGAATTTACAGACAGATGAACTAGACAGATGGTTTTGCAAAAATTTCCAGGAAAAGCCTAAATTCTTAAATAGTTTCTCAAGGACAGATCTCTTCCTTAATATTGAAAGTAGACCCTTGATTAGAAAGCACATGTGAACACACATTCACACACTAGAAATTCCCTTGACGTGTCTTCCTTTGAGATTTAGCCATGAAACCATGAAGAATGCAGACAGCTGATGAAATCAGTGTCAAAAAATGCACATATAGACATAGGAGATGGGTTCCTTTCAGTTCTTTCAACAAAACCATAAAATTCTGGGGCCAACTAATTGGAACATGAGATAAAAAGTAAGAAATCCTGTAGCCTGTGAAATAGAGCAGTTGGTGTGAGAATGCTTATGCCTTCACACCGTCTAATTTTGCATCATTTCTTCCTGTTCTGGTGAGGCTCACTGCAGATAAGTGGGAGAGCATTTGCACATTAAAGTTTAAAACAAGAGTGGGTGGGATTTTTCCTCCTCCATGGCCAGTGACCATAAATATTTTAAAATTATTATTATTAATCAGCAAGGGCTGCAGTAGATGGAAAGTAACATCTGGGATTCACCAAAGGGATTCGAGACCTGTGCTTTTGGAGTGTGTGTGGATTTTTACAGTTTATTATAAAACTTTTTAGAGAGTCAACTCAGTGTAGTAGTTAAGGCAATGGATAGGAGCAGGGAGACTTGAGTTCTAGTCCTGCTTTAGGTACAAAACTATCTGGGATGGCTTTGGGCTAGTCCCTCTCTTTAAGTCCTAGGAAGAAAAAATAAACCACTCCCAAAAATGTTGCAAGGATTTGGCTGGGTGGAGTTACCAGGAGTGAAGACTGACTTGAAGGCAAAGGAAAAAAGTAGCGGGTTCAGATTTAGATTTTGTTTCATTTCCTAAAAAATGGCATTGCTGTTCAGTGGATTCAAACTGGATGTTGTTGACTTCATATTTGAGAAATCAGGACAATAACGGTCTAGCTGCACAAGCTATGGGTCATTCACCTATCAAAGAAGATTACATAGGCTTCCGGTTCACATGCATGGCGCTTCCGGATGCGCAGGGACAGTCTGCTTCCTGCCATCCGTTTCTTTCTCATTTGAAGGACCCTGAAAAGGGTCAAAAATTGCCCTGGGGGGGCGATTACCGAGAGGAGGACTTCCCTGAAATCATGGAAGGGCGGCAGCCCTCTGCTGGAATCCAAGATCATCTCCTTTGGCCCGAAGAAGAAGAGACCGGCTATTAAGATGGCCGATCATTAAGCCACTCCCTGCTGAAAGCCAAAAGTACTACCTAGCATTAAGAAGCAATCTGGAGGACCTGGGTGAGCTTTTACCTTTCCTTTTTCCTTAATCATCTTCCTGTGGGACTTTCCTGAAAATCTCCTTCCCCTTGTTTTGAGAAAACGGCGAATATCTACTTTGGGAACAAATCTTAAAGCCTCAAAGTTACAAAAGAAATTCAATTAATTCAGCAAAGAATTTAAGCAATTTCATCTGTATCTACTAAAAAGCTTATATTTGTTACTGGGGATTCACTATCCCATTTTCTCTCTAAACTGTGAATTAAAGAAAAAAATTGGACTAATTTTACAAAAGTTCTATATTAATTTGGAAAAAGAAAAAGAAGAAAAATACCTCTTACATTGCATGTTATATCTTATTGATGACATCTTGTGGCGTAACCTGGTACAGCAAGTAAATTTCCTTTTTCTGTTGTGAGAGTTGACTGAATAACAAAGCTGTCCTTGAAGATAAGTGTGGGAACACCTGGCACTGATTACAACTCTTCAGGAGGTGAAAAATCTTTGACTATTATTAAAACAGCCTCCATGGAAGATTTAACTGCAAACAACAATGAAATGGATGAATACATCCCACCACTTGATTATAAACTGATACTGGACACGATCTTGGCAATGACAGAGCAAATTAAAGCCAAACTGCAAGAAAAATCTGACAACTTAAAGCCACCAAATCAAACTCTGAATTTAAATGAGGAAAAGATAACCCAAAACCAAATAGAAGAAGTGGAAACTAACATCAAAATAAGAGATTTTAAAGAACAACAAAAGCAACCTACAGAAAACCTTAAAGTCCAAACTTTAATGGTAACTACAAAACTTACAAGCCAAAAAACAACAGCACCTGAGCAAAGCAACATCAAGAGTAAAGACACTAAAGGCCTCCAAATATACTATATTGAGAATTCAATTAATCAAATGACAACCATAATACCAGCTACTCTACCTAACCCAGATAGAATTGGAAGTTCAAAAAGACTTGACTGATTTAATGACAATTATATTATATCAACCACCAAAAACCGAACTATTAAAGCAAAAATACAATGGTGGTTACAAAGGGGACATCTTCCTTGAAAAACTGACATTTGGATACGCTCCCTGGATTCAAATAAGGGGTATAGGAAGAAAGGAAGATACATTTGAGAATTTAAAGATGCCAAGAGCGAAGCATGATTGGCACAAAAGGAAGCCAAGAGTTAGATTTAAAAAACTGAACTTGTTTCTCTTTTGGGACTCCTAAAGATAGACTATAAAAATATCTTTCTATGGATCAAGGGGAATCTCAAAAAAAAATATCACTGAAGGATAATAAAGGAAATATAACTTTGAATCATATTATAGAATTTGGAATGACATATCAAAAGATAGTATGTTAATAATTGATGTATGGTTAAGATGATTTATAGAATATTCAGTGGCTATTTTTGAACTATAGTATAGAATCTAGAATTTTAAGATGAAAACTAGATTTTAATGGTAAAACATAAGAATGTTTTGTAATGACCAATATAAGTTTTGTAGACAAAAGAACTATTCTTTATTGAAATAGGGAATTGTGGGTTACCCAAAATTAAGCTTTCTTCTATATACTATAGGCTATTCTAGAATATTTTATTGCAATTAGATAAAATTTAAAAACAGGATATTGATATGTATTAGTGAAAATATATCTTGAATTTTATTGATTGACTGGGCTATAACTAGAAATATACTAACTTGTTTATTTTGACTATGTAATCACTAAGGGAATTAGAGAGGGCATCTCTGTTGATGTAACCTGAACTATTTACAACTGGTTATTTTTTATTTTAACTACCCAACCACCATTTTGTTTCACAAATACATCTATATGTAAATATTTTAAAAATCAATAAAACTTGTATATATAGGTAAAGGTAAAGGTTCCCCCACACACGCGTGCTAGTCGTTTCTGACTCTAGGGGCCGGTGCTCATCTCCGTTTCAAAGCCAAAGAGCCAGCGCTTGTCCGAGGACGTCTCCGTGGTCATGTGGCCGGCATGACTAGACGCCAAAGGCGCACAGAACGCTGTTACCTTCCCACCGGAGTGGTCCCTATTTTTCTATTTGCATTTTTACGTGCTTTCGAACTGCTAGGTTGGCAGAAGCTGGGACGAGTAACAGGCGCTCACTCTGTTACGCGGCACTCGGGATTTAATACTATATCTTTGCATAAAGCTGCAAATTAGTCAGATGAGGATAGGCTAAATCAATAGATTGATCAGATGAAGGCAGTTCTGATATCACTTCTCAGCCCCACTCCATATCAACAAAGACATAGGCTGAACAACACAAAATGTGGTTACTGAATTAATCTTGTTTGCAGGGGTTCATAATATACCGAAATGTAAGCTAAGGCAGGGGTCCCCAACCTCCGGTCCATGGACAGGTACCAGGCCATGGCATGCCAGCAACTGGTCCGCACAAGCAAGCAAAGCCCCATCCGTGAGATGCAAGCAGCACACAAAACCACACACTCTCCGGTCCGCAGAAAAACCTCTCTCCACAGAACCAGTCCCTGGTGTCCAAAAGGTTGGGGACCTCCGAGTTAAGGGATCTGGTTGTCTATGAAGATTCTCAGTCATCCAGGTCACAGTTGTCCCAAAGGTGCTTTAAATAAGAAAGTCCAGTTGCCTCCTGAAAAAACCACCTTTGGGACTAGTCTGGGTTTGCCCAACATCAAGCTACAAATATGCTGCAAGTTTCAATCTGGGTCAATCACGGCGACCAGGGGACTTCTACCAGAATGTGTGCACTGGGTTGTTCTATGTGTTTATATGGTGCCTGATTGTGTGTGGCTTTTTAGTTGTTGATTGGGGTATTGATGGCCAGCTATTAAGTTGTTGACTGCTGTTTCCTTGTGCTGCCAAGTCCTGGCTCTTGAGTACCTGATAAGCTGGCGGTAAATCAGCCCTCCCGTTGACTGACAAGGGGCCCATTTCCCAGGCTTCAATCACTGATTCATTCATCCAATCATTGATTGACTGCTGATGTACCAGGCACCACATAAATACTACACATAGAATAGCCCAAAGCAAACATTCTGGTGAGAGAGAAGTTGCCTGAGGATGGGCTCCAGTACGAGTCTGAAAACTCAGAAGACTAAAACTTCTGGTCCTGGTGACTGACCCAGACTGGATCCTGTAACGCTATCCTGGGACATGTATATTTGCCTTCATTTGTACAAAAATGCTAACCAAGATTAATGCTTACTAAGCTTAGTATACTGTGCAAATGAAGTCACTAGACCTTTCATTAATTCAACGAAGTATGTTGTGCAAGTAGCCTTTTCCTACCTGAAATAGCTGCTTATATTGAGGAATACATCTAAAAACAGTTCCCTCTCCTATTAGGTACACATATGAAATACAATAGCAGTATTGGTAGTTTTTTTTTTAATACTATTCCCTATGGACATGAAAGTAAAGAGATTCAATTCTTCTGGTCCTCTTCAGGGCATCTGGGTTCACCACTGTGCAAGCAAAATAGAAATTAAATACAGTTTGAGCTAATTCAGCACAGGTATACTCATAAAAAATTACAAAGAGGCTAAGTAATGTCAAGATATAAACATATTATTTAATTATTGTGTTTGGTTAGCTGATCTTCAGGATGTCCTGGAAGACACTAGAGCCATCTCTTCTTTTCATAGTACTGGAGATGAGAAGAGTTTCCCCAACTTTCAGGCCTGCATTAATCAGGGATAAGCAGGTCATGAGAAAACAGTCTGAGTTTCAAAGGAAGGATAAAAGAAGCATAGATTATTTTGCTCATCTCAATGTCTCTGCTTATGAAGATATTTCCCAATGATCTCAGCATCTCTAGGGAAACTTCTGCCTTTCTCAAGAGCTTTCCATCTGCTCTGCCCTACTTGCATTTTAAAGCAGAGGATCAACTAAAGGTGTCATTCAAGTCTGTCCTTGTTGATCAGTTATCCTCTTATACTTCCATCTACGTCATTCAGTGATCTTCCTTCTGCACATGCAAAGCTTCCCTCTTATCCTCTTCCAAAGTGAGAGACTATACAGCAATCTTTTTTTCCCAGAGCTCTAGGTCAGGGCTTTTCAACCTTTTCACCCATTGTACCACTTTTAGAATATGGCAACATCCGAGTATCACCAGTCGCCTAGCAAGCTGTCAAAAACCTGATGACCAAAAAAAAAAAAAAAAAAGGAAAAAAGTAATGAAGTACAGGTAGTCCTCGACTTACAACAGTTTGCTTAGTGACTGTTCGAAGTTACAATGGCACTGAAAAAAGTGCCTCCCAAGCCACAGCCAAGCAAGACACCTGCCTTCCCGCCTGGCGGCGCTCTTCCTCCTGTCTGAGATTTTCATTGTTGTGAGCATTTCTGTTACGGATTGGCAGTGGGGGTGGGGTGGGGGGGAGTTTGGTTTTTATTTCTCCCCCCCATCTGCTGGGTGGTTGCAGAAGGTTTTCGTCACTTCACATGACCCTGGGACACTGTGACCATCATAACTATGAATCAGTTGCCAAGCATCTGAATGTAAATCACAAGACCCTGGAGATGCTGCAACATTCCAGTTGATCGGCACCTCTTCTGGGCTCAGAAGCACCAGGATCAGCGCTGAGCTCTAGCTGAAGCCTGGCACTGATCCTGGCACTTCCACAGAGCCCTGACAGCCCTGCAGCTACAGCCGTCTCTCGCTCAGGCTTGTGCGGTGCTGCCAGTGGTTCAGCCATTCCCCTCCCCCGTTACCACTTTTGTAGGATGGTCGTGTACCACCTGCCAGGTGCCAATGTACCACAGGTGGTACCCGTACCACTGGTTGAAAAGCCCTGCTCTAGGTGAGCAGGACAAAAAATCCTCTCCTCCTCTTTTTATTCCTTGAACCTCAAAGGGCTAAATTGCAAAGATATCTGATACCCTACCTCTTGACTTTAATCATCATAACAGGACAGTCATTGTTACTCACTTTGTTAATGCTGAATATTTCACTAACAATAAATAATACCAGTAATAATAGGTGCCTAGGATGTAATCCTAAAACAGTTGGAGCACCACTTGAACATCATTGGCACTGACAAAATCACCATCAGTCAATTGCAAAAGGCAGCTTTACTTGGAACAGCTTACATCTTGCAATGACACCCTGAAAGAATCATATCTAACTATCCTAGGTCCTTGGGAAAGACTGGATAGATGGATAAAAATGCTAAATCCAGTCTAAATATCCTGAAGACTATGCAACCAATAATAACAACCAACCATAATAACTGTGGTGATCTCAGTGGTTATTGGCATACTGAGTGCCATACCAAATGACCTTGAACAGCATTTAGAACATCTATGCATTGACAAAATTTCTATCTCTTAATTATAAAAGACCACACATATATACTACGCTGATACATTAGGACTTCCCAGGTTCTTGTAAATCACAATGCAAATGAAGGCTAACACCAGCTAAAAAATTGGCAGTGGCGATTTCACATTTTCGTGATTTCACATTATGATAATATCATATAGCCAAGGAGAAAAATACACAAATGTGATTTTTGTATCCCAGGTTCTGAAATAAACATAACAGATCTTAACAATTATGATTACTTTATATAGGTTGGCTTGATAAGGGGCTATTTTACCTCAAGTGATAATGTACCTTAGGATTTGCTCCCTCACTTAGGCAGGTTATTGGTTAAGCTATGATGTTTTAGTTTATTTTTTAACAAATTAGTTGTAATGCTTATTACCCTTGCCAATTCATACAGTTCAATGTTTTCTTATAGGTCATCCTGACTGCATGAAAACCTCCTAAGGGCAACTCTAGAGAGAGTATAGAGAAGAGCAACAAAGATGATTAGGGGACTGGAAGCTAAAACATATAAGTAACGGTTGCTGGAATTGGGTATGTCTAGTTTAATGAAGAGAAGGATGAGGGGGGACGTGATAGCAGCAGGGCTTTTTTCTCATAGAACGCTCAGAACGGAGTTCCGGCACCTTTTTTGGATGGAACCTTGTAGGGTAGGCAAGGCGGGTTGTATGACGTGTGAGTTCCGGCACCTTTTTCTTTTACAAAAAAAGCACTGGATAGCAGTGTTCCAATATCTCAGGGGCTGCCACAAAGAAGAGGGAGTCAAGCTATTCTCCAAACAGCCTGAAGTCAGGACTAGAAGCAACGGGTGGAAACTAACCAAAGAGAGAAGCAACCTAGAACTAAGGAGAACAGTTAGAACAGTTAACCAGTGGAACAACCTGCCTGCAGAAGCGGTGAATTCTCCAACACTGGAAGTTTTTAAGAAGAGAGTGGACAGCCATTTGTCTGAAATGGTATAGGGTTTCCTGCCTGAGCAGGGGGTTGGACTAGATGACCTCCAAGGTCCCTTCCAACTACCTCCTCCTCCTCCTCCTCCTCCTCCTCCTCCTCCTCTTCTTCTTCTTCTTCTTCTTCTTCTTCTTCTTCTTCTTCTTCTTCTCCTCCTCCTCCTCCTCCTCCTCCTCCTCCTCCTCCTCCTCCTCTTCAAATATAAGAAGGGATGCCATCCAGAAGAAGGACAAGATTGATTTCTCTTTCTCTCAGAGGGCAGGACCAGAAAGATATTCAAAAAGGACATCAGAAGGAACTTTCTGACTGAATAAGCTAAATGCTAGTAGCTGGTGAGTTCTTCTTCACTAGAGGTCTTCAAACAAGGGCTATTAGAGATGCTCCAACGGATCCTGCACTGAGCAAGAGTTTGGATTAGATTACCTTTGCGGTGTCTTCCAGCTCTTATTCAGTGTTCAATTCATATGAATTATGATTCAGCAAAGTGAAAGAAAGGAAGAAAAGCAGTATTCTTTGCCCAATGTGCACTTCCACATGCAGCATTAGTACCAGAGTATATTGGCACCACCCCCCAATTATTTCATGCAGTGCTTGCTAATATGCACCTGCACCAATTCACTTCTGTGGATCAGAACATATGGGAAAATGTCTCTTTTGAAGGTGATGAATTTGAATGATGTGAAAAAATGTATATTTTTCTATTGGTAGCAATTCTTGCCTTCCAGCTCCTTCCATGCCCTAGTGGCACAGAGTCATTAGGAGTCAGATAAGATTCAAATTCAATTAAATAATAATCTCATAATTGGCTTCATAATGACCAGGTTTGTGTTGCTAAAACAAATGCAGTGAGACAAGGATAATGCTATCCCATGGGATAGTTATGGGAAGAAAGTTCTGCTTGGCTCATCCAATTCTCTACCACTGAGTGGGAACACTTACAGGCACTAGAAAAATGATTAATAACAATATTGGTGCAATAGCCAAATATGACTGAGCCCATATATCTGATTGAGCGTTATGATGGTGCCCTTCTGTTGCTTATTCAGTTATTTGTTTGATTTATAGGCTCCCCTAATGTGTTCCACATCTGTGAGAGGGAAGATGTGCAAATCCAACAAATACAAATGTATTTAAATCAGCCACAGAAGGCATTCTACTCATCCCAGATAAAGTCCAGCTTACTGGAGAAAACAACAGTTAGGATGTTTGTGATTCCTTTTTGGTGGGATGAGACTCAAACTTCATGGAATACTTGGAGGTTGAGGAAATGTGCAAGAGACCCAAGGAAAGCTTAAGGAAAGCGGAAAAAAAATCTAAGGCTCTTCCACATAATTGGGATGCTTTCCTCCAGGAAATGGGGCTGAAAAGTATGTCCCCCCCCCTACTTTGCATGGCCTCTACTCAGCCCACTCATAAGACCATGGAACGGCACTGTCCTTACCATGTTAAAATAAAATAATTTAAGGAAGGAACATGACAAACTTAGCAGGCAACTTTGTCTCCCAAAACATAGGGAAGAGAACTAGGGGATTAGCCATATTGGATCTAATTCTCACTAACAGAGATGAAATGATAGAAGGTGTTGAAGCCACAGGAACCTTGGAGGGAAGTGATCACGCAATATTTGAATTCAACATTCTGGAGGCACAAGCAATAGAACACAGTCAAACTAGAGTCCTGGACTTTAAGAGAGCTAATTTCAATAAACTTAGAGAGACCATGGGAAGAATTCCATGGATGAGAATCCTCAAGGGGAAAACAACTCAAGAAGCTTGGGAAATTTTGAAAAGTGAGATAATAAAAGCCCAGTCTAGCACAATACCAACAAAGAAGAAAAATAACAGCTCTCAAAAGAAACCAGCATGGCTGCATAAAGAACTCTCTGATAAATTGAAAGATAAAAAGGACAAGTATAAAAAGTGGAAAGAGGGGAACATAACTAAGGAAGAATATCAGCAAATAAACCAAGCCTGCAAAGATGAATTGAGGAAAGCTAAGGCTCAAAATGAACTAAGGCTTGTGACCAAAGTCAGAAATAACAAAAAAGCTTCTTTCAACATGTAAAAAAAAAGTTAAGGAAATGATTGGTCCATTAGTGGGGGGAAATGGCAAAAAGGTGACAAAGAACAGGGAGAAAGTAGAACTATTTAACTCGGTTTTTGCATTTGTCTTTACACAAAGGGAAAAAAACAGTCTAACCTATCAAAAACAGTGCCATAAAAAACAGAATAGAAACACAAGTTAAGATAGGCAAGAAAATGGTAAGTGAGCACCTGTGCAGCCTAGACAAGTTCAAATCACCAGGACCAGATGGATTACACCCCAAGGTTCTAAAGAAACTGGCAGATGTGATCTCAGAACCACTGAGCTATAGTTTTCAAAGATCCTGGAGTATTGAGGAACTACCAGAGGACTGGACTACAGCTGATGTAGTCCATCTTCAAAAACGGAAAAAATGTATCCAGGAAATTATAGACCTATCAGCCTGACCTCAATACCTGGGAAGATTCTGGAAAAGTTAATCAAACAACGAATCAGTGAACACCTAGAGGCAAACAAAGTCATCACTAAAAGCCAACATGGGTTTGTCAAAAACAGATCATGCCAGACAAATCTTATTGCATTCTTTGACCAAGTGACAAAATTAGTGGACCAGAGAAATGCTGTGGATATAATTTACTTGGATTTCAGTAAGGCATTTGATAAAGTAGATCACAACCTACTACTTGATAAGATAGAAAAATGTGGGTTAGATAGCATCACCACCAGATGGATTTGTAGCTGGCTGACTGGCCGTACTCAGCGTATGGTCCTCAATGGAACTGCATCTACATGGAGGGAAGTGTGCAGTGGGGTGCCCCAGGGCTCTGTTCTAGGCCCAGTGTTCTTCAACATCATCAACTATTTGGACAAGGGGATAGATGGGGAACTCATCAAATTTGCAGACGACACCAAGCGGGCAGAAATAGCCAACACTCCAGAAGATAGGCTTAAGATACAGGAGGATCTGGACAGACTCAAACACTGGATGCTATCTAACAAAATCAAATTCAATGGTGAAAAAAGTAAGGTTCTACATTTAGGCAAAAAAAAACCCAAATGCACAGGTATAGTAGTATCTTGCTCAATAGTAGTAACTGTGAGAGGGATCTCGAAGTCTTAGTTGACAATCACTTAAATATGAGCCAGCAGTGTGCTGCAGCTGTCAAAAAAGCCAACACTACTAGGCTGCATTAACAGAGGGATAGAATCAAGATCATGTGAAGTATTAATGCCACTTTACAATGCCTTGGTAAGGCCACACTTGGAATACTGCATCCAGTTTTGGTCATTACAATGTAAAAAAGATGTTGAGACTCTAGAAAAAGTACAGAAAAGAGCAACAAAGATGATTAGGGGACTGGAGGCTAAAACATATAAGAACGGTTGCTGGAATTAGGTATGTCTAGTTTAATGAAGAAAAGGACGAGGGGGGACGTGATAGCAGTGTTCCAATATCTCGGGGGCTGCCACAAAGAAGAGGGAGCCAAGCTATTCTCCAAAGGGCCCGAAGGCAGGACAAGAAGCAACAGATGGAAACTAATCAAGGAGAGAAGCAACCTAGAACTAAGGAGAAACTTCCTGACAGTTAGAACAATTAACCAGTGGAACAACCTGCCTCCAGAAGTGGTGAATGCTCCAACACTGGAGGTTTTTAAGAAGAGACTGGACAGCCATTTGTCTGAAATGTATAGGGCTTCCTGCCTGAGCAGGGGGTTGGACTAGATGACCTCCAAGGTCCCTTCCAACTTTATGATGATGGCTCACATGGTTAGAATGCTGGATTGGAGGTTAGCAAGCCTGTGTTCAGGACCCGTGTGCAGTCATGGAGCAGGCTGTGTGTGTATTTTTTTCCATACCATGGAAGTAAAAAGCATTTTCCAACGTCATAAATTTTGGTCACGTGATTGTGGGATACCATAAATGACCATAAATGCAGGACAAATACCAAGTCCCCCAAATGCCACATGACTGGGAAGGGCTGCAGATTTTGGAACTTTGAATCCAGGTTGAAAGTCCCTTTTATGGACTTATTAAATCTGCTGTAACTTCATCAGTCAAGGACCACCTGTATTTATAAAGCAGCAGTTGATGGATGTAATTGGGAGTGCAGGTATAATTTTGAAAGAAAGGAAGCATTTATTCAAGATTATTTTTTGTGTAAGTGAATTTAGATTTAATTTAATTAAGTTCCATTAAGTATCTGTTAAGTGACAGACCTCATGATTGCTGATTGCACTAATAAAGGATGACAAAGATTTTGAGACAGAGAGCAATGAGAGTTAAAAAGCCAGGGGTGTAGAGGAGAGTTTCTAAAATTTACATTTTAAACTGAATCAAGCAGTTAACAATTTTATGCAATTTGGCAAACATTTGGGCTGGTCAGAGATGCAAGGAGCTATATATAAAAATCTTCTCGACCAAAAAAAATAAATAAATCCAGTCATTCTTCCTCTTTGCATGTCATAGCACAAGGTTCTGAGATTTTTGAAACATGCCTACAAACTTCCCTCTGAAAATGTGTTTTTATATATATATAGTAAGAACTATACATTTGTTTTCCATTTTAATAAGGAAGACAAAATAAACTAATGTCAATGTAAACTGTGTCCCTGTTTCTTCCGAGACTGCTTTTCCACATTGTAAACTTGCTTCTCACATCTGCATTTTCGCATATTGCTGTATATCCATGTTGAGATATCTCCATCTGTTGCATTTCTAATTATTGTAGCTTGATAAATGCCAGGCACAAAGGGACAAGTTCTCATAAAAAAATTGGGACAACATTTAATGAGGGGTGATGGCAGTGCTAGAAAACAGGTGCATCTCCTTAAAATTATAAAGGCAGGCAACTGCTAGACTGTGAGACTAAAACTTTAAACACTGGCCATTAAGTAATAACCACCAACACAATAATAATAATTTGTATTGTACTGTGGACCCTTCAAGAGCATTCCACCTCTCTGAGCAGGTAGAATAAATGTTAAAATGCAATGGGAAATCTATATTGTTCCTTGTGGCTTCATGAGCTTGGCTTCATGTAATGTGGTCAGTTTGTTTAATGTGCACAATACAATGAAATATCCACTTCCCTCATCATGCAAAGCCACAATAAAACAATAAAAAGTTAGGTAAATCAAACTTAGAATTTTATAATAATGAAGCTGCTACTGGACTTAGTTAAGCCTGTTGCACACAACACTATAAATTATACCAAGAATGTACGAAAAGAGCTTTAGTATAATAGATAGTGCTGCATGCACTTTTTCAAAGAGCTAGAATCACTGAAACTATTAAATAAGCATGCATGAGATTTTGCTAAGAAGACTCAACTGTAACTCACAAAGATGCTAAAATGGTTCATATCCTGCAAAGGATTTAATGAAAATGATCAATATTGATTTTATTGGTTAAATTATGTGATTATGTACCATCAAATCACTTTTGACTCCAAGCAACCACATAGATTTTCGCCATGATGATCTGCCCCTAACCTGGTCTTGCAGATTTTCCAACTGTGCATTCAGAGACATTGTGACTTAGTCCATCCACCTTGCTACTGCTTGTCCTATTCCACCTGCCATATAAAAATCAGTTTTTCTTGAGAGATGATTAACCTAATATTTCCTATCAAATCCATTCAAAGTCCATCAGATTTGTCTATAATCTATAGAAGACCAAGTAGACATACGTAAAAAAGAGACGATTTATCAAAATTTATAGCTCGGGTTGAACTGTGCGGTCCTTGGTGCTCTATGACCTTGGTGGGTTTTTTTTACAGACATTTCATTACCCAACTAGGTAACATGATTAGTGCAATGTAATTAGGCTAACTGATGATGTTACCTAGTGTGGTAATGAAACATCTCCAAGAAAATTACTAAGAGCAGCAAAGTCCCCACAAAGTATGGCTGATTGAAAGAATGTTCCTCAGATACAGTTCCCAGCACCTTTAGCAAAGTTGATCAGTGGTAAATACTGTGAATATAAATCAGGATCATGTGGAGAGCCACAGATGCTCTATCTTTGATGTAAAGCAAAATATGTCAGCTAGAACTGGATACTCCATTACCAATCCCAGATAAATGGACCATGCTGGACAGAGGTAGCTAAGAATATTGGTTTTTGGATCTGGATGAGCCTCACTGAAATCCAGGCTTAATTGTGAACTCACTGCTTCTCTCCACTCTTTCCTACCTCTTCTGATTGCAGAGAATGACCATAATGGTCTTTATTATACAGCTATCAACTGATGGATTATATGCTATCAAGTTGATGTCAATTTTTAGCAAGAAACCTAGACAGATCCTCTTATAGATGAGTACATTTTTATAAGGATTTACTTAATGGCTATGTTCAAATAGCACACTTAACCACAACATTCACACAATTTGCTAAACTTGGATAGTTTTAATATTGGATCAAGCAAGATTGCTATTGAAATTGCAGGTATGATAACATCTGGAGGGCACTAGGCAGACAGAGGACAGCTGAGTGGTCAAATACCTGTTTACTGTATAGAATATCCTGAGTTATTCCCCAGTTTTCAAGTGAAAAGAATTGGGGATTTTTTCGCTGCAGTTTTTCCTGCTATAGAGATTTTCTTCTCGTGAAAAGAAGCAATGGAATTATTGGCACCAATGGGTCTTACTCGGTGGCCTGGTCTTCACAAAATACTAAACTGAACCATTAGTGGGATTAGTGCATTGTAAAAAAATTATAAAAGAGTCTATGATCCAGTTGTTAGATTTAGATGTTAGAATTAACTCAGAACAGGCACAGCACAGATGATATGCAGGGTTAAAGTAACTGCACTCAAGTCAGTTGTGAAAACCTGACTATCCACTTCAGCTTGAGTGTATCGGCCTTAATTTTCCAATTAAAAAAACCCAAAGAAACCCAAAGAATTAATGCAAATATAGAAATCTAATATGTTCCACACATGAATGTTGCCACTGGACAAAGAGAAGATGTGTTCTCTTGAAACCAAGGATTCCAAATTGACTGAACTGTTTTAGAACTCAATCTGCTAAACAGGATTTTGTGCAGCCCTATTTATTTTCTTAGCATGCATGAAGGATATGTTCTAAGAGGAAGTGTAAGAGCGGATGGAGAATTTTCCTCCCTTGGCAGCATATATACCCCATGAACTACTCACTCTAATATTTTCTCCATGGAAATGCAGGGTATCGCCAGAGATATTTCAATCTACTTCTGGAAGACTGGGCATAGTCTTCTTCTGGACTCTCCACTTACAGGAGCAGCCACCTGGAAGACCTCGGATGCTGGCACTGCCACATCAGTCACAGCAACCTCTAGCTGGCAGTGAGAGTATCCTTTTTGAAGTCTGACAGGTGGGATGTACACCTACCTGCAGGGTATTTACAGGGAAAGAGGCGATGGGCGGGAAGTCCATGATCTGTAGGTCGTGAACATGGCCATTCATGACCACGGCAGGTAGGTAGACACGGCGGGCCTTGGTGGGGACACAGACCTCGCTGAACTCGTTGTACAGGAACTGGCGGACAATGGCACTCTTCCCGACCCCTTGAGCACCCAGCACGGCAATCTTGAAAGTTGTCACCATGCCTCCCGGCCACAACCCCCGTGCACAACGTGGTGATCAGCTCCTTGGCGCAGTCCGCTGCCTTTGCACTGCCAGGAAGGCCCCTGGGCTGCATATTCTGGCAGCTGTGGATTCAGCCACAGTCAGCAACCATTTCCTCACTGGCTCGGCCTGTCACTGGAAGAGCAAAAGAAATCTCGTCAACCTAGAGAAACTAAGAGAAGTCCTGCTAGAGCAGAGCAAGGGTCCCTCCAGCCCAGTTTCAGAGCAGCCAATCAGATACCTACACACCATATATGAAGGCAGCATCTCTTCCCTATCATTTCCCCCAGCAATTGTACTCTAGTGGTGGATTGTCCCTAGTTTCAAATTTCTTTGGAACTATTAGCTCATAATGGATATCTTTTTCTCCCTGAGTTGTTAAACCCTTTAATACTAATACTTCAGTGTCAGAAGCAGCGAAGTGCTTCTGTGATGAAAAGATTTGCTGATGACAACAGCATACCCTGGGGGATACCCAGTTGGGGGCTCCTTTCATGTCTCCATGAAGTTGCCCACTGAAGTGGTACCCATTTATCTACTCATGGTCACTGCTTTTGAACCTCTGGGTTGACAGGAGCTGGAGCATGTGATGGGAGCTCACCCCACCCTCCAACAGAAATGGGTCTCAAACATGAGCCTGCTGATTGCCCGTCCAGTGCAGTGAACCAACGAACCCCTTCGTTAAACTTTAAAGCTGAAAATTCACACCGCACGGTGCCATAGACTTGATGTTTCTCCTACATGAATATTTTCAAGCTGCCCACAAATAGCAGCATATCAAGTGTTAAAAGAAAGAAACAGAACATGATTCTGTATTCCTCCTTCCCGATAAACTCAAAAGTCCTTAGCCATTTCAGATGTCTACATGGTTTTTCTAGGTTCTGACCAGCTTCGCATATTGCATGACACTATGGATACCTAACCATGGTTTATGGAATAAAATTCCATTTGGTTAGATTTGCGCAACATATCAATACTTATCCATGCCTAACAGATCCTTGTGGCTGCATTCACACATGTTAATTCATATGCTGTACAGATAGATCATGTGGTTTAGCACAATGGTGGGCAACTGGAGCCTCTGTCCAAAACAGCCCTTGATTTCTGCTTTTGTAATGTCAGAAACTTGATTATAATTAATGAAAAGTGGCAGCAGATTTCCTGGCGAGTTTGAATTGGGACACAGAAGGAAACTGTAGTGTATGCCCTGCAATAGCTGTAATATAGTTAAGAAACAACCCCCTTAAGATTGCAATGCCCATCTGCAAGATTCAAACCTTTTTTTTTCTAGCCTTCACCCCCCCCCCCCACAAAGTTACGGGCAGCCTTTGGTTACTACTAAAATATTGACTATTTCTGTTTCCTTCATAATATGTGAACATTGTGTTGATTCTGATTTGCTATTTTACTTGATGTTTTAATCCAGTTGTGTAAGCCAATTACACTTAGTTTCCAAGTTATGACCATAATGGAGCCTGTCCATCATGGTCATAACTTGTGATGATTGTAAATCAGGTTGCCCATATGATGATGACCTGAATTTATGACTTTTTTGCGGCAGTCATTAAGCAAACGCCATTGACATTAAGCAGACCCATGGTTTGCTATGCGGCAGTTTAGCAAAAAAAAAACCCACAGAAAGGCCAGTTTTCAGCAAAATCGTCATAAAACTCAGTCACATGAGGGCAGGACATTGTAAATGGCTATAAATGTGGCCCAGCAGTCACATGACTACAAGGGAAGGTGACCATCAGAACTTCAAATCTGGGTCATAAGTACCCCGAGGGAGGTTTGTTGTAACTATGAACAGTCACTAAGTGACCCATCGTAAGTCAAGGACTACCTGTAAAGTCATTTTGTCATAGAAATGGCATATAATTTGATAAATAAGCAAATATGTTCAAGAAAGGAAACATGCTGTATTGCAGGGGTGTCAAACTCAATTTCATTGAGGGCTGCATCAGCATTGCGGTTGCCCTCAAGGGGCCGGGTGGGTGTGGCCAGGGTGGGCGTGGCCTACTGGGTGGGTGTGGCTAGAGTGCGTATGGCCTGCTGGGTGGGCATGGCCAGCTCTACATCGTACGCATCAAGGGTGCCTATGGGGGCCTGGGCAGGAATGGGACAGATCTGAGGGTCTCTGGCAGAAGGAGGGTCTCTGGGCCAGGGCCAAGGCAGTGGGGGCCGTTCCCTCACTGTTTCCAGGATGGCTTTGCGGGCCACATGAAACCACTTCGCGGGCCGCATTCGGCCCTCGGGCCTTGTGTTTGACATGTCTGCTCTATTGCATGCAGCCTGAGCAATAGTTGGGGTGTTTACCTTAGGGAAAAAAAGACTGGAGTCAGTCTCTCCCCATTTTTCCCTTAGAAAAATTCTATACCTTTGAAAATCAAAAATCAGGTACAAATCGCACCATTGATACTTCCTTTTCCTGTATTTTGAAGATAAATTTTAGCAGGGGAAGAAACTTTCCCCTTGCTCTTCCTCCTTTATATTTAGCACTGGTGGACATTTCTTCAATAAATACAAGTCAAGATGAAGTTAATTAAACTGTTATGTCATTTCTGTGTCTGTCTAATGTAATCTACTAAAGTAATGTACTAATCATTCCAATATAATTAAGCCACGCTGTGTGTTATTTGAGGAAGCCTCTCTAGAACAGGACCTCTCAACCTTGGTAGCTTAAAGATGTGTGGACTTTGACTCCCAGAATTCCCCAAGACACCATGTAGAATAATTTCTCCCTTCTCCCCATCATTCCAGCATAAATTCAGCATTCTTAATTCCTCAGCAGTCAGACAGAACATAAAGGTAGTCCTCGATTTACAACAGTTTGTTTAGTGACTGTTTGGCGTTACAATGGCAATGAAAAAGTGACTTATGACCATTTTTCACATTTATGACCGTTGCAGCATCCTCAGTCACATGATCAAAATTTGGATGCTTGGCAACTGACTTATATTCATGACGGTTGCAGTGTCATTTGATCCTCTTTTTGTGACCTCCTGACAAGCAATAATAATGGGGAAGCTGGATTCACTTAACAACCGTGTTACTAACTTAACAACTGCAGTGATTCACTTAACAAATGGGGCAAGAAAGGTCATAAAATGGGGCAAAATTCACTGAACAATCATCTCACTTAGCAACAGAAATTTTGGGCTCAATTGTAGTCATAAGTTGATGGACTACCTATATATATATATATTATTTGTGACCCTCCCTCCCTTTAACCAACTCATGGCCATGCAGTGAATTGTTAAAAAATAAATAAATAGTTGAAGTTCCCCTATACTGCCTGTTTGTTGTACATTAGCTTTTCCCTACATCAGACATGTCAAACTCGCGACGTCACATGACGTCGCGTGACATATTGGAGCTTTTCCCCCATTGACGGCAATGGGGTGGGCGCGGTTTCCTGGTGAAAGCGTCCGGCCCATGGGCCGGCAGTTTGACACCCCTGCCCTACATGATGCACACCTGACAAGGTGGAAAGGAATTCCCAGAATTTCCTAGCAGCCTAGTTCTTGGCTATGAACTCTGGGAGCTACAGTCTCAGTGTATCTGTTTGGAAAATTGTCCATCTGCATAGAGAAAAGACAAAGGTCAGCTGAGATGGTAGAGAACATCCTCACCCTAACTGTCTTCTGGTAAATGGCACATGGTGACTTGTTGTGGCTATCATGAAAGCCATTTTGTCAGCATGCTATAGTCAATCTTCAATATTTCTCACTGACTCCAAAAGTAGGGGAAATTCAGCTATCCCCAGCTTCTGGTGACTTCCAGGTATGTAGCCTTTACTGAAAGAAAAATCAGAAATGGCCTACTACAGGGTGAAAAACCTGGGAATTCCTGAATCCTCGCTCTCTGTGTCATCAAACCTACTTTGTGGTAGCGCCTTGCTAGAGGAATGCTCTTTCACATGAGATTTAATAAAAAAACTTGATCATTTCCACAAGTTCCATATTCCATACATATCCCTTGCTGCATTCACACAAAGTACTTGAAGCTGGTTACTAAATTAACCATTTTTCTGGACTCATAAAATACAACAAATCATAAACCAAGCAGATAGACTGAATTCATACATACTAAGCAAGGAGAAAAACCATGATTAACACTAACCAACCTGCCTAGTTAGCTTGTTGTGTAAATGCATCAATTTCATCATTGTACACCACCTTATGCTCTCAAAAAATAATAATCACTCATATATTTTCTTCTTTCCCTTTATCAATGAATCTGAAAATCAAAGGTTTGCAAGTAAAAACTTTAGTTTTTCTCAACACAGAACTATTATTCTTCCTCCTTTCCCACAACTATTAGACGAGTGAGCAGTGTTTCAAAATGTTTGACATTCTGCTCTTCTTTGGTAGCACCCAAGCAAAAATCAGTTGCACAGATTAAATATCTCCTTTTGTGTCCTGAATGACTAGTGCCTTATTTCATTTTTCTTTTTCTGTACTCAACAACCCCAATATTGTCTCCCAAAGGTTTGCTTTTTAATTTTTAATCCCACTTCTTATCCTTTTCTTTTGTTTTTACAGAAAAAGGAATGGTAATAAATAGCACTTTTTAGTATTATTTAGTCTAATTTTAATAGAAAAACTGCATCATAGAACAGAATTTTATGTATTTCCATGTATCCCCATGTATTTTAGCCTATAAATCCCATAATTCCCTGTGGTTGAGTTGTGCTGGTTACAAGTGACCATGTAGACTGCTGAGTCCTATTACCTGGTCAGTGCAGGAATTCGTATTAAAGCATCCTCAACAAATGCCTTTCCATGGAAATTGGGCTCCTCTGATTACTGGGCTATTAGTTCCATTACTGCAGTGCTCTTACAATTGGGAAGTTTTTCCTAACATCCACCCAGGATTTCCTATGGCTTGTGGTAATAATTCATAAGGATGATGTTAAAAAAAAAGTCCTGACTTTTTTCTGCAAATGCCTCTTTATATTTCCTCTCAGTCTACAAGAAGGTTTTTTTTTTAAAAAAAAATCAAGATGGAAAATTCCAGGCCCCATTCTATACAAGCACAGCATGTATCACACACATAAAGAGGGACAGGATTTCAATTACACTGTCATGGCTGCCATCTTGATATTTTAAACAGCCACCCCACCATGCACCAGTTTGGTCCAGTCTAGTTAAGGTACCAGTTCTAGTCTTGCCTTAGGCATCCAACTGGATGACTTTGGGCCAGTCACTCTCTCTTAGGCCAACCCACCTCACAGGGTTGTTGTTGTGGGGAAAATAGGAGAAGGAAGGTATCTTCACTGCCTTGAGTTATGTACAAAAATAGTAAAGGTGGGATAAAAATAATTCAATAAATAATTCAATAAATAATTCAATAATAAAGCCTTTGATTTCAACCATCTTTTCTCAAGGCCAAAAAACTCTGTTCTTCCCATTTCTCCTCTCAGGATGGTTTTCAGTTGCCCCACCAGCTACTCTATCTGTGTCCTAGTTTGATTCAGTCCTTTGTAAACAGTGGCACAAAGAATTGGACCGACACTTAAAATAGGGTTTGATGAAAAAAAAATCACATTTCCAACTGTTATCATTCTTAATTTTCTGAAAGAGATCATACATAATGGCATAACAGACAAGCAAATGGAGTCATTTTATGGAACTTTGCTTTTATACAGAGCATTCCCTCTCCCCCACCTGGGTACATCCGACCATCTTTCACTCCTGTTGTGCCCAAAGTATGTCCCTCTCAGGAAAAGAACTCAGGCAGTCACGAAAAGGGTCAGAACCTGGCCAGTGGGTGCTCTCACTCAGTTGCAGGACTGCTTTGAAACCACTGACTGGAGTGTATTCGAAGATCAAGACCTGAATGCATACACAGATGCCATACTCTCTTATATTAGAACATGCACTGATAGTGTAACAGCAGAAAAGTGCATTAGAGTTTACGGGAACTGCAAACCCTGGATGACTGCAGAGATACGAACACTCCTGAGAGCCCGGGATTCTGCCTTTAAGGCAGGGGACAGGGACAGATACAGAGGCGCCAGGGCAAATCTCAGAAGAGGCATTAGGATGGCGAAACAGCAATACAAACACAAGGTGGAGAACCACTTAGCAGACAATGATTCGAGGCAAGTGTGGCAGGGACTACAGCACTTAACCAACCACAAGGGCAGTACGAGGAGCATGGTTAACACCGATGCCTCGTTGGCTGAGGAGCTGAATATCTTCTTCGCCCGCTACAAGGTAAAAAGACCATACCCCGTAGCCTTTGCAGGCCGGCCTTCTGATTTTCAACAACTCACCCTATTTGAAGACCAAGTGAGAGCTGTATTGAAGGCTGTGAATCCCAGCAAAGCCGCAGGCCCAGATGGGGTGCTGGGGATAGTGGTCAGGAATTGTGCCGATCAATTAGCAGGGGTCCTGACAAGGATTTTTAACATCTCCTTGCAAACGGCATGTGTACCATCGTGCTTGAAAGCTGCTACCATTGTCCCAGTCCCCAAGAAAAGTGCAGTTGAGTGCCTGAATGACTACAGACCTATTGCATTAACGTCTGTAGTCATGAAATGCTCCAAAAGATTGGTTCTCCAACATCTCAGGACATGCCTCCCACTGGATTTCGATAAACATCAATTTGCCTACAGGGGGAACAGGTCGACAGACGATGCCATAGCTACTGCTTTACACTCTGTAGCAAGCCATCTTGAGAAACCTGGAAGCTATGTCAGGATGCTTTTTGTTATAGCTCGGCTTTCAACACCATTTTGCCGAGCACTCTCATCAAGAAGCTGACTGACTTGAAATTTTCCCCCTCCATCTGCAATTGGATTCAAGACTTTCTCAAGGACTGGTTACAAACAGTGAGGGTCGGGTCTGCTTTGTCCACCCCCCTGAATCTTTGCACCAGCTCGCCACAGGGCTGTGTGCTTAGCCCCTATCTGTACTCTTTGTACACATATGACTGTGTATCATTCGACCCATCTACTGCGATAATTAAGTTCGCAGATGATACTACTGTGGTGGCTCTTATGGAGATGAGACAGCATACAGGGCGGAGGTACAAAAACTATCCATATGGTGTTGTAACAACAACTTGCACCTGAACAACGGCCAAGACGAAAGAGATGGTGCTAGACTTCCGGAGGAAAAAGGAGGAACCTGCCCTGTGTGGAGAGAGTTTCCTCCTTTAAATTTCTGGGAGTCTACCTCTGCGAAGATCTTACCTGGAAAGTTAATACAACCCAGATGATAATGATAATGATAACTTTATTGTCACTTTGAATGTACACCAATCGGCATACATCAAAATGAAATTTCGTTGCGTACAGCTCTCAAAGGGTCACCACCTCCGATATATACTCCTTGTTCGGGGCCCGCTCAAATTTCACATTGTCCATTTTAGTCTCTAGGGAGTGAACAGGACAGATGGAAATGAGGCTCCATGTGGATTAGCCCTCAAGTTAGCTTGTATTCTGACAACCTCATCTTCTTTCCTTTTTCTGATCCTGACTCTTCCACCTTTTCCTTAAAGAGGCCTTGCTTCTTTTCGCCCCTGGAGCACGCTGCTGCCGCAGCCACCAACTCCTGGCCAGAAAGGCCCAACAGAGACTTCACTTTCTCAGGGTCTTGCGGAAACACAGGGTAGAACAATGGCTAATGACCCTCTTTTACCGGTCTACTATAGAGAGTGTCCTCTCATACTGTATTGTGGTTTGGTATGCTGGTCTAACAGCCGCGGATAGGAAAGCATTACAGAGGGTGGTGAGGACAGCACAAGACATTGTGGGCTGTCCCCTGACACCACTGGATGACATTGCCAGGGCTCGCTGCCTTGGAAGAGTGAGGAAAATTGTCAGGGATGACTCACACCCTGGACGGTATCTCTTTACTCTCCTACCATCAGGTAGGAGATATAGGAGTATAGCCAGCTGTACCAACAGGCTGAAGAACAGCTTTTATCCATGGGCTGTTAGGTTTTTGAACAGGATATAATTTTATAAACTTTATGCATGATTGACTTGCGAGGCCAGTGTGTTGTGCAATTAGCTCACATGGTGTAATAAGATGGAGGGTTTGTGTCACTGTAAGTTGTGGCTGGTGGCACGAAGGGAGGCTCAGCCAATCTCAATGTACACATGGTTGTACTTTGACAATAAAGGTTCATTCATTCATTTCATTATATACGATAACTGCAGCAAATGTTTTATATGCTCAAAGGTGTTAGGATTTACAAATATCTACAATGGGAAGAATGGAGAGTGAAGTCTGTGGAACTGACAGCCTTGATGAAAGAAAATACTTTGACAAATTTTATTTCTACTTGGAAAACAATTTTGGGTTTTTTGCAAGAAACTGAAAGAAATGAAAAGTTGTTTGGGGGATTTGATGATTAGAATTATGTGGCATTATGGAAACAATGTAGGGAAATGTTAACCTCAGACACATTTTTTTACTTATATCTGTACCAAAAAAAAGTTGTAAGATAAGATAAGATAATCTTTATTGTCATTTTTTACTGTGGGCACGACGACACACATCAAAAATGAAATTTAGTTGCCCACTCTCAAAGTGAAACACATACATGACACACACCTAAAACATACTATATACAACATATGTATAGACCCACATCCCTACATATACATAACAATAAAATATTAAATACTGTCCATCTTGAATATATAACGGGAGGAGGAAGACTGAGAGTTCACAAGGTTAATGCTGTATGGAATGAAATTATGTTTTTTCTATTTTTCTTCTTTTTTGCACTTTCACTTTTTTCTGAGCTTTTTTTGTACCAAATCTTTTTTATGTTTATCTTTAAAACATTGTTTTTTGAAAATCAATAAAGTTATATAAGAAGAAAATAATTTTTAACTAAGGATTGTTTTGTTCAAATTTGATCTCAATTTTTAACTAAACCAGTAAAGTAGTTTCTAATAGATTGTGTCATCTTTCTGAGCAGAAATGCCGAACACAAATATTTACAACTTCACGCCTCATCCAAAGATTTCAAACACATTTCCTTATGCTAAATTGTATTTTTCCCCCACACCTTTTATATGTCATTATTATACTGTTTTGAACACTGTCGCTGGTTGATATGCTGTGAGACTTTTTAAAAATAAAAACAACAGACAAAGCAGAAGAGCCTTCAAATAGGAGATTAATATCGCTTCTAGTAAAGGAACATGAGAGGTCCTATGGATTTGAAGGTAGAAGCTGCCTTCTCTCTTCCCAGGTAGAGTGACCAAGTATGGAAGGACAGTCCTTTACTAGAAGGGATATTAATCAACTCAGCAAAATGCTGAGAATAAGAACAAAACCTTGTTAAAGAAATAAAATGAGGTTCATGGGGGTATGTGATAGAGTGGTCAGAGGGAAGGCCTGTTCCACCAGCAGCCAACCTGCTGCCTTTAGGAAGCCTACAGGTAGGGTCAGAATTCAGGGATTACCTACCCCTGTAAATGCATCAACCTTAGATCCCCTCGGTCCCTATTAGAACACAGAATCATAGGGCTGGAAGGGACCATGGAGGTCTTCTAGTCCAACCCCCTGTTCAAGGCAGGAGAGCTTATATCATCACAAGGGTGCAATGATTTTTCTGATGTGGAGAAGAGATTTACAGTTGAGCCACTTCTATTAAAGCCACTTTTCTACTTAATGTAGCTCAATATTTCTCTCATGTTTTTTTTTCTTTTCCATCCTGCCCTTCCTAAATAGTTCAGGTTAGTTTACATTAATTTTTAAACCATTTAAAAACAAAGTCAGATAGAATAAAACTTGTGTAAACACCATATTAAAAGGACTATAGATGACAAAATTCAGACAAAAGTGCCTGTGGGTCTCTTGAAGGCATCTAAAGAAGACAGACATTTGCTATCTATCAGGCGTGTCTTTTACAAACCAGGGACCGAGAAGTCCTCATCCCAGGTTGATGGGATGACCTGGTCACACCTGAAGAATTTCTTTCGGCAATGTTCCCGCCCATGGGGATCATGTAAACTAGAGCATTTTCTTAGGTAAGCTACGCCTAAGCTCCTAGGGTTTTAAAAGTAATAACTAGCACTTTATTTTTTTTGTCTTCAAATCTCTGGAAAGCCAAGGTAATAGCTGAAGAACAGGAAGTATAATGTAGCTTCCCCAAGTTGCACTAAAAATCTGCAGTGTGTATGGCAAGTTTAAGATGAGTGGACTTCTATTTCCAGAATTCCCCAGCCAGGGGGAATTCTAGGAGTCAAAATCTACACATTTTAAAGTCACCAAGATTGAGAAATGCTCTCTAGATAATTCCTCTTGAAGTTGATTAGCCATTATCTTTCCTAGCACCTTTCCATATATATATAAAACGGTTGTTTCCTTTAAACAAGGAAATATCCAGCTCTCTCTCTCAGGGATGCATTACTGTTCTCTTCTAAGTTAATTCTCACTACTCCTTACAAAACGATGTCACCTTCATTAGGCATGGATCTAAAGAATGGATGGCAAGCTAGTCCACCCCAAGCAATACCATATGCTCAGGAATCATATGTTGAAAATAATCCAATGTATGAGAATCATTGGACCCACTCTTAGCTGACTCTGCAAAAATACCTGTCAACCCACGTGCAAAATATTTTATCAGAAAACAGCTAATTTGAAAATCACAGTAAGACATTGTTTCTGGAGCTTGAATGAAACTGCTAATTTCCTAGCAAGACTCTGCTAGAAACAAATTTGCTGATCAATACGTACATAATAAACTTGGAAGTTCCAGGGCTGCAGGTAGCCTCCTCCTACAGTTGATGTTTGTCCCTCAAGTCTCCTCTAATCATAACTGCTGACAATTGGAGCAGCTCCCACCCCCTCCAAATTGTTAAACAAAGGGTCACCTATCCTTGCAACATGGCTTCCAAATTAATAGAAAGAGTGTGGAGACATTATAGAATCTAGAGAGAGAAAAAATAAAGAATTTTTTTTCTTTCCATCAGGCCAGCCAGGGATGTATTGTTGAAACTGTGCTTTGTTTAAGCACTACTGTTCATTCTTTCCCCCCCTTTTTTTGTGGTGAGTTCCTGAAGTTGCAGTCTGCACATCATGAGAAATCTTTATTGCAGGAACGCAGAGTTTTTCCCAATTCCTCCAAAAATCATGGTTCAGAAGAACATAAATATTTTTGTTTCGTTCACCTTTAGGCTTAATTTTAATTTTGCAGAATTAATATAATCACCTCAAAGGTAAAGGTAAAGGTTCCCCCGCACACGCGTGCTAGTCGTTTCCGACTCTAGGGGCCGGTGCTTATCTCCATTTCAAAGCCGAAGAGCCAGCGCTTGTCCGAGGACGTCTCCGTGGTCATGTGGCCAGCATGACTAGACGCCAAAGGCGCACGGAACGCTGTTACCTTCCCACCGTAGTGGTCCCTATTTTTCTACTTGCATTTTTACATGCTTTCGAACTGCTAGGTTGGCAGAAGCTGGGACGAGTAACAGGTGCTCACTCTGTTATGCGGCACTTGGGATTCGACCCGCCAAACGGCCAACCTTCTGATTGACAAGCTCAGCGTCCTAACCCACTGAGCCACCGCGTCCCTTTATAATCACCTTACAGTTATGTTTTACATGCTCCTACATATTAAAGGTATCTTGGGGGCCAAGGAATTTGGAGGCTGCATATGGCTCTAAGACTTCAATCATACAAATCTGTTTTATGCTACAAATAAGATATAAATGCTCTTGCTTTATCGTCTATACCGTTGTTTCTCAACCTTGGCAACTTTAAGATGTATAGACTTCAACTCCCTGAATGCCCTAGCCAGGATTGTCGAACCAGAATGCCCCACCTAGGCTGGCTGAGGATTTCTGGGAGTTGAAGTCCAAACTTCTTAAAGTTGCCAAGGTTGAGAAACACTAAGCTATATCTTTGGAGATTTTTTTTCTTACATGGCGAAAATGCTCTAATAAAAAAATTCTGTCCCTTTCCATGTTCTGGGATATCTTATCTGGTTAATGGGTTGTTTGTTTGTTTTTAAAAAAAGAGTTAGACCTCATTAGCAATGGACAGGACACCACTAGGAAATACAATGCTGTAGGCCAGACCCAGAACTTGACAAAAATATCCTGAGGGAAGTCAGAGGCAACCACTTTTAAACAGCTGCCAGGAAAACTTCATGAACCTATCCACTAAATTATCAAGAGTTGAGTTTGACTATAAGGATTTGTAACTCTTTTTTACTATGTTAAAATTGTAACTGGGTAACCAATAAAGGTACCTAAAGGTTATCCCCCCAAACTTTTTTGGGCGGAGGGGAGCTGCACATGGCTTCCAAAACTTTAGGTTGTACATATCTGCTCTAAAGCATACTCTTTCCTCCCACCAGACACAGCTTGAGTATTTTTTCCATAGGAAAACAGTACTGTATTCCAGTCCCCTTTCTCTGCCCTGCAAAAGGCCACATGTCTCAAATGCCAGAAACATGTTTAATATTGGGAGAAAGTGTATCCCCCATTTATGTCCTGTCTTTGGAGTGTAGAGGCACTCTGCTTTGCAGCACAGTTCTAGCTAAAACAGATTGGACTCCTGACCTTACTGTGGGACGTGTGAAATAGCCAAAAGTTTTTCACAGTTTGTCTTAGCATGGCAAGAACGTGACATCTGTGGGAAGCGTATGCCAGGATCACAAGGCAAGCACATGCTGAGCAGCCGAGAGCAATGACACATCCATGCACCCAAGAAGCAGATGTGCTCCCACAAATGGAGATAGCAACAGCCATCAGCTGAGCTGAGGCAGCTGTATTATATGCCAGTAGCATGCACAAGCTGCAAATCTGGATGTTAAACTGGAGCACATGGTCATTATGGATGCATGAAGTTGGGCTGTTGCACAGTAGAATTTTGCTTCTAAATGTGCATTTCCATTTTGTCTTAGAAGTATTTTTTCTCTCCCCAAAGGACTGGGGAACTGGAATCGAAAGGTCTGGAAATGGATTTATATAGAAGACTAATTCATCTATCTGACCCAGGCCATAAACCAGAGAGCAAGCACCTCCTAATAACTCCAATAACTGAGTTAAGCTACATGCAGTTGGAAATCTTCCCAATGTTCGTATCCCAAGCATACCTAATGGGATGTTACAATGGTGCCAAATTGACACTCCCACTGCCTGATCTTTGCCCCACAGCTAAATGTTTAACCATTCTCAAAAACGCTCATGAGAAAATGAGGAGGGGTGTAACTGAAAGTGCCCACTACTATTTCTGGAAGGAACTTAGCCACAGCACCTGTGGTGTGAAAAACCAGGGGAAGCAAGTGGGCCTAGTTCAGTATTTCTGAACCTCAAAAACTTTAAGATGTGTGGACTTCAACTTGTCTGGCTGGGGAAATTTGGAGGCTGACATCCACCCATCTTAAAGTTCCTGAGATTGAAAAACATTGGCCTAGTAGTGCAAGAACCTACTCCATTCCCACCAGCAGTCCTGAGTCTGCAGCCAAGCATTTTTTCTAAAGATCCTTAAGGTATGTTTCTCCCCTTGCTTGATTTAATGTACCCTCTTTCTATAGTGACCTGCCGAAGGCTGAATTCCTCCTCGGTTGGCCCAAGTCCGCCGCCGCCGCCGCCCCCCCCCCCGCACCCTCTCTGGCTTCAGCATCTCCTTGATGGCAAAGTATGGTTTTTTTTAACACTACAGCAGAAGCCACAATTTTGCCCTCCCTCCCCCCTCCCCCCCAAAACACACCATTTTGGGAGATGTGGAAGCAGTAGCAGAAGAAAATGACAGCGAGAGTTTCCTTCTGGTGGCATTTCGAGTCACTGTCACGGGATCGTCCACTGCCTTCCTTCCCCCCTCCCGCCTCAATCAGCAATTGCTGAGCCTCGTCCCCTGCCTTTTCTAGGGGGGGGGGGGAAATCAGCTCTTCCCCACGAACCCCCGTGGATGCTGGTGCTGTTAGGAAGAGCTCACGGGACCCCTGCCACCCAGCCCACACCTCATTCTTCCAGGGGTGCAATTGTAACTTGGCCTTTCACTGGCAAGCCAACATCCCCCTTGACCTACAAGCAGGTACCTGGGACACCTGAGCTGCTCCCGCTCTCCTTGCACATCCATCACCCTCACTGTTGCAAGGGGGGGGGAGAGAAAGTCCCCTTCTTTCTCAACATCATTTCTCTCTCTCCTCTCCTCCCGCCACCCGGGACATCCCTTACCTTGCAGTGATGAGCACGCCAAGGACACTCTTCCCCCACGGTGCAATGTCTCTGGTGACGGATCCTAAATCCTTGAAATCCGTGGGGGGGCCGGCTGGCTGTAGAGAAGGGGAAATATTCCATTCAGTAGTCCCACCCTGATCTTGGAAGAAGGGGGAGGCTGGGGGAGACAACTGCGATCGCGGGCGGGGTGGGGGGGGAAAGAGAGAGAGAAGCCTACGGCTACTTGTAGGCAAGAGAGCAGAAGGGACTTGAGGTGGAGGCAGATCGGCTGCTTCTGCAATTCAAGGGGCGGCTTTCTCCCGTCGTTTCGGGATATAAAAATATAAATGGAATGCGCTCTTCTCGCTTCCTTGGGTAATGCAGAGAAGTGTGCTCGGGAAGAGCGCCGTGTGTGTGTGTGTGTGTGTGTATGCGTGTGCATGTAAGGAAGGAAAAGGGGGGGGGAGTAGGAAATCTCCTGCTACTGACTGCTGGAGATCCACTGGGTCACAAAGCCTGACGTTTTTCTAGCCAACTTTGCAAGAGACGAAGCAACGGAACCTCGTCGGGAATTTTGCGAAATCCTTAGGAGGCAGAAACGTGTCACGCGGATTCGGATGGGCAGGGCCTCTCTCGACCCAATTGCCAGAGACTTCATCGTTTCCTCGTTAGATTTAAATCCTGCCTTCTCTCAAGGGGTTCTAGGTAACTTCCCTAACGACTTTTACCTTATTTCCACAACAACCTTGAGAGGTAGGTTGGACCAAGAGAAGAGTTTGTCTTCGTGGTACTTGTGCAATCCCTTAACTGCTACTCCACATTGGCTCTCCATAGCCTCATGTAGTCTCACTGCTAGCTCGTGAGAAAGGGTAGGGTAGGTGGTGAGAAAGGATATGGGCTACACTGGGGAATTGAAAATAGTGCTGAGTTTAGGGGGGTAAAAACATGGTCTCTCTTTTTAAAAGGCACCTGGCTGTATAGGAATGAGAATGCCATAGCAGACTGGCAGCATCTATGCAAATAATAAAACATGGTTTGCTTACTTACCTGTGGTTGGCTAATTAAATCACAACTGATGTAGAGAATCATGGAAATAAAAGGGACGTGTCTGTTACACCCCTCTGTTATGTCCAAGAAAATCAATTAAATAATCTATGAGAGATGACTGACAAGCCTGTACTTAAAAATCTCCAGAGATGAAGAACCCTTCCTTTCAGTTGGTAAGGTACTCTACTGTTGTGTAGATCTTACAGTAAGGAAGTTTTCCCTTATATTAAGTGAACTACAGGTAACTGAAGCTTGTACACATTATTTCTGATCCTATTTCTTTTCCTGTTTCTGACCACCTGTCCCAAGCATTTTATTTACTTGAACAGCTCATCCTAAGTTCCTTCAGTCACGAATGAAGGCGAATATATGTGTCCCAGGATAATGTTGCAGGATCCAATCTGGGTTTGTCACAGAGACCAGAGGCTTAGTCTTCGAAGCTTTCGGATTTGTGCTGGAGCCCATCCTCAGGGAACTTCTCTCTAGCAGTTTGTGCTTTGGGCTATCCTCTGGGTGGTGTTTATATGGTCCCTGTTGTGTGTGGGTTTTTTAGTTGTTTAGCATGAGTCCGAAAGCTGGGAAGACTAAACCTCTGGTCCTGGTGACTGACCCAGATTGGATCCTTCAGCCAATCCTTACAGGAAATACCTGTAAATGAGGATCCCAGAATTATACATATAGGTAGACCTTTACTTACAACCATAATTGGGACCAGAATTTATGTTGCTAAGCAAGGCAGATGTTAGGTGAGTTAAACACAATTCTATGGCCTTTTTTGCCCCGGTCATTAAGTGAGTCACTGCAGTTAAGTAGTTCCAGCTTCCCGCATTGACTTTGCTTGTGATGAGAAGCCAGATGGGAAGGTTGCAAAGGTAGACATATGACCCTGGGATGCTGGAACCATCGTAAATTCATGCTGGCTGCCAAGTAGCCAAATTTTGATCATGTGACTGTAGGGATTCTCCAATGGTGGTAAGATATAAGCCACTTTTTTCAGAGTCAAACTGTGAATGAATGTAAGTTGAGGATTACCTGTAGTACTCTTGTTGTAGTGTCATCAAACTGCAACATAGACAGGAATAAGGACTTTGTGCATCTTTGATCAAGTACTTCTGATGCAGTGTTTCTTAACCTTGGCAACTTTGAGATGTGTGGTCTTCAATATCATGCTGGCTGGGAAATTCTGGAAGTTGAAGTCCATCTTCAACTTGCCATGTTTGAGAAACAGTGTAATAAAGCTAGCATGGACATCCAAAATGGTGCCTCTGGTTCTGCAGGAAGATCTCTTCTGGCTTCCTAAAGATCTTCAATGATGAGGCAGAAGCAAGAAGCTAAGTCCAACGCCTCCTTAAGTAACACCAGCTGCCTGCAATTAGTGCAGGTTCGAGTCCCACCAGGCTCAAGGTTGACTCAGCCTTCCATCCTCCCGAGGTAGGTAAAATGAGGACCCAGATTGTTGGGGGCAATTAAGCTGACTTTGTAATAATGCCGCTTGGGGGTGTGTGTGAAAGCCCTAATAAGATATAGCTTCCCAGTGTGGTCCGAAGTATGTCCCTCAAGAGAAAGTTTCAGACAAATTTTCATCTAGGGTTGAGTGCTCATGGATCTTAGCACTTTTTGTAGATCCATTCATATCCACCCAAACTGCACTATTAACATTCAACATAAAAATGCCAAAAATTGGTGTTTTGTGCTGTCCTCTGCAAAACGCTCTGATACTCTTAAAAAGGCCAGGATGCGTTTAAGTCAGGTTCAACTCCTATGACATGAACATGCAGTTTTCCAGGCTACATTATAGCAGCTCCGGTGGACTGCCAATTATTAATTCTTCATCTGCCTCTCTATTCCCCTTTGGACTGGGACGGACCTGGGTGCAAGCCGCAGTGGGAGAGCGGCTTGCTTTTACATCGGTATACCCATAGAGGTGGGAGCTCTATGGGTTATGCCCCCCCAGGGTGTACATTCTGGACCATCCCCCTGGCTCAGACTCTCGACCTGTTGTGGGAGGACGGGTTGGGGTCTGTCCCCGGGAGCATCCAACCGGGTGGCAGTAGGTTGGTCGATGGCCCGAATGTTTCACTCCCTTCCTGTAGAACCTCCTACTGGACTCTTCCATTATGGGACTGCCTTATCTGGACTTGTTGGACTTATGTACAGATACTCCAGCACGGACTTGCTCGCCCTCAGGGGTTCCCCCCTCTCCTGGGTGCGTCCCGCCTTTTTTGCCGCTCCCAGTCTCAATGAAGGGCCCAATTACTGGGACCCTGAGAGATGGCCGGGTAGGGTCAGGGGCTCTCGATTCAAATTTAATAGGAGGCCCCTGGTTACTTTTTTAGTTAAATTTTTTAGGGGGCTAGGGAGGGGGGTGGGGGGTAATAGTTGTTTGACTATGGGGGGTGGCCATACAACCATGGTGCAGGCCAGGCCTGGGTCCGACTGCGTTCGGGGGGAGCGGGGTGTGGTTACATCTGGGGCTCAGGAGCGGGTCGTGGGATTACCGATTCCCACGACACTGGGGTATGGCAGCAGGCGTATGGACAGAGGGCCGTATCGTTACCGGGAGGGCCGTCCCCGCTGTTTACAAGCGGTGAGGCGCTCCGACCCTCTGGTTCTTCCCCGAGGTGCCGGGAGCGAGGATGTGCAGCCTCCTGAGCTCCGGCTGGTGTACCTGAATGCCAGGTCCGTGGTTAATAAGGCTCCCCTTGTGCGGGATTTGGTGGAGGGTGAGCATGCGGACCTGGCTTGTATTACCGAAACCTGGTTGGGCCCAGAGGGTGGGGTCCCTTTGGTTGATCTTTGCCCACCAGGTTTCCGAGCGTTACACCAGCCTCGGGCTCAAGGTAGGGGCGGGGGAGTGGCGGTAGTTATCAGGGAGACCTTATGTCCGCGGGAGACCACCGTTCCTCAGATAGTCGGGTGTGAGTCTCTCTTTTTGAGGTTTGGTTCGGGGGCGCAGTTGGGCTTGCTGCTGGTGTACATTTCGCCTAGTCACACAGCGGCAGCCCTGCCTGAGCTACTCGATGTCCTCTCCGGTTTGGTGATTGAGTTCCCCAAACTGTTAGTTTTGGGTGACTTCAATCTACCATCCCTGGGAGGGTCATCTGAGTTGGCTCGGGAGTTCATGGCTTCCATGACGGCCATGGACCTGACGCAGGTAATTTCTGAACCGACTCATGAGGGAGGCCACACCCTGGACCTAGTTTTTTTATCTGGACGATGGTTGGATGATCTTGGTGGGGGCTCTCCATTTATCATGCCCCTGTCATGGACCGATCATCACCTCCTGCGGCTGGTCTTCCGTTTTACCACCCCCCGCCGTGGGGATACGGAACCAATTAGATGGTACCGTCCCAGGCGCTTAATGGACCCTGATGGGTTCCAGGCGGCGCTGGGATCCCCACCTGCCTCCGTCGCTCACAACTCGGCGGATGCCTTAGTGGAAGCCTGGGAAAGGGCAGCCACTGGGGCACTGGACCGAGTTGTACCCTTGCGGCCCCTGACCCGGTGCAGATCCCAACGAGCTCCATGGTTCTCCGCGGAGCTCCGGGAGATGAAGCGTCGGAAACGGGGCCTAGAGAGCTGCTGGAGGTCCAGCCGATCCGAATCCGACCGGTTGCGGTTAAGAACCTATATTAGGTCTTATCTCGCTGCGATGAGGGTGGCGAGGTGTAATTACTTCTCCACCCTCATCGCGTCCGCAGATAATCGCCCGGCCGCCCTGTTTAGGGTGACTCGCTCGCTCCTTAATCAGGAGGTGAGGGAGGATCCCTTGCAGGGTCGTGCCGAGGAGTTTGGTCAGCATCTGTTGGATAAAATCGCTCGGATTCGGACCGGTTTGGACTCCAGCTGGGCAGAGTCTGGCGATCAGGACACGGGCGGTCTTGTCAATGTTACCTGGGAGGAGTTTGATTCTGTGACCCCTGATGAAGTGGACAGGATTATGGGGAGGCTGAGCTCCACCACATGTTTATTGGACCCGTGCCCTTCCTGGCTGGTTTATGCAGCTAGGGAGAGGACACGAGGCTGGTTCCAGGCGGTGATATCTGCTTCCTTGAGTGAGGGTAACTTCCCCTCCGTCTTGAAGGAGGCGGTGGTGAGACCCCTCCTCAAGAAGCCTGCCTTGGACCCAGCTGTGTTGAACAACTTTCGTCCAGTCTCCAACCTTCGCTTTCTTGCGAAGGTTGTTGAGAGTGTGGTGGCGCATCAGCTCCCTTTGGCCCTGGATGAAGCGGATTATCTGGATCCGTACCAATCGGGTTTCAGGCCCGGGTACAGCACAGAGACGGCATTGGTCGCGCTGGTGAATGATCTCTGGAGGGCTCGGGATAGGGGATGTTCCTCTGTCCTAGTCCTATTAGACCTCTCAGCGGCTTTCGATACCATCGACCATGGTATCTTGCTGCGGCGTCTCAGGGGATTGGGAGTGGGAGGCACGGTCCTTCGGTGGTTCTCCTCCTATCTCCTGGGACGCTCGCAGTCGGTGTTGGCAGGGGGGCAGAGATCGGCCCCTAGGTCTCTCGTTTGTGGAGTTCCTCAGGGGTCGGTTCTCTCGCCTCTCCTGTTCAACATCTATATGAAACCGCTGGGTGAGATCATTCGTGGTTTTGGAGTTGGGTATCATCAATATGCTGATGATACCCAACTTTTCTTTTCGACCCCAAACCACCCCAGTGATGCCCTCGCTGTGATGTCCCGTTGCCTGGAGGCGGTTCGGGTCTGGATGGGGAGGAACAGACTTCAACTCAACCCTGACAAGACTGAGTGGCTGTACATTCCGGCATCCCGGGACATTCAAAATGTTCCATCTCTTTCTATGGGGGGTGAGTTGTTACCCCCCGTGGATAGGGCTCGCAACTTGGGAGTCCTCCTAGACTCACGACTTACCTTGGAAGAACATGTAGCAGCTGTGACTAGGGGGGCTTTCGCCCAGGTTCGCCTGGTGCGCCAGTTGCGGCCCTATCTGGACCGGGATGCCCTGTGTACGGTCACTCATGCGCTCGTGACCTCTCGCCTTGACTACTGTAATGCTCTCTACATGGGGCTTCCCTTGAAGACCACTCGGAGGCTCCAACTGGTACAGAATGCGGCCGCGAGAGTTGTCTTGGGAGTTTCCCGGTACTCCCATGTTACACCTTTGCTCCGTGAGCTGCATTGGCTACCAGTTGTCTTCCGGGTGAGGTTCAAGGTCTTAGTGATGGTTTTTAAGTCCTTACATGGCATGGGTCCGGAATACCTCGGGGATCACCTGCTGCCGGCGTCAACTCCCCTCCGCCCAGTGCGTTCCCACAGAGAGGGCCTCCTCAGGGTGCCTCCGGTCAGAGAATGTCGGCTGGTGGCCCCCAGGGGGAGGGCCTTCTCTGTGGGCGCCCCGGCTTTGTGGAATCAGCTGCCGGTGGAGCTCCGGATGGCACCGGATCTCCGCTCCTTCCGGCGCGGGTTAAAGACCCACCTATTTGAACAAGCTGGCCTGGCCTGATGGGGAATTAATTTGGGTTTTAAATATTGCTATATTTTATTGTTTTATCGTGGGCATTAATTTAATTCTATTTTAACTTTTGTAGTTTTGTATTTTTATTATATGCCCTGTACACCGCCCTGAGTCCCTTGGGAGAAGGGCGGTATAAAAATTTAATTAAATAAATAAATAAATAAATTTTTATTTGTTTTGCTTGTATGCTGCCCTTCTAACCTAGGTATCTTGTTTGCCATTGCTTTCTCTCAGGATATTTTAGTCTCCAGCTACATACTTATCAGTCCTGAGGCTCCTTAGCTGACTCCTCAGTCAGCCAGGTGCTACTGCACCACTGAGAGGGACCCTTTAGCATCCCCCTCTCTCACCATGAACACCTTTATATGCCACTGTATATATAACTGTACTGCATATACTGTAGAAACACTGGATATAACAGTAGGCGGATTACAACCAAGAAAGCCACAGAGCTCTCAGAAATGGAAAAATGGTGTACAGGTGCGATTGAAAATTCCTATCTGCCTATCATGGCAGAATAGTCAAAAACACGATGTTGCTGGAAGGACATTTTGATTCCCACAATGGATGAATGGCTGCAAAAGTTGATGGAGTTAGCAGAGATGGTTAAATTGACTGCTTTGATTAAAGGAAAAAAAACAACACAGTTTTGTTTCTACTTGGAAACTGCTTCTGGACTTTGTGCTTGAGGTGGAAAAAAATGAAACTTTGATGTTGGGTTTTACCGATTAGATAGGTTTGTTGCTATAGAAATGGCTAGTTTATATTAATATGTAAAAGTAAAAAAAAATTGAGGTTTGATGCTATTCTCTTTTTCTACTGCGCTAAAGGGAGTCGGAAGCCAACACCTTTTCTTTCTTTCTTTTGCAGTACACTTTCCCCTTCCCTCCCCCTCCCCCCACTTTCCCACTATTTTCTTTTGGGTTTTTTTTTGTATTTTATATGATAAAAAACTAATAAAAAAATAAAACTATAAAAAAGACCAGATGTTGAATAAAATCTCAACCATTTTTCTAGAAACATAATGTTGTTGTTTATTTAAAAAAGGGAGCCGAGTTGGTTAGGAAAAACACAAGCCATTTGTAGACTATCAATCACATTGTATATAAGCGTGTATGTGTATGCCTCTGTGAGTGGGAGAGAGAAAGAGATTTCTCCCCGCCCCACACAGTTTTCCCACTGGAACCATAAAGGGAAACGAAGGCTAATTCTTCAGCAACCTTCAGTGACTGCATAGATACAGCTGCTGATTTGAAGTCAACAGCACAAGACAGTAAACCAGAAGGCTGGGATCACAAGATGATCTGAGACAAGGAAGGGAGAGATGTCAGGGTCTTGAATGAAAGCCTTTAGGGGAGCCAGATAAGGATGTGGGAAATCACAAAGCAACTGTTGGAAGCCTGGCTTGCACAAAGCTGGAGAGCAGAGACAGTGCCACAGGAAATCCTTTGTAGCAACAGCTGCTGCTTACATTTTGCTTTCTTCCGGCGAGATCTTCCACCTACCAGGGCAGGAGGTGGCAGAAGCCCGGGGCATCTGACAGGACATTTCCAAAGTATGTTTCACATGAAATCAGTGGCGATACTTCAGGGTGTCAGTAGGACCTAGTCACAGAGACACCACCTTTTTCTGGCCTTGCCTTTCTTTAAAGTATTTGTTGGTTGTTGGCAAAAACTAAAAATACAGAATTAAAAACAAGAAAATGAACTGAAAACAATGCCAAACAACAACATTGGGAATGAATTTGTGCAGATATGTAATCTTCAGCAAAATGTTTTAAACCCTCACAGTCTATATAGCTTTACCATGAATGTTTGTGTAGAAAAAAACAACACTAAGACTTGGTTAACATAGCCAAGAAATGGTGAGTTGATCTGAATAAATGTCTCTTTAATTATAGGATTCTTAGACATAATACAGATGTTCCTGTTCCAGGGTATAGGGGTTTATCATGTTGATTTTTGTTGTGCCCACAGTCTATCCAAAGCACTGTCACTTTTTGTCCAAATTTGGCAGGAAATTGTATTGGGTCCCTGGCTTAAGCAGGAGGTTGGATTAGATGACCTCTAAGACCCCTTCCAACTCTGTTATTCTATATTTCTGTAATTGCACTACTGCTGCATTTTGTGAGTAGGGGAGGCGGGCAGCAGTAGTACAGTGCAGGTAAAGGATATTAAAGGTAAAGGTAAAGGTAAAGGTTCCCCTGCACATGCGTGCTAGTCGTTTCCGACTCTAGGGGCCGGTGCTCATCTCCGTTTCAAAGCCGAAGAGCCAGCGCTTGTCCGAGGACGTCTCCGTGGTCATGTGGCCGGCATGACTAGACGCCAAAGGCGCACGGAACGCTGTTACCTTCCCACCGTAGTGGTCCCTATTTTTCTACTTGCATTTTTACGTGCTTTCGAACTGCTAGGTTGGCAGAAGCTGGGACGAGTAACAGGCGCTCACTCTGTTACGCGGCACTCGGGATTCGACCCGCCAAACTGCCGACCTTCCGATCGACAAGCTCAGCGTCCTTACCCACTGAGCCACCGCGTCCCTTAAAGGATATTGGGGACTGCCAAATAAGAGGTACCAATTTATCCTCTGCTAGGGTATTCTTTTACCTCTTTTTCTTATAATTTGTTTCAAAAAATGATTGTATAGTATTTCACCACTTCTCTCTGGTCTGTAATGCTGGATTTTTACTACAAACTTAGCCATCCCGGGCTAGGTTGGGGAAGTTAGGGAATCTTGATGCAATACAGGTAGTCCTTGACTTCTGACTACAAATGAGCCCAAAATTTCTGTTAAGTAAAACATTTGTTGAATTTTGTCCCATTTTACGACCTTTCTTGCCACAGTTGTTAAGTGAATCACTGCAATCAATAAGTTAGTAACATGGTAAGTGAATCTTGCTTCCCCATTGACTTTGCTTGTCAGAAGGTCACAAAAGGGGATCACATGATCTTGGGAAAACAGCAACAATCATAAATATGAACCAGTTGCCAAGCATCTGAATTTTGATCATGTGAACATGGGGATGATGCAAAGGTTGTAAGTGTGAAAAATGGTCATAAGTCACTTTTTTCATTGCCGTTATAACTTTGAATGGTCACTAAACAAGCTGTTGTAAGTTGAGGACTAGGAGGTGTCTAGGAGCTCCAATTTAATTGGAATTTAAATCCCTGCAAAAAAAAAGTGTTGCTGTTTCTAATTGGCTGATTTGACTCATTCTTAATGCCGATTCCACTGTTGTCTCTACATATGATGACATTTCGCCTGAAAGAACAAGTCGCATGTTTTGGAGGAGGATGAGGTGGAGGTCCTTCTGGTGCAGGTACCACTCAAACAGGTCAAAACTGGTCGACATGCTGAATTTTGGCTAACGTGCCCTTTGTGGAACTCGGGGAATCAGTATGCCCTTGCCATCTCATGGTTAGATGACTGCAGTGGACTTTTTGTAGGGCTGCCCTTGGAGATGATTTGGAAATGCAAACGCCCAACTGCTGCCAGGAAGAACAAGGTTAGTAGCATGCCTACAGTGTGAGGTTACTTCAAGATTTCATGATTACCTACAGATTTCTGGGTCCAATCCAAGGATGGTTTAAAGCTTTTAAATCCTACATGGTTCAGCACCCATGGATTGTTGAGCTGTCTCTCCCAACAAGAATTAGTCTTGATTTACCTTTGGTATGCGTCTCTGTACCACCCATCAGCTTTTCTGATTATTGCCTTCCCTAATCTGATGCTTATCAGCTATGTTGGGCTCAGCATTCAGAATTCCCAGTTGGCTTTCAAATACAAAGCTGTTTTGTTTGCTCTGAACTGAACCTTTTGGATGTAGGAAACTCATTCACATTACAGGCTTAAGCCATTTTTGTTATTCCATGTCCGCAAGGAGAAAAAACAAACAAACAGAAAATCATTCATCAAACTACAATACCAGGATTTATTGGGAGTAGCCATGACCTGTACAAAACCAATTGTAAATTTGTTGTGTGGATATACTTAAGATTTTGTAGAGAACATACACCATCCATTTGTAATAGACTATACCCATGTCCTACCTTTATACAGTGTATTTAATAAATTGGCTACATCGCCACCTGCCTCCTTTAGACCTTACATAATTAGTTAACTAGGGCAGCACATTAATCACATATGTAATTTTCCCAATGTTGTCTCCTGAGATCCAATATTTTGCATAAAATGTTTCTATTGCAGTAATCATATATTAAAGAACTATGCAGTATTTTCTCAAGTTACAGTACTATAAACATCGTTAACACCATAACATCTAAACTCATTGTAACATCTATTTCTGCATAACCAAAGCAAGCCAACACAACAAAGCAAAGCCACCAGAAGCAGTTACCTTCCTATACCATTCCAATGACAAAAATCAAGTACTGAACCTTACTTTGCCTCACCCCCTACCCCTGTCACCAGCCAGTTTGGGGGGAATGAGCATCCCATTGAAACTTTACAGTACAAATATATACTGTATAATGAGCACAACATCGCATCACACATGGAAGAGATTAGCTGTAGAAAGAAGGCCTCTGTGTTAGATGGAACATCCAGTAAAATATGACGATCCCTTCATTAGCCATGGGTTAATATAGAGGGAGAGCAAGCACACCACATAAGTCATGTGAAAAGGAAAGCTGGTCAGAAAAAGTATTATTGATTTAAACTTTCCCCTAAAGAAATACTGCATTGCTCAAGGATTTGTTCAGAAGAGAGGTTGTTACCTTTGAATGGGTTTAAACTTCTGTATTTAACTTTTATAGTCTTTGGTTTTCATCTCACTCTCATTGTTTTGTGTTATATGCAAACCCGTCTCCAGAAGGGGTTTTCAGGTCCTACCCTGAAGGATGGATTGGAAATAAACAAAATAAGAGTCCGATCTCTCCCAGTAACTAAGAAACTCCAGCTGTACTGGAAGACTTAACAGCAGTTTGACTTCTATTACAGCCTAAAAGTAGGAATCACACTAAATGTCTTGCCTCCCACTTCCTTAGTTCTGTCCGTTGCCATTCCTGACAGAAGACAGTATCAGACACGGCCAATTGTGTAAATTACATTTATTGCTGATACAAAGCAAAGCTCAGTTCCATCATCCAATTCCCCTTCCCGCCCCCAAGTCAATTGGTTTTGAATGGATGGAGAAAAATCTTCTACTCCCCTCTGGACACATCTCACAGCATGCAGTCAAAAGAACACAGCACCAGGTCTATCAGGAAAAAAAAAGATACAGAAGCAGTTTCAGGCAGGTCTGGGGCCTTCCCTGCTATTTTTATTTTATTTTGGTTTTTGGACACCAGCTCTGCTGATGTTGGAAATGTGGCTTCACATCACTGATTTGGAGGTGGAAGAACTCCAAAGCATTTATTCTTGTAAAACAGCTTCCACTCATGTAATTGTAAGACGACACATCTTAAAAATGCGATGGTTCTAAGTTTCTAGGTCAATCCTTTTTACTACCTAAATCAGGGGTGTCCAACTGGTGCCCTGCAGCCCGGATGCGTCACACGTAGGCCACGCCCGCCCCAGCTCCGCAAAGGCAAAAATGATACATCACAACACGTCACATGATGCGATCAGGTTTGACACCGTGATCTAAATGTTGACAAAAAGATAATTACTGTATGTGCCTTCTTCCGCCGCACCCCATCAATGGGAATTGGTATTGAGCACTCACAGGAAATCCTTTAAAACTAGGAGAAAAAAGGTCTTCTGTGACTTCACTTAGCACATAAAGAAGTCATTGGTAAGCCAGAGTAAATGCAGCCCTGCCTGTATAGAATCTGACTGGGACAACTTCCTTGAGGTCGAGGCACCAATCTTCGCGACTTGGGGCTCTGCAAGCTTCAGAGTGTCACTGGCCTTTTTGCTATGAAACTAGCTATCTTGAGCTAGCACTGCAACTCCTAATTCCTGAGTTACCCAATGCCATTATGCCTTCTGGACTGTCTAAGCACAGCATATGGCAGTTGTACAATGACAACACAAACATATCTGTGGTTATTTTATTACGGGAATCAGGCTGAGCCCAAAGCAGGATGCTCAAGAACTCCCAATTTTAAGAGACAGATGACAAAGTGGTTATTGAGGTTCTACTGATCTGTCGGCTAGGGGTACTGAATTTGGCTTGCCTATGCAGGTAGTCCATATCACAGCCTTTAGACTTTCCAAAAGAGATTCAAAACACAGGCAAAGAGCCAACGAAGACACTTATGACCCAGCATGACTTCTTGATTAGCCAGTGAACCACAAGATGTTCATGAAGAAATTAGTTTAGAAATGCAGTTTGAGACACCTGACCAAAAAGAGCCAAGGTCTCATGTGGTTATGAAGCAAGCATGATGGAATTATAGGTAGTCCTTGCTATATGACTGTAATTAAGCCCAGAATTATGGTTGTAGGTCATTGCGTCATAAGTCAAGGCACCCATGTGACTGGAAGTAATGTTCTGGCCTTTTCTGCAGTAGCCAATAAGTGAATGTTGTGGTTGGTAATTTGAATTGAAGTTTTTTTGCCAGAAACCAGCAAACAAATGCCAGAAACTGCAAAAACCATCATGAATCATTGCCATTAAGTGAGGATGAGGACTTGCCCAGTGAAAATATATAATTCTGTTTTGACAGGCATAGTTTGATCAACTTAAATAGTAAATTCTAGTGATCTGCCTGCTACCTTCACAGGTGAGTGATTCTTTTAAGTTCCAAATAAGAAGAGGCTTTTCCACCAAGCCCACTGAATATTATCTTGGCCTAGTTCTATAGTTTCTAGTTTCAAAGGCAATGCAACAGCCCACTGGAAAGTTTATATGTGCTCCTTGTGTAGGGGTAGGTGGGTGGAGGAAACTGAAGTCCACTGGGACTTCTGTAATGCAGAATTTGCTCAGAGGATCTCCCAGACACCACATCTCTCAAGTAGGGTGGGAGACAAAACAGCTACAAGAAAGGGGGCAATGGAGATGGGGGCAAAGGAGAAAAAAAGGCAGACAAGCCAGGAGGCAGCTGACATGGAGAAAAAAGACCATCTTATCTTTCCTTAGACAGAACACATTAGGGGGCTAACGGTGAGACCAGATTCCACATAAAGAGCATGTTTCCTCAACCTTGAAGAAGTGGCAGGGCATAGATCCTTGCTAAAAGTTATATCCTGGAGGAGTGTGGATGGTTGGAGCTGAGAGCTCATTTCAGACACACTGGGTGATAGCGTGAGCCTGGCACACTTATGTGGTGGCAGAAACCCCCCCCCACTGTTTTAGGTTTCCAGAGAGATTCCATTGCAGAGATAGCAAAAAAAGGAGACAGTGGGAGTTTGCCCAGTGAGACTGACACCCAAGTCAAGAGGAAATGGTAACTGGATTAAACTGTCCACAGTCAGGATAACCAGAAGATTGTTTCTGTGCCTTTTTTCTTTTCCCAGCCTTGCTTTCTACCATTCTTCTGTACTTCTGAAAGCCACTGTATTGGCTGCCATGTTTTTTTTTAAAAGACACTACACATGCACAAAGCTATCGGACCCGTTGTTCGATCGGCAGCATATGAAGAGTATATGGAGCTGTGATGCACACTGATGCGTGCAGGGGCAGCAGAGGCATTGCCCCTGGATTTTTGTCCCTGGGAGTTCAAACAGTAATAGATTGTCTGTTCAGCTACAAACCCTCCGGTGTCCACAGTATTAAGTTTAGTAAATGATGGAATTTTCAGTCTACAGGGAGGGAAGGCAAGGAGAGGCCTTAAATAATAATAAACAACAGTTCGTACCAAGTAGTTGAATTTCCCAAGGTTAAATCAATAAGCCAGCATTGGTTTCCTTGCAACAGTTGTACAAGTAGTCTTGTTTCAATGCCCCTCCTTTATTCCTGCTTATTGTAGACAGCTGGTTCGTTACAAAAATTAATCAGCAGTACGCAAATACAAAAGAATAATAAAGTGCAGTGTGTGTGTTTTCTCTCAGATGCCTCTGGCTGGGCAGGGTGTGTGTGTGTGCGTGCGTGCGTGTGCATTTATTAAAACGAAGAAGCATATTACAAAATATTAACCAGAGGCCGACGGTGGTTTAGAAAATGCAAAGCATTGGCACGAGATGAAGAAGCCACAGGAACAAACGAGACAGACATGGCACAGGACTGCAAAAACAGCTGATGCGGAGTGGTTACAAAATTCTCACAGATGCTAAAAGTATCAAATGCAACATCCCCTACTGTTACCGGCACGTGGACACTACTTGCTACCTTGGTTTAGCCTCAGCATCTGGAGCTGAGGTCTTGGACACAACACAAGAGCTGCTTTTCCCAGATCAAGGGAAGGAATGTTCTTCGCCTACACCAACACACGGGCAGTGGCAGTAGATGTGGAGTTAGCCCCGCTCCCATTCCCATGTGGTGAGGTGCTGGCAGTGGTGGTTTGAGAGATCAGTTTTTCAAAATGGCATCATAGACTTGGTAGACGTACTGGGACACTTCAGGGGCTCGGCACTTCAGAGACAGCTGTTGGAGAAAAGAGGGAAGGGGAATTATTTCAGGAGTCCCTGAGCAATTTACCAATGGTGGATGGTTGGGAGGCAGAGCTAAAAGCTGCACGAAGATGGCCCCAAGTCCCTTCCCCACTTCAATTTAATACCATGTCTGGCATTATTTATTTTATTTATTTATTAATTTAATTTGTATACCGCCCTTCTCCCGAAGGACTCAGGGCGGTGAACAGGGCAATACATATTAAAAAACAAGATACAAAAATTAAAAGCAATTAAACAACAATGCCCATGAATAAATTAGTACACATTAAAAAGTTAAAACAGATTTATAAAACCCTGCTCCCAGCAAGAGCACTAATCAGAATTTGGTTTTTCTTTAAAAAAAAACAAAACTGGCCAGGTAACCTTGCCCAACATGCTAAACCTCTGTATACTGCATGGTTGATGTACTCTAAATCAGACCATCACATTCAACAATAAAATAGCATATTTATCTGATCACAGCATGTTCTGCCAGCATAACTGCCCTTCATTAACCTGGCTTGAGGGTTGGGGGTGAAACCAGCCAGTCTTTTTCTTAAGTATAAGGGTTCAATCATTTCATGGAATAAATGAGAGGAAAGGGACTTGGTGCCTGCCAGATGGAGTGAATTCCAAGCCTAATCAATTATTGCCAACGTGACCATGCTAACAAAGATGAGTGTTGGAGGCGTACACACTAGACAGGCCCAAAATTTGCCAGTCAGTGGATTAAATAGATGATCCATTAAAGATGATTTTGTTTAATCAGGTGACAGCTTTAGTATTCTCATTTGTCCTCCAAATTTTCTGAAATGCGGTTATGATATTCTTGAAAACCTAGAGCACAGGTAGTCCTCAACGTACAACAGTTCCTTTAGTGATCCTTCAAAGTTACAGTGGTACTGAAAAAAAGTGACATGGCCATTTTTCACATTTATGACCACTGCAACATCCCCATGGTTACATGATTCAGCCACTTGGCAACTGGTTCGTATTTATGACGGTTGCAGTGTCCCAGAATTGTGTAATTTATTTATTTATTTATTTTATTACATTTATATACCGCCCTTTCCCGAAGGACTCACGTTTTGTGACCTTCTGACAACCAAAGTCAATGGGGAAGCCAGATTCACTTAAGAACCGTGTTACTAACTTAACAACTGCAGTGATTCACCTAAACAACTGTGACAAGAAAAAACTGTAAAATGGGACAAAACTCACTTAACAAATGTTTCACTTAGCAATTGAAATTTCGGGCTCAATTGTGGTCGTAAATTGAGGACTACTTGTATTTCTTTTTAAGCTGTGAGCACCAGCTCAGTAACAGTTTCCCCAAGGAAATAACAAAGACAGAAAGAAGAAAGGCGAGATCCTACGGTCCGGGGCAATGTTGCCTCAGCAGCAGGACCTTACCGTATAGTTGGGATTGCCAGGTTGAATGCGTAGTTCGGCCAGTATCCAGATGCCATTGGTAAGCTTCAGGGACTGGTACAGCATGTCCTGGCCTTCCACATTTCTCTTGGCTATGGTATATATGTTGTTGTTCTGGAGCTTACTGGAAACCGTATCTAACAGAAGAAAGAAAGCCAGGTTAGATTTCGGAAACCTTCCAAGCATATCACCTGTCTGAGATCATACCAGGAGACAATCGAGAAAATAGTACAAAATGCTATCACTGGATCATGCTTCCTTGCTTGCTGTGCCAGCTTTCTCTTCTTGTCAATTATTCTGGCCCACCATTCAACATTAAGAGTAAGAATCGACCTGGCAATTTACCTCCATTCTGTTTCTGACCCTCTGTCTCCCTCTGCCTGATCGATGAACTGAACAGTGCCATCATGCAAGCTGGTGGCGATGGTGGGGATTTGGGGCTGGGACAATCTCCTAAGAAGAGACCCGCTCAGGTTATAAAGCTATAAGCCAACAGTTCTGAGGAAACTATCCCAGATTTAGGGCAAAAGATGAGCAGCCATTTTAATATTCATTCCTTTTCTCTCTGTATGCATTCATGGATCCAGGTAGACTAATTCAGCAGTTGAATATTTATCAGCTGTTAGGGGCCAAAAGCAGTGAAGAGAAGGTTGCCAGTGTCTGCTATTTGAAAGCCTCTGTGGGAATCAGGGTACTGAGTAAGTGGGTCTTTGGTTTATCCTCCCACCTCCTTCTAACTTGTACTGTACTGGTTTTGAACCTGTAACTAAGAAAGACAAGTGGAGGAAAGAGACAAGTCCCTGCTTATTAGGAGCTTAGAGTCAAGGCCTTCAGGAGTTAACACTTGTCATCCTCACTTGCCAGGGCTTGCTTTCCATTCATACTTCTTCCTTAATTGCCAGAAGATTCCATACTGCACAGTACCCTCCCCAAATGTTGTATCATTAATGTAGAGCAAAGCTGGGAAATGCAGCAAATGTAGCCATATGCCAACAGATGTCTTTTAACAAACGCTTTCATTTTATGTATTCTCCTAATGTAAAATTCAGAAGAAGCTTTCAAGTGGATCAGATTAGTGCTGGATCCACTTGAGATCCTAGAATGATTGGCTTAAGGGGTCATGACTCACCCCCTCCCCCTCACACATATGGAAACATAAACATTTGGTCTCTTTAACTGCATTCACAATTCAATGGGCTTGTTTTGCCTTTTTCTTGGTTGCTGTGGAAACTGAGACACCCAGGCAACTCATCTTTTCCAGGGATTGTGTCCTATGTCTCTATCCCAACTTTCTTCTCAAGAAATTCACCGTACAGAACAGTCATCCCCTTTCCATGCAGAATTAACAGCTGCTCACCACCATGGAGATTTGAAAACATGACTTCCCCTTGAGACTCCTGGGGCAAAAAAGCCTATTATATTCTATAATTTCGGGGTGTGTGCATTATCTTAAGTCAGTGTGGATTCTTGGCAGTTGCCTGATGAGTCCCTGCACAACTTATCTAGTATAGCAATTAAGGCAGCAAGCTAGACCCTGGGAGACCGAGGGTTCTAGTTCCCTGAGGCTCAAAGTCAGCTAGGTGACCTTAGGCCAGTCACTCTCTCAGCCCTAGGAAAAAGGCAAAGGCAAACCACTTCTGAAATCTTGCCAAGAAAACTGCAACAACAGTCCAGAAAGTCAAAAAGCTGACTTGGAGACACCTCAATCAATCAATCAAATCAATCAATCAATCAATCAATCAATCAATCAATCAATCAGTAATCACTTGCATACTGTCCTTGCAAAAATTAATTCTCCAAACTTTCAGTCACATATTTTATAAACTAAGATCTGGTTTGCATTCTGAAGGGTTCCAAAACAGTCCAATACACTTGGGTTAATTTCCATGCTCACAAACAACTTGGAGCCCAAATACAAATTTTGATTCAGAATCCAAATGTCCGTGCATTCTGCTGACTGTCCCTGGAAATTAATTACAGTCTAAATTCTCTTTGACAGAGCTGGGTGAAAAGTACAGGAAAAGCAGTGCCATATGAGGGGATGAGGAATGCCAAATTTCAAATAAATAGCTTCAGGGACTTTAACATACACACAGACAGACATAAAACAACTTCAACTTTTACATTTATTTTCAGACTTTTTTTTCAGGCTTAGGAATTTCCAGCAAAATAGCTGCCTCTGCAATGATCAAACCTGCTGTTTCAGAGGAGGATATATATATACTGGACGGCTGTCCAAAAAAGGCTTTGATAATTTGAACATAAGTACTTTTTTTGTGGCAATTAATATTAAAGTGACATGGAGATTAGAAGTGGCTCTAGTTAAGAAGCCTGCAAGATTTCAGAAGGAGAGTTAATGAGCTGGATTTTGGGGGAAAATGGATATCGATGTGCAGGGAGAGGATAGTAAATCTTTTTAATAGGAGAACCATGACTGAAGCCAGCCAAGTGGGCTGCACCTTGACCTAAGAGCAGGGCTTTTTTTGTCACAGAATGCTCAGAACAGAGTTCCGGCACCTTTTTTGGATGGAACCTTGTAGGGTAGGCAAGGTGGGTTGTATGACATGTGTGAGTTCCGGCACCTTTTTCTTTTACAAAAAAAGCACTGCCTAAGAGTAACTGTAAGCTCTTTGGGGCAGGGGATGTATCCTCCTTATCCCCACACTGTGCATTTAATACATTAATTAGTTTGATTCTTTTTTTAAAAAACTGGTAAGGGTCTCCTTTGGGGAACAGGATCATTCACTTTCCTTCAAAGGTGTCAATGCCAGTCACCCAGCTTTCCTCTCTTTCCCAGTCCTCCCATGCCAAGGCTGATGTCAGCTTCTCAGGGAATGAGCCAGGTTGCTAGGCAACATTGCCTGGCAGTGCCTGACACGTGAGGTAGACCGGCATGGGCATGTGACGGGCTTGCCTTTATAAATGGGCCCCTATGCAGAGTTGCAGCACCACCTTAGCACCAAATGGGGCAGATTATTTGGCAAAGGTTCCTGGAGAGGCACAGAACTTGAAAGGAACACCCCTCCCCTTTTGATGTTGGTTTATCCCAGGACAGCTCAGTTACTCTTTAAAATACTTTGGATTCCATCAGAGCTTCGCTTTATGATTATCTGTTGGAGGAGGAAACAAACCTGCAGTCAAAAGTTTACCCTGGCAGTGGTAGTCCCTCCAGAAATAACATTCTCCAACCCTTTTTCTTTTTCAAGAAGAGTCAAGCATCTGAACTGATGCCTGAAGACAGAAATTTATCTTGTGTTGAATATATTGAGCATACATTTCAGGGGATTATACTGAACTTAAGTCAACTGCTGTTAGAGCAAAAGACTTGGATAGATGGATCTAACCTAGGCTGACTAACTGGGACAATTGATTTTACAACTTTGAAAACCATTTTTCTGCTACAGGTAATACATTATATCAGGGATGTCCAACCTTGGTAAGACCATGAAAGAGCATTGGGGAAGAGATAGTATGAGAGGGCCCAAAATTTCCCTTAAATTTGATCCCTGAACATGAATTGGTACCGTAATTAAATTTTAACAAGCCTATCCATTATTTCATACTGGCTTTGTGGTGGAATGTAGTCTGGATTCCCATGAGGGAGGGGCTGAATTCCAGTGGACAAAGAGACAGCTAACTTCAGATAGTTTGGCTGGGTGAAAGAGAATTAAGATGGCTCCTCCGTAGCAATTCCCAGAGTATATCTTTAGTGATGCAAGTAGTTAGTTGCCTTAGTTTGGCAAAAATTCTGTTTAATCATGAGGAGCAATAAAGGAAACTGTTCAAAAGTACAGTAATTCTATATGTCTTTCTTGGCTCTTGGGGCCTCGCAGGCATTAATCATATAGTTTAGGACATTATATCTGGAGGCCTAGGTACACTGCAGATATCTGTGTTTGTCCCACTCACAAGGGGTGCTGCCAATCTTTTTCAGGCACTTCCACACAATATAATAAGAACAGCCATAACAAAGCTTTCTCTAAACCCGTCCCATCCCCCTTGCAGCTCTCATTATGATAGCACTTAAACAGAGCCTTGACTACCCTAATTCCTGCTCAGCAGAATTATTCTGACATGTGCAAGGGAACACCCCCACCTTGCTATCATTGGAAAGGCACTGGCTTTGTGATCAGTGTCTTAATTGCTACACTTATGCCTTTCTGACACTCTGAACTTAAGTCACTGCAGGAGGGTGACCTTGCAACTAAGGATGGGGGTGGCAGCAGATTAGGAGACAAGGCAAGCCCCAAGCACACAAGGAATTTAACGTCAAGAATGTGCCTTGGCTTAGTTGGACACAAGCCTGTGATTGTGTGAACCACCTACTTTAGAAACGGCATGCCTGCTTTTCTTTTGTAGTGATAATTGGGTATCGGAACATTTTGAAAAGGGGGCAAGGAAAGTGTTGGTGATGTGTGTTGTGTAGGGGGAGGGGGGCAATGGCTGTTGGAAATAGGCAACGCTGCAATAGCAAGCTGAGAAACAAATGGAGTCTTATTCCTCAGAAACCAGATTCGTCCTTGTAACTGACGCAAACATCAATGCATAGACTTACTTTGATTGAGCACGTCAAACTTTCTGCCATCCTGAAAAGCTTACCATATGTATATAACTATATAAAATTGATTTTTCTTACTCTTAAAAATATTTTTAATTACAAAAGGTTGTACAACTGAGTTGAGGCTATAGTAGACATTCTGTGGAAACACAGCATGTAGTAACTAAACATAGACTCAGCTACTGAGCCTTATGGATAAAATTAGTATTGTTGCTAATTAAATACTTGTCTTCTGCTGAAAATAAGCTCAGCTAACTGAATCATCAACTGAACTAATATCTTTCATCTCTTTTCCTCATCTTCCTAATACTGGTTTCCCAATTCTAAATTTTAGATTACAGCAGCCCATAGCACTCTGTCAAATAGGGCAGGCCAATTTCTGGCAGTATTGCACAATGAGTATGATCAATGCTAAGGAAAGAAGGAATGTTTAGTCCAATAGTTGGATAGATACAGTATTATCACACAAGATATAAAATACCACCCACATTAATGGACAATCTCTGTACTATAGATTTATTTCCTGCCAGGGGATTACTACCTTAATGCTACAGGCAGATTTAGTAGCTTCAGTGACTGATGTAAAATTGGAATACAAGTTCCAGGTAAAGTCATCCTTGCCAACAAAAGCCAAAGGGGAGGGGTGTCCTTAAGAGTAATCTACAGCAGAGGTTGAGGGCAGATGTGCTTTGCAGGTGTGAGTATAAGGAATTAAGAAAATGCAGAGACATGGTTGCAACAATTAAACATGTGTAGGTACAATTCCAAATAATGAGCATCCTATATTGAATGGCATTCCTCTAGTTCAGGGGTCAGCAACCTGAAACAGTGAAAGAGCCACTCAGAACCGGCTCCCTCACAAAAGGAAAAACTGGAAGCCGCAAAAAAAATGTGTGCGCATCCGCGTACATGTGCGCATGTGCAGAACAGGGTTTGACTGAAGAGTGGAGCCAAGGCGAGATATGCACTTACCCTGCATATTTGAATTGATTGCTTGAACTTTTTTAGTCCCACTTCTTTTTTGGGACTGCACATGTTAGAAGACTGGGAGCCGCAGGAGACGGCTGAAAGAGCCGCATGCGGCTCCAGAGCCGCAGGTTGCAGACCTGTGCTCTAGTTACTAGGGGAAAATTAGATATGTCAAATAATGAAGCCCAGGTGTATTAATACTGCAATTTTGTTTTGAATTTTATGTTTACAATTATATGCTTTAATGTGTGATCTTATGCTTCCCTTTTAAATTGTTCTCACCATGCATTTAAAATGAAATAAATAGGACTTCCAGGAGAGGAATGGTGAACTGAAGATACTTCTGCAAAAGCAGCACTGACAACTGTGGCAGAGAACAAGGAACCAGTGAGTACACTGGCCCTGGGAACTTCTCTGCATAAGAAGATGATGGGAGATTGCACACATACACTCCAGATGGCTCTTCCTCAGGAGGAGATAGCAGGACAATGGTTTTCTGTGGGTTTGAACATCTGGAAGCAATGGGAGTAGACATATTGCTCGCTGAAGGACACTTAAGTTTGCAAAGCTTACTTTTTAATCACTTGGAAACTGTCCTTTAAAATAATAATAATAATAATAATAATAATAATAATAATAATAATAATAATAATAATAATAATAAGAAGAAGAAGAAGAAGAAGAAGAAGAAGAAGAAGAAGAAGAAGAAGAAGAAGTTGGAAGGGACCTTGGAGGTCATCTAGTCCAACCCCCTGCTCAGGCAGGAAACCCTATACCATTTCAGGCAAATAGCTGTCCAGTCTCTTCTTAAAAACTTCCAGTGTTGGAGCATTCACCACTTCTGGAGGCAGGTTGTTCCACTGGTTAATTGTTCTAACTGTCAGGAAATTTCTCCTTAGTTCTAGGTTGCTTCTCTCCTGACTAGTTTCCATCCGTTGCTTCTTGTCCTGCTTTCAGGTGCTTTGGAGAATAGCTTGACTCCCTCTTCTTTGTGGCAGCCCCTGAGATATTGGAACACTGCTATCATGTCACCCCTCACCCTTCTCTTCGCTAAACTACACATACCCAATTCCAGCAACCGTTCCCTATATGTTTTAGCCTCCAGTCCCCCAATCATCTTTGTTGCTCTTCTCTGTACCCTTTCTAGAATCTTGATATCTTTTTTACATCGTGGTGACCAAAACTGGATGCAGTATTCCAGGTGTGGCCTTACCAAGGCACTGTAAAGTGGTATTAGTACTTCCAAGTCATCTTGATTCTATCCCTCTGTTAATGCAGCCTAGCACTGCGTTGGCTTTTTTGGCAGCTGCAGCACACTGCTGGCTCATATTGAAGTGATTGTCCACTAGGACTCAGAGATCTCTCTCACAGTTACTACTATTGAGCAAGGTACCACCTACACTATACCTGTGCATTTGATTTTCCCTACTACTTCTAAACTATTAGAGATCTTTGGAACAACAACTCTGAAAGATGGTGAGTCTGCCAATTCTGAATGAAAGAAAACATTAACCATAAGAATTTAAAAATCTGAATTAAACAGCAACAAGCTAAATAAAATGTTGAATTGTACAGCTCATATGTTATATTAAAGGTGAAAAAATTCTGAACTGATTTATCTCGGTCTGATTTTTTTTACGTCTCAAAAGCCTGGCATTTTAACAGGGGTATGCACATTTTTTATATTCACTGTATAATATTACCTCCAGTAACGCTTTAAGGACTTTCTGCTGGTACCAGGACTGAAAACATGTTTTATGGATTTGTTTGAAGATTACAGATAGGAAATGGGATAAAGAGATAAATGGTTGTAACCTTAGAGGGGGTGAAGAGTCACCAAATTTGTTTATACTTGTTGTGAAGGTTGGAAGTCACCTGTTTATATATTTATTCTTTTTTAAATTATGTTCCTACTTTTCTCCTTCTCTCTTTTATCTTGTGCTTTTTAGTCCTTCTTTCTATTCTCTTTTCCTTAAGTTTAGTTTGCATTAGATTTTACTATTATAATCAAAATTCTTAAACATTCACATACAAATAAATGTGGCCAGACTCCGGTTATGATCATACCAGTGTTTGAAGAGAAGATGCTTGTTTTACAAGAATATACAGTTGGGACAGGGGTTGTGAGACATATGAATCATGGAAAACTTGAAATTGCCAAAGTTTCAAATAACTGTTATTTTGTTATGTTCTAAGGTTAAGATACACACACACATATGATCTTATTATAAATCCAATGGTGGAAAATACAGAGGAATTAACAGGAGATGGGAATGGCTATATTACAGAAATGGAGGAGCCATTCTATGAATTTTGAATTCACAGAAACAATCATGAGGACAATAATTAGGGCATAATTTATTGCCAACATCTTCAAGCAACATGAACTGAAATTCTATACTAGACTGAGCACCACTGAATGCATAACTTTGGAATCAAACTGACTACATAACAGGAAACAGAATATGAATAAATGTAGTAATTCAGTCAGTCAGAATTTTTCAGATGCGGGCTGTGCAATAGACCATGAATTACTGATGTCAAATACATGGATTAAACTTCAAAAATTAGTCAATTGAATAAGTGGACAATATTTTACCTTGAAGTCATACAATCAGATACAAAGATCAATGCAAGGAATATATTCAATACATTTTATGTGGGGAAAAACTTGACAAGTTAGATAAGAAAACAAAAATGATACACAAATAGATTGTATATCCCTAGTTAGCTGGGGAATTCTGAGAGTTGACGTCCACATATCTTGAAAGTTGCCACATTTGAAAAACCCTGATCTAGAATCTGTATTTGCACAGTTCCTCATCTGAATCTTGATTTAACTAAATACGTTTTGGTCATTCCAATATTTGTTGCAGAGCAACTTTGGATCCTGTGATTGAAAACTTTCCAGTGTTTCAAAGGCTGTACATAGCCACATTCCCAGATAATGAGCTTTCTCTCTCCTAACAAAAAAGGTGGTGGGAAGTGAAGCTTTTCAAAAGTGAGCTATCATTGGGGAAGTGACAGCGTGTGTGGGAATCTGCCAGTCTCATTCAATTTGTGAAGCACATGAAAAATGGGTCATGTGTAATAAACAAGATTTTATTTCATTAGATTGGCTTCCCCCATCTCCTGAGCTGATGTTTTGCTCTCACAGCAATTAGAGAGGTTTTCTGGGCTGCCTTTTCCTCCTGCTCCCCCACTTGCTGGTGTCTGAAGATTGGGCTGCCAAGATTGCACAAAAAAGACAGAGGCAGCAATATTGCCAGCTTGATGTGTCTCTGTTGGGAGCAATGAGGTTGGCAAGAAAATCTACAGAAGTAGATAGATGTATTCAAGATGGACAGTATTTAATATTTTATTGTTATGTATATGTAGGGGTGTGGTTCTATACATATGTTGTATATAGTATGTTATAGGTGTGTGTCATGTATGTGTTTCACTTTGAGAGCAGGCAACTAAATTTCATTTTTAATGTGTGCCGTTGTGCCCACAATAAAAAATGACAATAAAGATTATCTTATCTTATGATTTCCTAAGAAAACGAACTTGTAATGAAGAGGTGGGCAACAGGAGGCTCCTTGGATGTGTACAGATTCTGAATCCCCTAATATCCTCTCCCCACCAATTGGTGTCATTTTAACGCAAAAAAAAATTGAAAACTACTATTAAAAAAGACTTTTTATAATTAAAAGAACACACCAAAACATTGCACAAAAACCCAGGAAGAAAAAATCAAGATCAAAACCTACTCAGTATTGGACATACTCTCACCTGTTAGCCATCATCAGCACCAAGTGGCTGCAGATGTATGATTATTTTAAAGATTAAAAACGTCTTGACAATACCACCTATTTTCACATAAAACATATGTTGTGCTTTACGAGGGCCAAACCCACTTATTGCTCCAGACTACACTGAATGGCTGGCAAACATTCCTGTCAGCAACAGAACATAATTTAATTACATTTTGTTACACAATACTCTGATAGATAAAATAGAGATGATGTGGGAGGTTGGAAAATAGAGATGATGTGGGAGGTTGGTGCCTTACTTTCAAACGTCCCAATTTTGCACTTTCTTAGAATTAAAATATACACTAGAAGTCAGGTGAGACAGAAAGCCTGTAGGCACCAAGAATCAGTGTGGTATTGACATCCCTGAACCCTTATCTTATCCTCTCACAAGTTGTGTCTCCACTGCATGCCTTTCTCTGCCCTCCCCCTCAAACCCAGGGTGGCTTAGTGGTAGAGAATAGAGATCACAGAGGCTCAGTGTGAACAGAAATCATTCCACAGGGCTGATACTGCACCAATACAACAGCCATTCCTGTCCCCAGCTCCCCTCATTTCATGGAAGTAGGGAACAATTAACAGCTTCTTTGGGAACTTCAGATCAGGTGAGCTAATTCTGGTTGAAAGAGATGGTCCAATAAGCAACTACATGCCAAGAGATATAGATCAAAACCATCAGTTTGAATTGCACATCAAAACCTACATAAAGACAATGTAGGACACTGTAACAGTGATGTTATACATTCTGACACCTACAATGTGTCAGTCATTTTGCACTAATTGCAGTTTCTCAGCTATTTTAGAATGCGTTGCAGTTTAGACAGGTAGCAATGGGGACATGTATTACCGTAGTAAGATCATTATGGCCTAGATAAGAGTGCAGTTGATGAAGAAACGAGGTGAAGGTCCTCCTGGCCACTGCCTTCACTTACTCATTCTACCCCTACCTAGGATATTATCCAAATCTCAGATCTGGTCTCCCAGGGATGGTCTTCCTTTTGAGAGACAAGAGGAATCATGATGGATCAAGAGTGACTCCATCTTGCTAATATTTAACTTCAGTTTATTACTTCCCATCCAGACCCTCTCATTCTCCTGACACCAAGACAAGACCAGCACTGCATCACTGAACCAGCACAGGGTGGTTAATGTACAGTTGAACACATTGATGTTACTGCATCCTGAACAGAAGTATGATCTCTCCCAGATCATAAATAATAGGGGTGAAAATCTGAACTCTGACACATCAGATGTGTGGCCACTGACCTGAAACACAGTTTCCACAGACTGGAACCATTCACTCAGGAAGGAGTTGAGCCATTGCAAAACTACCTTCATCTTCAAACTAAGCAAGTGGTCCAGTAGGATACCATAATCAATAATACTGAAAGCCACTGAGAAGTGTAATAGGACAGGAAAAGATGCTTTCCCCCACCCAGGTTCCAACAACTCATTTACCAGTGTAACCAATGCCATTTCAATCACATGCCCATGGCTGAAACTGGACTGAAATGATTCAGATAATGCATTTTCTCTAGATTCCTTTGCAGCTGACTTTTCAGGGAAAGGCTGACAGGTTTATGGTTGTCCAATATGGCTAAATACAGGGAAGGCCTCTTGAGGAGTAGGAGTATCACAGCCTCTTTCAAGGCTGCAACCCTGACACATTCCCCTGCCTCCTAAAAACAACCAGGAGAGACATGGACTCATAGGACAGGTGGCAAAAGTTATATTAACTCTATCCACCAATTGGAATCCACAGGCCAAAAGGAAACTCAGTTAATGACACAAGATAATATTCTAATCATTACATTAGACCTCAAGGCTCTGACAAATCTGAGGGACTTTATGAAAGTGTTGTGCACAATAATCACAGCCCAGCAGGAGATCTTCCTACTCAACTATCTCCAATAGGAAGTTTTCAATCCTAAATAGGCTGCTGGATTGCATCCCAATAAAGCAATTAAGGGAGAAGAAATATATATACGGTACTCACCTCCCTTACTGATATGATATAGGTTCAAACTTGAGTTTGTATCATTTTTAAAATCATCTTTCTCTACCTGCTCTTTAGGTATAATTTCTAGTGCTGCACCTCTTGAGGAGCTACCCATGATTGAGGAACAAAAAAAGTCTGGTTGAGCATGATCTTGTCAGGAGCTTGGATCACCCCTTGTTGCCAGTGGTCAACCAGAGAACCAAAGGAACTGCCCCCACTCCCAACCAATCACTAGGAAACTCCTTAAACTCCCATTGGAATCCATCCATATCCATGGGGCACAATGTGACATAAAAGTCATGTTGAACATGGGACATAGGAAGTGCTACACCAAACCGAAAGAGCAGCTATTTTCATGCCAAATCATGAGTCACAAATCAAAACTGGCAGTTTTAGGCAAAGCTATAGTGATATTTTTTTTTTTGGGGGGGGGGGGGAATCAACTTACCAGCATTCAGATGACATTCTTTAATTTGGAACTGAAGTTCATTTTCATTTGGGATGTCTTTCCATGTTGCAAGGAAAACTTGGCGTTCTGCAGGATTAGAAACTGTAAAACTGAGTTTTTCATATTTTTACAGTTGAGACTGCATGCACGCGCGCACACACACACAAACACACAGTTACTTTTAGGGCTAAGTGAAGATTTATGCAGCATCCCAAATATTAACAAGAGCACTCTCTTTCAGCATATCTTTTGTAGATCTCCAGAGATTGCATTGGGGAAGGGGAACAGACTGTTCCATCCCTCAGTATCCCTTCAGAAGGCCATTTTTGAAGTGGCCACAATTCATGAGATGGCACCATGCAACTAGGTGCTTCTTTTCTCCAACACAAGCTTTGGAGCTCCAGAGATCTACAAAAGGAAAGTGAATGATTGGTGACAGGGGCGGGGGCTTTGGGAGGAGAGTACAGAGTGGGAAAGGCCTGCGGGGACCTGGTGGGATGTGATATGGCCGGTCATAGGGTGAATCTACCCAAATGTTGTACTTGTGACCACGGGTATGCTGCAGTTCTTTTAGCTTAATGAGAGCCTGTTTGGTCTAGTAGTTAAGGCACCAGACCACAAAGCATGAAATTGAGTTCTAATCCCGCTTTAGACATGAAAGCCAGCTGGACCAGTCACTGTTTTTCAACCCAACTCATCTCACAGGGTTGTTGTTGTGGGGACAGTAGTAGGAGGAAGGTGTGTTGGATATATTTGTCATCTTATTTGTTATGTTTTTTATGGATTCCTAGCCATCAGGAGCCGCAGGTCAATTGAGCAGCCATGTAAGTGTATATAATATAAAGTCCTCTGTGTCTTCCCCTGCTGAATTATAATCTGAAGATGGGACCTGGGAGAAGACATTGCTCTCATCCTAACCAAAATTGTGCAGGAGTGAAAATAAAGTTTTTCAGATCCAAATATCCTGCCTCCACTTAGCCCAATTATTGTAAGAGTAAAAGGGCAGACTGATTTGGAATATGTATTGAAACAACTTTAAAGAGTAATTTAAAAAGTATATGGTGAAATAGCATTCAGAAATCAACATTCTCATTGTGGACAAGTAGTGTAGGACTTCAATGGTCAGTGGCCATATTGATGGGGGAATTTTGGGAGATGGAAGGTCATATTTCCTTGATTGGGGAAAACCAGTTTGGACTCTGTAGGTCCACATAAGCAAATGTTGTATTACTTCATTTCTTCATTTATTCTTCATTTATTATTTAGTCCTTTACCTAGGAGAGTGACTGTCCTTCCATGGTATATATCCCATCCCTCCCTTTAATTCTTTCAGGGCCTATTAGTAACCAGATATACTACTTACCCATTTTGCCATCTTCTACGAAAAGCACATTGAGGGGAATAAGACAGCTGAAGTAAAAAACATCAATGTTGTTCTTTACAGCCACCTGCCCCAAAAGAGAAAAATAAATTTGCTATTTTTTAAAAGAAAAAAGACGATTTCTCCATCCTGATTCCTAAAAAGATTTTAAAAATGTCAGTATGGCATAAATAAATAAAAAAGAATATAAAATCCCTTCCTGGTGGGGAAGGCCAGTCCCTCAAAGAATAGCACTGGTATTATTTTGTTCAAATAATTCAGAGCAATTAAACCCCAAGCTTGCTTGCTGCATAAACCCTTCTATACATATAGGTCTTGTGTGATGATCCATTTCCTCAGATGCTCTCAAGTATATTAAAAAGGGACTTGCATTTTATATTGTTTGTGTGTATGAATATACACACAAACAAACATACATGCTTTAAAATGCCAAAGTTAGGGGAAAAAATGTCTGGAATCTGGGCAAGCATATGGAGCTAAAGAATTTTAAAATGCTAAAAAGAAAAGAAAAGCAGACTTAGCTTTCCCACTTCCCAGTTGTAAGGCAATCAATGTTGCCAGATGACATTTAGGTGACTGTCATAATCTATTACTTGACATTTTCTATGTAACCTGTATCAGAATTAACTTAAGAGTTATTAATTCTGACCTGAGGAAGCCACATTTACACATGAGCACGTTTTAGGAGATCATCCTGAACTGGGCAGAGGTGCTGAAGAGCATCAGCATACTCAGCATTATCACATGTATACAGCAATGGCTGCATAATTAAATCCAAGATCTCCAGCCTGGAAGAGGATTAAGAACAAACATTCAGAATGCCAGCCAGGATTTTGTAAGGATTGAATCTGGAAGCGCTGGGAGAAAGCCCGTCTATATCTTTTCCAACTTTAAGGTCTTTGACAGGATGTCTAAATTGGCACCAGAAGTTTTCTGTTCCTTGCCACTGATGAGTGTTCTGGGCACCCAGCAGGAATAGAAAGAGTAGAACCTGGCATTCAGACATGATTGGAAGACAAGTAGAAGAAAAACAATGTTTATTTTTCAAATAATCCTAAATCAGTATGTCAGGATTTATTTGGAATCACTTAGCACAGCCTGCTAATTAATTCCTTCATGGAGGCTCCAAGTTGGTTCTTTTCTGGCTGCTTCTGAATGCATCCGTTTTTCCTGAGTTTCGGCTAAGAGACAGGGCAAAAATATTCTTCTGCAGACTAAAAGAAATCTGGTAAATCTGAACCTCTTTAAGGTAGGGCCATGCAGGTTTTTCCTTCAAGATGTGTTTTAATTAATTATTTAGGCTTTGGATAGCAACAGAAAGAATGATATGGTGACAACACTGGAATAAAAATAAAATAAAATAAAAATAAAAATAAAATAAATAATAGGGAGACCAAGATTTTCAGCTCAACCCCTTTCAATTTGGTAGTTGTAGTACACAAAATATACAATTACAGTCATTTTGAGCTTTACATCTAGAAACCTGGAAAATTATACTGTCAAAAAAAGTCACTATATCATCAACTTGGTATATACTATGGATTTAATAGCTCTACCAATATCAGTACTGACAAAGATTTCACCATGATTTTAGCGAACCTGCCTCAAATCGGGTTTAAGCTGTTCTGCTTTTGATTGCAACTATGTCATTCTCAATGGAGAGCCAGGCAGTAAGGGGGCTTGAAAATATCTGTAAGTAGTCTAGAGCATGGTTCTTCAATCTCAGCAACTTTAACATGTGGCCGTGGTGGTGCAGTGGTTAGAGTGAAGTATTGCAGGCTAACTCTGCTGACCGCCAATAATTCGATCTTGACTGGGCCAAGGTTGACTTGGTCTTTCATCTTTCCAAGGTCAGTAAAATGTGAGGGGCAATTTATTGGGGGCAATTTGCTGACTCCGGTAAACCACTTAGAGAGGGCTGTGAAGCACTATGAAATGGTATATAAGTCAAAGTGCACTTCATTTCCCAGAATTCCCAAGCCATCCATTGTGTTGAGGGAATTCTGGGAGCTGAAGTGTACACATCTTAAAGTTGCTGAAATTAAGAAACACTAGTCTAGAAAAAGCACTGTGGAATAGGCAGAATTATACATGAAAACAAACCAATGGAAAAGATATACTGAGTCAGGAGGTTTAAAACCCAAGATATTATTATTTCATTCCCCATGCAGCTCTTTGTTAAGTAAATGTAACTAAGTGAGAAGGTAGATTTGCACATCCAGCCTTACATGCTACAATCAGCTCTAAGCCACTCTCCCTAAAAGACTTTTTGTTTCCCCATGAGCTCATGTTCAAACTGCCAAGTGCTTCACAAGAGCTTTCAACAACAGCTTTTTATCCCCTTTGGCTGCTTTAATCAAACACGTTTCAGTAGTTTTCAAAGTGTCTGCTATCCAGAAGCTTTTCCTGCCTAAAGGCAATTGCCAAGGAAATCCTGAACAATCCTGCACAGAAGTCTAGGTTTGCAAGACTTTTATTGTGGCAAGATCTTCAGGATATTATTATTTTGGGCACTGAATCGGAGTATCCTTAGACAACAGATTTGCGAGATGAATTATAAAAGGTGAAGGGTAAAGCATTAGAGACCAACTACTACATCTTTAAAATCAGAATACGATTAGTGTAAATGTTTTTAATATTGAACCTAAGATGTCACTATTAAATGTTTTTCCAACTGTAATTGTTTGGGATCAACATATATGATTTATTTAAGCTTGTCAAATGCATTTTTTAACGTCAGACTTCTAATTACATTATTTTTCTAGATTTTAGTTTCCCTTAATTTTGAGTAAAGAACAACACACCCATTTGTAATGAGTAACAAATCAACTGTCCTTCCTCTGCAAACTGAATTGGAGATGGCATTATTTTCCACTTTTCAATTATTAACAAGTTGGTAAGCCAACTTTCTACTATAGTTTAAAAAACAGAAAGCAAGGAGCCAGGAAATTTCCACAGGGATGGAGTTCAACTATTATGCTGTCATAAACAAGAGTAACTTGTAAGTATTGGATGTACCTTAAGATTGTGTTTTGAGTGGTCCACAGCCATAATACTAGAAAAAGTAAACTTACTAGTTTCCAAGGAATTCTTATATGTTCTGAGAATAGTTTGAATATCCCTCATCTATCTAATAGTTGTTTTGCCAGAGAAAGAAACTAAGACAATAGTTTCTTGTATTTTCTTCCAATGGGATGCCACAGCCAGCTACATCCAAATCTCTCTGTGATGACTACTGCATGAAAACATTGCATTTCCTGCTCCTCTCTCTTAGGCACCAACTGGATGGATTCAGTCAGGGCTTTTCAACATTTTCACCCATTGTACCACTTTTAGGATATGGCAACATCCAAGCACCACCAGTCGCCCAGCAAGGTGTCAAAAACTTGATGACCCCCCCCCACACACACAAAAAGGAAAAAAATGATGAAGTACAGGTAGTCCTCGACTTACAACAGTTCGCTTAGTGACTGTTCGAAGTTACAATGGCACTGAAAAAAGTGCCCCCCAAGCCACAGCTGAGCAAGATACCTGCCTGCCTGCCCAGTGGCGCACTTCTTCCTGTCCGAGGTTTTCATTGTGAGCATTTCTGTTGAGGATTGGCAGCGGGGGTGGGTGGGTGGGGGTGTTTGGTTTTTATTTCCCTCCCTCTGCTGGATGGTTGCAGCAGGTTTTGGTCACTTCACATGACCCTGGGACACTGTGACCGTCATAAATATGAATCAGTTGCCAAGCATCTGAATGTAAATCACAAGACCCTGGAGATGCTGCAACATTCTAGCTTATCGGCGCTTCTGGGCTCAGAAGTGCCAGGATCAGCGCCGAGCTCCAGCTGGAGCCTGGAGCTGATCCTGGTGCTCCCACTGAGCCTTGACAGCCCCGAAGAAGCACTGATCCTGGCGGTTCCACTGAGCCCTGACAGCCCTGCAGCTCCAGCCATCTGTCGCTCAGGCTTGTGTGGTGCTGCCACCGGTTCAGCTCATTCCCCTCCCCCACTACCACTTTTCTAGGACGGTCGCGTACTACCTGCCAGGTGCCAAAGTACCACAGGTGGTACCCGTACCACTGGTTGAAAAGCCCTGGATTCAGTTACACTGGCGATAGGTACATCATTGGAAGACCCAAAAGACTAAGAAAGAATATCTTCCACATTATTGCTAGAATTGAAAATGATTTCATAGCACATTATCTATCTATCTATCTATCTATCTATCTATCTATCTATCTATCTATCTATCTACCTACCTACCTACCTATCTATCCATCCATCTACCTACCTCTCTATCTACCTATCTATCATCTATCTATCTATCATCTATCTATCTATCTATCTATCTATCTATCTATCTATCTATCTATCTATCATCTATCTATCTATCTATCTATCCATCCACCCACCCACCCACCCACCCACCCACCCACCCACCCATCTATCTATCTATCTATCTATCTATCTATCTATCTATCTATCTATCTATCTATCTATCTATCTATCTATCTATCATCTATCCATCCATCCATCCATCCATCTATCTATCTAAAAACATGAAACCTCTGTTCCTGGAGACCAAATGAATGAGCCTTTAAGAAAATTGGAACAACGATTCCATCACCTGCCCCTGCCTGAAAGAGGGGATGGATGGACATTCAAGAAACATAATGTCACATTAATTCAATCCAGCTCTAATGCAGAACATGTGAATGATGCCAAGGACATCATGAAGGGCAACACAAAACTTGTGGTGTTGCTTTCCCATCCCAGATCTGCCCAGTGATAATAAAGAATGGCAAGAAAATGAGGAGGAAGGAAGAGAGTAGAAAAAGGGTGAAAGGGATAAAATACTTAAATATCTATATTCCTTTCCACAGAATTGCTTCTGCACATGTTAATTCTCTTGAAGCTGAATCAGCTACATGCACATGCTGCTTTTTCAGAGGGAATTAAAAAAAAAGACAAACGGGAACAGAAAATTCTTCTATCATTAACAGTTTCTTCAGTAACAATGACATTTCTGAGTTCTTCTGCTTGAAGCAACTAATTCCATCCATAACACAGAATTCCTGAACAAGGACCACCTGGAGAGACACAGTCAGCTAAGCCAGCATGTGGCTTGGTTTTAACTTCTGTATCTGCCTGCCACATCTTCAGATAAATAGCGTAACACCTAAGGAAACAAATCACCATAATGGATATATTTGGGCTCCAACCAAATTCTTTCTGAAAACTTCCCCTGCTTTCATACTAGTCCACTAAGGAAGAGAGCTCTGTTACATTTATTTCTAATTCATTTACTTATATCCTGGGACTGAATGGGGGTGGGGTGGGAGGAACAAAACCTACCAAGTAGAGTTGCTTTTTCTGCAAAAGTAGCTGATCTATCTGGGAACATCTCCCACGTGGGCAATCTCCACGGAGTCATGCTTCCTCTGAAAGCACTGATTTATGAACTGGGGATCTTCGTGGGCAGTGGAAGCTGTAGCCAGAGAAGTCTTTGTGTCTACCTGTGGCTGATGTGCCAGCTGTGGTCATCCTTACATCAGGAAGCCCTGATTGCCATATTATTAGACTGCTTTGTCTTTGAAAATGAACTGCAAGCTGCAACTTGCAGGGAATACTGGTCAGACTTTCAGTTGGAGAAATTGGATACTGTAGAATTACTCCCTATATATATATATATATATAGTCCTTGATTTGTGGCCATTTGTTTAGTGACCTTTCAATGTCACAGTGACATGGAAAAGAATGACATACAACAGGCCCTCACACTTATGACCATTGCAGCGTCCCTGTAGTCATATGATCGCAAGTTGGATGCTTGCCGTATCCAACCTTCCCAACTGGCTTCCAACAAGCAAATGAGAAAAGCTGGATTTGCTTAACGGATGAAGCAAAAAAGGTTGTAAAATTGGATAGGGTCACGTGATTACTCACTTTAACAACCTTATCACTTAGTGATGGAGGTTCTGGTCCCAGTCCCAGTTGTGGTTGTAAGTCAAGGACTTCCTTAATTTGAGGTCACTGCACTGTCAGTAAGATTCCAGCCCCAATTCAACCTACAGGCAATCATCTCTTAGGCCCAATACTGCATAGTAGGGATACATCATGTCTTGCCAAGCATGAATCCAAATATAGTCTCAAAAACTGTGAAGCGCAGGGGGTATGTACTAATAGCCCCACACTTTGGAATACACTCTGCCTGGAAGTCTTCCAGGCTTTGACCAAAGGTCCCAAATATTATTTTATTACAAAGAGTTTTCACCCATAGCATCTTTGAGGGCACCTGCTATGTAAGTGTTTGGTTAAGTTTATAAATATTCAGATTTTATGTGACAAAATAAACACAAATCTAAGAGTTCATTTACGGGCTCAGACTGGAGGCTCTGCAGCTCCTTGTTAGAAGCCATTATTAAATCTACACAGCCTTAAAAAATACCCTCCTGCTATCTTCTTCTCCAACAACAACTGGAGACAGAATCCTTCTGAATATGACGGATATGTAGATAGCATTTAATCTGTCGGGTTTCTAAAAATAAAACCAGAAGAGCACTCATGTTAAATGAGTTAAGTAAAAATATTCACTTGGTCTGAATATACAGAGGTAAACAAGCTGAAACTGGAGGCTGTTTTATGTTTTTATTTTCCCAGTTAAGACGTTTCTGGCTCACAAACTCCCTGCTTCTGTAAAAGCAGCTACACACTGCATCTCTCTTGTTCTCAACCCCAACCGGGAGCTTCCACATCAAGGCAGCACTATTTCTAGCTGCCTATCAGTAGGTTCATTCATAACACACAGGACAGAACTGCTGAAGAAAATGATGCTTTTTATAGTTAATAAGCTTCTCTGTTGGGGATACCATGGAAAGATTATTAGAGGAGTGCTGGGAGGGGGGAAGAGAAGTGAAGGAGACACAGTTTGCCTGTACACTGGAATAGAAACCATTGTGTAGGAGGCTATTATTTATTACAGTACCAGAATCAACTCGGGAGCCTGTTGCTTAGTTAAGGCACAGATGTGGAATGGGCAGAGCAAATTGGAACTTTGTTTGAAATTTCTCTTAAGATCGTTTGCTGCCAAGAGTCACTGAGATGGGCAGCCATACAAACTGAATAATTAATAAATAAATACACAAAAACAAACAAACCCCACCAGTTTTCAGAAATGTTGCACAGGAGAATATGTAATCCCTATCTGCCCATAAAATTTAGTCATCTCAAAAGCTAAGTCGCAACACAATCTGTTTTCAGTTTAGACGATATGCAGACCCAATCTTTATATCATAGCATCATGCGCCACCAACCTGCATATTTTAAGAAAATTCTAATATAAAATTAGGTAAATTATCTAATTTTTAAAAGCCTTTTTATATACTGATCATTGCTATACTGAAGTCCAGAAAGTATTTATATGTAATACACCAAATTCCTTTATTTGTCTGAACTGCATAGTTTGCCTGAAGCTAAATTGTTTTGTACCAACAACAGCTTCTTGTTTTATAAGAAAAAAACCTTCCACCACATCATTTGAAAGTTTCTTGACTCTTCAGCCACTTTTGCTTCCACCCCTAACTCTTAATTTTAATTTGTATTAAAATCACCAGAACCAGATGGACTACACCGCAAGATTCTGAAGAAACTGGCAGATGTGATCTCAGAACCACTGAACTATAGTTTTCAAAGATCTTGGAGTACTGGGGAACTACCAGAGGTCTGGAAAAGAGCTGATGTAGTTCCCATCTTAAAAAAAATGAGGGTGGAATGGATCCAGAAAACTACAGACCTATCAGCCTGACCTCAATACCTGGGAAGATCTTGGAAAATATAATCAAGCAACGAATCAGCGAGCACCTAGAGGCAGACAAAGTCATTATTAAAAGCCAACATGAGTTTGTCAAAAACAGATCATGCCAGACAAATCTTATTGCATTCTTTGATCAAGTGACAAAATTAGTGGACCAGAGGAATGCTGTGGATATAATTTACATGGACTTCAGTAAGGCATTTGATAAAGTAGATCACAACCTACTACTTGATAAGATAGAAAAATGTGGGTTAGACAGCATCACCACCAGATGCATTCATAGCTGGCTGACTGGCCGTACTCAGCATATGGTCCTCAATGGAACTACATCTACATGGAGGGAAGTGTGTAGTGGGGTGCCCCAGGGCTCTGTTCTGGGCCCAGTGCTCTTCAACATCTTCATCAATGATTTGGATGAGGAGATAGATGGGGAACTCATTAAATTTGCAGACGACACTAAACTGGCAGGAATAGCTAACACTCCAGAAGATAGGCTTAAGATAAAGGATCTTCACAGATGTGAACATTGGGCACTATCTAACCAAATGAAATTCAATGGTGAAAAAAGTAAGGTTCTACATTTAGGCAAGAAAAACCAAATACACAGGTATAGTATAGGTGGTACCTTGCTCAATAGTAGCAACTGTGAGAGGGATCTTGGAGTCCTAGTGGACAATCACTTAAATATGAGCCAGCAGTGTGCTGCAACTGCCAAAAAATCCAACACAGTGCTAGGCTGCATTAACAGATCGAATCAAGATCACGTGAAGTATTAATACCACTTTACAATGCCTTGATAAGGCCACACGTGGTATATTGCATCCAGTTTTGGTCACCATGATGAAAAAAAGATGTTGAGACTCTAGAAAGAGTACAGAGAAGAGCAACAAAGATGATTAGGGGACTGGAGGCTAAAACATACAAGGAACGGTTGCTGGAAATGGGTTTGTCTAGTTTAATGAAGAGAAGGACGAGGGGCGACATGATAGCAATGTTCCAATATCTCAGGGGCTGCCACAAAGAAGAGGGAGTCAAGCTATTGTCCAAAGCACCTGAAGGCAGGACAAGAAGCAACAGATGGAAACTAACCAAAGAGAGAAACAACCTAGAATTAAGGAGAAATTTCTTGATAGTTAGAACAATTAATCAATGGAAACAACCTGCCTCCAGAAGCTGTGAATGCTCCAACATTGGAAGTTTTTAAAAAGAGACTGGACAGCTATTTGTCTGAAATGGTATAGGGCATCGGTCGGCAACCCGTGGCTCTGGAGCCACATGCGGCTCTTTCAGGTTTCTCCTGTGGCTCCGTTTGCAGAGAGAGAGACAGACAGACAGACAGAGACTGGCACTTGCACTTCCCTTCTCTCTCTCTCTGTCTCTCTCTCTCTCTCTCTCTGTGTGTAACTCACACTGTCCTCCGAGAAGCTGACGAGCTTATTGGGCAGGGCTCCTGCTCCACAGGAAGCAGGCAGAGAGCCAGCCCAATAAGAATGTGTATCAGCTTGTCCAAGAACAGCGTGAAGCCAGCTTGCCAGGTGAGCAGAAGATCAGAGAGAAGGAGAGGGGGGGAGAGGGAGGGAGGGAGAGAGACACAGAGAAGGGAAGGGCAAGTGCCTCTCTCTGTCTCTCTCACTCCCACACAAACACACTGAGTGGGGGAAGAGGACTGGCAGACCAAGGGCAGAAAGAGAAGGAGGGAGGGAGGGAGAGAGAGAGGGAGAGGAAGAGGGAGGGAGGGGGAGAGAGAGAGAGAGAGAGAGAGAGAGAGAGAGAGAGAGAGAGAGAGAGAGAGAGAGGGAAGGGCAAGTGCCTCTCTCTGTCTCTGCCACTCACACACACACGAAACACACTGAGTGGAGGAAGAGGACTGGTAGACCAAGGACAGAAAGAGAAGGAGGGAGGGAGGGAGAGAGAGAGGGAGAGGAAGAGGGAGGGAGAGAGAAAGAGAGAGAGAGAGAGAAAGAGAAAAGGGAAGGGCAAGTGCCTCTCTCTGTCTCTGTCACTCACACACACACACACGAAACACACTGAGTGGAGGAAGAGGACTGGTAGACCAAGGACAGAAAGAGGGAGGGAGGGGGAGGGGGAGGGGGAGGGAGAGAGAGAGAGAGAGAGGGAGAGGGAGAGAGAGGGGGGGGGGGAGAGGGAAAGAGAGAGAGAGGGGGGGGGAGGGGGAGAGGGAGAGGGAGGGGGAGGGAGAGGGAGAGGGAGAGAGAGAGAGAGAGGGAGAGAGAGAGAGAGAGAGAGAGAATATGAATATATGTGGTTGTCCTTACTGGACTTTTAGTAAAGAACGTTTAATGAAATATTTTTATTTTTTTTAATTAAGTGGTGAGGTAGAGGGATAATTATGCTGTATTTAAAGATGGTAGACACTAAAATTGTTTTTATCTGCTGGAATGAAGGAGAAAGGGTTTTTTTCCCTCTTTCTCCTGTCCTTTCCTCTGCCCCCCCCTTGCAATTTTTTTCTTTTCTATTTTTCTGTTTGTAGTTTTTATAGTTTGCACTGGTTTTTTATTTCATAAATACGACAACTCAAATAAACATTTGAGTATCTTATTTGAAAGTAAACCTCAACCCAGCGTCTTTTTTTTTTTGGAGTTCAAAATGCTTTTGTTGCATGCAGAAATAAAAAATTGTTTTCTTTGTAGCATTGTTTTTTATACATAGCATAAAGGTAAAAAAAACAATATATGCAGTGTTATCTTCATTTTAGAAGATAACATTTTGCGGCTCCCAGTGTTTTCTTTTCGGTGGGAAACGGGTCTAAGTGGCTCTTTGAGTGTTTTAGGTTGCCTACCCCTGGTATAGGGTTTCCTGCCTGAGCAGGGGGTTGGACCAGATGACCTCCAAGGTCCCTTCCAACTGTATTACTACTACTACTACTACTACTACTACTACTACTACTACTACTACTATTTTATTTTATTTTATTTTATTTTATTTTATTTTATTTTATTATTATAAAATGCAAATCTCCTCTATCTCCCCAAACCCAGTGTTCCTACCTGAAGATTGTTCAGAGGTTCCATTTTCATGACTGGGCCCAAAGTGTTGAGAGGAAGCGAAACATCAATGCTTTGATTTGGCATCAGAGGAGTGTGAATGGCCAGTGGGGTGCTGGGGATGACTCCAAAGCTGGATGATTGCGGAGGAGAGAGATGAAAGAAGGTGTAACATTCAACAGAGAAGCCAAGAAAGATAAAGTGTGCAACAAAAAGGTGTGTTTAGTTGACTTCAAGGACTAACCTGTTCTTGTTGAACTGAATGGCAAAGTCACTCATGTGTTGAAGAGCCTTGTTGGTGAAACTCATATCCATGTAGATATGTCCTTGCCGATGGCCGAAAGTTCCAGAAATTTCCAGGCCTTTGGCTTTCACAGCCGGCAACCAGACCTATAAAGTGATGAGGACTGGCAATTAGAGCAAGCAAACGTGGCCTCACAAAGTGTCAGAATAATTTCAGTGAGATTTCTTTATCATGATAGGCAGTAATGTTGAGTGGTCTATTCGGCCTATCCACTTCAAACCTTTTTATTTATCGGTATATAATGATGACTGAATCTCAGATGGTAGTGTAGATTCTTTCCAGCTGATTTAGAAAAGCTGGAAAGGAAATGTCTCAAAGTCCATTACAGCATTTTGAACAGTGTTCCCAATAAATTGGCAGTAAAAGAAGGGGATTTAAAGAGGAAATAGCATGCTGTAATTGGCAAATTGGCAACTTGAAGATGTGTGGACTTCAGCTTCCAGAATTCCCCAGCCAGTATACTGCACACCATAACAAAATAAAGAAACAGAACCACCATCCTGGTTTCACTTAAAACCTTTCACTGCGGTACTAAATGAATTTGATGGAAACTTTTCAAAGATACCCATTATAATATAATATAAGAAAAGTAAGCTAAAGGCTCCTGGGAGGTGATGTGCAGCTGAGTTTTAATTGTGAATTCTTAAAGAAGCAGTGTGTGTGTGTGGGGGGGGGGGTTTGCCCCTCCATCTGCAGTGTTTAACTCCCTCCTCAGGAAGTGTTCACTAGACTCAGTGGAATTGGACAATTTCTATCTACTCTCCAATCTTCTCTTTTAGTGGGCGGTTATGAAGAAGATGGTCACTACAGTTTCAGGGGAGGAAACGGATCCCTTTCAGTCAGGATTAGGGTATGGGACTGAAATGGCATTGATTCATTTAGCAAATACACTCAATTTTATCTCACATTGAACATTTCAATTTGGTAGAGATTTCCAGAGTGGGTTAAGAATCTAGTTAAAGCTTTGGGAAAAGGTAAAGAAAGGTACCAGATCTGGAACTAAATCATTAGAAATTATGGCAGTATAAAATGCTTAATCAATTAATCAGATGAATAAAATAAGATATGCATTCGCTGATAATGGGTGCAGAAGTTTGTCAGGCCAAATAGAGCAAAAGGCACCGTTGTTCATCCAGAAACAAAGTCAGTGTGAAACACAAAAGAGAGGCATGCCAAACAACAAAACAACCAGATGAAGAGATAACCTTGGCAAAAGGAAACAGCTCTCTGGCCATATTTCCTCACACATACCGACTTGGGAGCCACATATCCACCAGGTGCCATGCCGATGCCGGAAGAGAGTTCAAAGAGGTCATTCAGTCCACTGCTGACTGCAGCTGGGGTAGGTGAGGGAGCAAATGTGGCTGGGACTGATGATGGGATGAAGGTTTGCCCCACCTGCAAGCAATCAGAGAAGACATTTAAACAGGTGGTACGTAAGACACCTATGTTAAATAAATCATAAAATCGGACAATATTCTGAACATTTTACAACCTGTTCCTGGCATCTTGCTGAATGATCAAGGGTACTAAATTGACATGCTGGTATGCTCTCTGCTTTAAATACCCACTCCTCTATGCATCACTACATGACTGAAGCAGCCACTAACCACGAACCTCTCTTCTCCAAAGACTTTGAAGAGCGAAGGCAAGGACATCCAACCTCCGCATCAGTTAAAGATGAGGAACTGTAACATACGATGGCGAGTGAACTCTCCATAAGGAATTCTCAGTCATAACCAAGCCCTCAGCAACCATGCAGTGAAATGGGTTCAAACCCAGTGCTTTCAAAGTGGACCCTTTGATCATCCAGAGGTCCCAAGGCCCTCAAGTCCATTTTTAGAGAATTGGAAGAGAAACTCTTTGCTCCAAGGACAATAGTAATCCACAGCTATTTGATGACTTTTGGAAATTAGGAATATGAGTTGACCAGTTCTAGTTCATCCAATGACTTTAAAATTGTCTGGAATTTCTCACCAATGGCTGGGGCTCTGGAAGCCTTATGTTTCCCATTTATAGGTTTATGGAGCTCTGGGACAAACCTGAAAGTAGGTTTTTATAAATGACTCTGGTATCCGGTACAAACCCTGGACATTATTTAGGTTGTTTTCCTTGGTTCTCTATTTTTTTTTCTACAAGCAAGTAGTGATGCATCTACTTCACGTGGAAAAATATACTGTGATCTCAGATCTCCCCAGTAACAGAACTCCAAATTTCATGACTATTCTACAAGTCAAGCTTGCTACCAAATTGTCTTTTATTTTCCTTCCACTATTTCACTGTTTTAGATGGTTCTCTGCTTTAATTCAGAGAACATGTTGAGAATGTCTAACATTGGGGTATTTCAGCTGCACAGAGTTTAGAAGAATGGATGGGAAAAGAAAGCTACAGAGTGAAAGCCTGTTGCATTTTAGAAGTTAAAGTTGCAGGATGGGAGATCCTGTTTTCAAATCCCCAGTTAATTCTGAAATATATTGGCCAACATAAAGCCTGGTTACAAAGTCTTCATAGGTCTGTTGTTAGAATAAAATTGATGGAGAAAATACTACGTGTGCCGATACGAACTCTTCCTGAAGGAAAGATGGGATATAAATTCAACAAATAAATAATAATTTTTCAATCAGAACTGAAAAGGAAAAAAAAAGAATGGAGGGCACTTACTGCTGGGCTGCCTCCAATTCCCCCGCCAAGGTCACTGCCAAGCTGCAAGAAAGAAAAGAATAGAAAAAGGAAGAGAGAGAGAGAGAGAGAGAGAGAGAGAGAGAGAGAGAGAGAGAGAGAGAGAGGCAAAAAAGGAAGAGAAAAGAGGCAGGGGAAAGAGAAAGAGTTCATTATGGCCAAGTTATCAGGTGCCAAGAAATAAAGATCATGTGGTTCCCAAAAAGGCCTGGCACACCACTTGTCCCCCATCTGTTTGCCCAGAGAGATTATTGACCCAGGAAGGACAGATAGATCCAAAGATTTGAAACCCCCAAATTCCACAGGCAGGGAAGTGGGATTTGGTTGAAAATACAAGAATATGCACCAAGCCCTTGCGAGCAGCAGAAGGCAGCAGTTATGACCTAGATATGCGTGAACTTGAAAACTTGCTTTTTAAAAAGCCAAATTGCCCTCAGCCTTGTTCCCGCTGTTCCTAGAGAAGTGAACCTCACAAAGAGCCATGGTTAGGTTACTTTTCTTGGACCTAACATGAACCAGGGCTTTTGTCAGCACTCAAGAAGCAGTATTAGTGGTCCTCTTTCTTTGCCTTTGGAGACATATTCATGCTTGCAAGACACAGGCAATAAGGAGTCAAGGGAATGGGATGGGGAAGAACAGCTCTTCTGAACATGGCATCCTTGCTCACCACCATTCCTGTGTGGATCAGTTTCAGCAGCAGTCTCTTGCCATTCCCTGCCTGCCCACCAATGTTCCTGGCCTCCAACATCAGCAGCCCATTGATGTTCTGAGAGCAAAGAGTCCACAAAAGCAAAAAGCTGGGCCAAAAATAAACTGACATATATGCACAGCACTGTCACCCTAAAGTGGAGGTTGCCTGAATGGGTATCATGTGATTTTCTATTTCTGGCAGCTCTCTGAACAATTACCCAACAGAACAAAACCAAGCACTCAAGATATGGAACATGAATTTAGCTTTGCTCATAGATGCTTACTGAAAGTTACACTCACCCACCCTAATAAACGCTATCTCTCCCACACACACACACAAAGAATAAAACATTAACACCTATTCCTTCCAAAGGGGGGAATGTAACCAAGTAAAAATGAGAACTGCTGTAATGTGAAAAGCAATCTTACAATTCAAGATGATAGTACATCAGATTGTTCAATTCTGAGTTCATGATTTTTATAACAAAATCAAGGAGGCAGCATTTTCACATTTTAGAGAATAAGCAACTTCTGCATTGCTTTTAAATAAACAAGTGGTGATTTCTTTAAGATGTAAGTTGCCAAGGTTAAGAAACACTGATTTAGAAGATTATTAAAAATCCCAAAGATTGATTACATTTGTATTTGGCATATGGGGATGGGCTACTTTTCTGTAGCATTATGACAGACTCATTTTCTAGCCTAATATCAGCTATTTGTGATTTTTTATGCTTAAATCTACAAAATGGAAAAATAGATCGAAAGTAGAAAAATAAGACAATTTACTATAGTTGGCTGTTCTTTTTCAGAGACAATGGCTTCAGAAAACAAAAAGATAAGGAGTCAAAAGTTTGCATGTACTTTCACACAGCCTCGGATGTCCGCTGAAATACAAGCAAACAAGGACCAGTCTAATATGTCATACCGACAGAATATATATTTCCTTTGAACAGGATTTGAATTGCCACATACATGGACAGGAATTGGCAATGTGGCATCTCTGGATGCCATAGCACCCACAGAACAGTAGACTGTGTCCACCTGCACATATTTTTTCAGATAATTTATTTTTAAGTGAACTGACTAAAGCAGACATGTCAAACTTGCGATGTCATGTGACGTCGCGCACTGTATCGGAGCTTTTTCTCTGTTGCCAGCAATGGAGTGGGCACAGTTTTGGGATGACGCGTCTGGCCCGTGGGCTGGCAGTTTGACACCCCTGGACTAAAGTAGATAGGGCTCGCAACTTGGGAGTCCTCCTAGATTCACAGCTTTCTTTGGAAGACCACATAATAGCTGTGACTAAGGGAGCCTTTGCCCAGGTTCGCCTGGTACGCCAATTGCGGCCCTATCTAGACCGGGATGCCCTGCGTACGGTCACTCATGCGCTCGTGACCTCTCGTTTAGACTACTGCAATGCTCTCTACATGGGGCTGCCCTTGAGGACCACTCGGAGGCTCCAACTGGTAAAGAATGCAGCCGCGAGAGTTGTGTTGGGAGTCTCCCGATACTCCCATGTTACACCTCTGCTCCGTGAGCTGCATTGGCTCCCAGTTGTCCTCCGGGTGAGATTCAAGGTGCTGGTAATGGCATGGGTCCAGAGTACCTTAGGAATCACCTGCTGCTGGCGTCAACTTCCCTCCGCCCAGTGCGCTCCCACAGAGAAGGCCTCCTAAGGGTGCCGCCGTTCGGAGAATGCCGTCTGGTGGCTCCCAAGGGGAGGGCGTTCTCTGTGGGCACGCCTGACCTATGGAACCGTTTACCGGTTGAGCTCCGGATGGCTCCAGACCTTCGCTCCTTCCGACACGACCTAAAAACCTATCTGTTTGAGCAATCCGGTCTGGTCTGACAGGTTTTGTTTTAATTATTGTTTTAATATAATTTATCTTCTGCATTTGGGCATTAGGGTTTAATTTGTTTTCAATTTCTGTATTTGTGCATTTTGATATTTATGTCACTGTTCACCGCCCTGAGTCCTTGGGGAGAAGGGCGGTATATAAATCAAATGAATAAATAAATAAATAAATAAATAAATAAATAAATAAATAAATAAATAAATAAATAAATAAAGTATTAAAACACTAGCAAATATTTCAAGATGAGTGTTTTTCCATAAGACCTAATAAAACCTGAGGCATCTTACATTTTTTAATTGATTTTCTAAAATTAAAAAAAATTGTTTTACGATTAGCTCTGGGCACCTACAACAACTTGTAAGATTACATAATGGTGCCCACTGACAGGAAAAGGCTATTGATTCCTGGTGAGAAGCTGCAATGGGGAAGAAAAGGACAGAAACAGAGTTGTGCTCTCAGACCCCATTAAAAAAAATGACAGCAATCTGTACCAGTATCAGACTCATGGAACGACAGCTATGGCTTGATGGAAAACAGATGATCTCTCACTCTTTCAGTCTGAACGCTACAGTTTTGGAGTGGGATAATAGCCTGAATACTCATCCATTATGACTTCCTCTTGCGGAAGTGATCATGGGTGGTTATTATCCCCTTTCAAGTAACAGCTATGTTATAACCAGGAAAAGCAGGGCTTGTCTAGCAAAGGTAAGGAAAGCAAAAGCCCCTGTCAGATTCATTTTGAACACGGCAAGAGGCAGAGAAGTTCTGGTACTCTGGGGAATGTTTCCCAGTCAAGTGGAAGGGGGAGAAGCAGTCTCCCCATCAGCCGGCAAGTGAGCTTCTTACATAAAGCAGCATCAAAACAACTTGTGAATAATTCCACATAATAGAGCCAGATGTTTTTATCTGCTTCCATCAGCTCCTGTGCCAAGTTTATCTCATTAAAAGAGCCACAGGCTGGGAAGCCAACCTTGAAAGATACAAATCAAGGTTTCTTGGCTCTTACAATCCTATAACTTCCTTGCTCCTTCTCTTTTAAACACAAACACACACTGCTCCCCCAGGAATTGCAAAATGATGTAATGGGGAGGAGAGAAATCCAATGACTCCTGTTGGCAAGTCTGGGGTCTAGTACCTAAACCAGAACCTAGATCAGGACTTAATCAAGTAAGAATTTGTGGCTATTTACAATTTATATACATTTTAGGTCAATAAATTAAAAAGTGGGTAATATGAGTGCCTACAATGGAGAGCAGGCAGCAGAAAGACTTTTGGGTGTGCAAGAATCAAATGAAGTGCCCCAACTTATATATATATATATATATATATATATATATATATATATACATATATATACATATATATACATATATATATATATATATATATATATATATATACATATATATATATATATACATATACATATATATATATATATATATATATATATATATATATATGTGTGTGTGTGTGTGTGTGTGTGTGTGTGTGTGTGTGGTGTGTGTGTGTGTGGTGTGTGTGTGTGTGTGTTTTGGTGTCATTTTTGTATAACTTGGTAGTTCTGGATGCTGCTATTGTTATTGTTATCCTTGAGACAGTCAATGGTCAATGATTAATACAGCACCAATGTTTGGCTCCCACTAACCTTAAGAGGCCTTGTGATGTTCACCATATACTCAAAGTCAAAGAACTCCCACTCCCACCATATTTTAAAATATGATTGTCCACCATCCATATCCAGTCTTGATTCTTAAAAGATCCACCTGCCTCTTTTTCTTACTCTCCACAGTGCCCTGCAGTCTATAACATTTATAAAATACTTTAGTTATGCATAGCATCTTTATCAGTACCTCCACTAATTAAAAGGTACTTGTACCCATGGAGGCTTTTATAACTCATGGGTAACCAAATGTGTAAGGGATGAGGACCCTTAAGTAAGGCTCCCAAGTTTTTGGAAGGCCAAAGGAAACGATGTGGTAACATCACTAGAAGAGGCTGGGTTTAATTTTTCAGCCCTTTATGTATGTTTTGTGGGAGGATAGAATGAGAATGGGAGTTGGTCCTCAAAAAAAAACCCTTGAAAAATTGTTTGAAATCACCATTTTAGGCCCAATTTTAAGAGTTTTAACATTGGAAGTCGAAGTTCTTTGAATCCCCAAAGTCTTTTTGCTCCCAATTTCAACCTTAAAGCTCACCTCTGCCCCACAAAATTTAAAAAAAAAAAAAAACAGCACAGGCTGAAATCAGCCCCCCCCCCCCGATGATTAGTGGTGGTAATAGAGATAAGAGGAGAAATGGCTTCCTGCTTAATTCCAAATTAAATTAAAACAATACCCAAATGCTCAAATTTCCAGACTGGGGGCCAGAAATGTGTTACAGGGGCTGCTGCTACTTTTTTATTTGAACATAAAAGGGAAGCAAATCTTCCTCCATCCTCCACATCCAGGTCATCCTCAGCCCTTTGGATCTGAATTCCTGGTTTTAAATTTTAATTATTTCATAGGATTTATTCCTATTTTACTAGGCAAAGAGAAGAGGTGAAATACCAATATTTTCTTTTTAGTGATCTAAGTCAACAGCTTTCCTTTTAGCATGGAGATTTCACCGGCAGCTTTCTGAACAGATCACTGCAGCTGTTTCATATTAAAAACTGACATTTCGACACCTCTAATGTTATTTTCAGTAGTGCATCTCCACAGAACCACAGTATTGTCCCTAAATTACACAAATGACCTCCTACTCCTTGCAGATTGGAATGGCTTCGGACTAAACTGAAGTTATGTAAAATTCCAATACCCAACATAGAAAACAATCCTGAGACAAAGTGAAAGGTGACAAGGAGTAAATTTATTTGAAGTTTGCGAAATATATGGGGAATCCCAGGTGTCTGGTTCCTTTAGCCTATTGTTCTTTGGATGGGAACAATTGGCAAAGTTCAGAGAAGGCTGGATCTTTTATGAGCAAGGTTTTGCTTTGTTCCACTCCACAAGTATCAGGGTGAACTGGATTGCGATCAAAAGGGTACATAGTTGGCAGGTTGGATAAATCAGAAGTCATTAAATATGCAGTCTCCAGGAAGTGCTGGAGTCCCACAACCCTTTTTAGCAGTGCTGACTGAAGCTGCTAGGGGCTTTGAATCTGTCACTTCTAGTGGGCTGCAATTTCTACTTTTGACTCTAACTCTAAGCTCCTTCTTTTGTGAAGTATTCAGATTCTTTTCAGCTTAAACTTGCCTTAAGCTACTTCCAGTTACTCTGACATTCCAAAACCTCCTTCTCACAAAAGCCAGACACGCTGGCCAGCTTTGATTAGAATTTTATCTACTTCAAACTGCAAGTAGAAACCCTTATGACTGGATCTTTCTCCTGAACGAAACCAAATGTAACTCAAATATGAAAGCTACCACCTCAAAAATTCAGGCTGAAATAGAAATGCTGGCCCCGACATACAGAGGCAAACTATAGAAGAACTTTAAATCTGCTATCTGGGGCATTTGAGACTGCGTGCAAATTTAGTTTTTGTCAGTGATGAAAGGACACAGACCTCAAAAATTCTCACAATGGCGGTGGTGGCAGCTTCTGGATATAACACCAGGAAGAAGACTGCAGATACCTTGACAAATGCAAAGTTGCAAACTCTCCCTAGCGTTCCTGTTCTGTTTTGTATTCATTGGTTCTGCTGCCACTCTAGAAGGGGTGAGGTTGAGGATCAGTTACTCTGAGGATTCATTTGACAAGAACAGATTTGTTCCATGTTATAAGGCTTAATTCCAGAAATCTACTAAAACCTTATGGACCTGGTTTCCACTGAAAACCCACATCAAAGTGAGCCAATCTTTCCTATGGTGTTGCCAACATCTTGCAATATTACATGGAGCATATAAGTCCTGTCACTGAGAAGCAAAACCTCAGATATTCCTGAGGTTGTGTTCAAAGTCTTAAGAATCTCAGGAGCACACCACCACCACCCCCAAGCAGTTGGAAGCTTGTTTGAGAAGCCTTAGCTCACTTTCCAAGAAACAGTTAGATTTTATTGGATAGCTAAACGTTACCAAAAATGCCTTGCTGCAGAGGGTGAGACAGCATACGGACAGTGCGCACAAGCAATTCTATACATATGAAGAGGGTATGAGACTGAAACTTGCTTGCTAAATTTGGAGATCCAAGCATCAATGTGAACTGCTACACCTATGCAGGAAGGTCCACATCATAAAACTAGGTGCTAACTATCAGCTTGTTGGAAATCTCATATTGTGCTAAACATGCAAATAAATTCCTAGGTCTCTGTAAAATAAATGTTTGGAGATGCATAGATAATTAACTGTGATTGCCTAATGGTGGTGGAAGAGGGTTGATTATCATTTGTTGCAAGTGGAGAGGAGGGTTGGGAATTGAAAGTCATTAGGTATTTGGTCCAATCCTGAGAAACACCAATCACCTATCTTGTATCCAGGTCACAGCTAACTGATGGAATAGTAGGTTTAACTAAAGAATTGTCCATGTATTAAGCCATTAATTTTATTATTAAGTTGCCATGAGCGATCAGGGTGCTGCCTTGAACTACCCTGAATGTATCTCTTTCCGCTAACCCAACATCTCTGGACAGAATGTGTCATGGGGGCAAACTTTAAAATGGTCCCCAGATCTCACAGATTTACTGTGAAGTGTTTTTTTTTTTTTGAACAGACAAGGTGCAAGTAGAAGACAAGAGGGCACTATATCCTTCAGTTGCCTCTGTAGGACATACTGCAGGAATCCAAACATACCCAAAGTCTTTGTGAGCTAGTTTGAATTACTGACTATGAATCACAATTCATAGATAGACAATGAATTCAAAGTCTAGTCATAAAACATTCTAATGGCTGTAAGTGATTTTCAGACAGCTGGACTTGTGAAAGATTTTATATAAAATAAAAGGTAAAATTTATTTTAAAAAGAGAACCTCTTTCTTTCTTTCTTTCTCTTTCTTTCTTTCTATCTTTTCAGAATGAACATGGTAACTCCATAAAAAAATATATATTTTACATGTCACATCCAGAGTCTGTGGGGTAATGATTTCTAGTGTCATCCAACCATCACTGTCCAATATACCAGGAGCAAGGACAAACCATATTTGCTAAACACAAGGCTGAGTAATGTTACAAAAAGAAAAGGCTGTTATGGTAGGAGTATGAGATTTTTGTTCCAAACTTAAGAGTTACGGGCTAATAGATCAATTTTGGTTCAAAAACCACGGTCTCTTCCTTAAAACTAGTTCACCCATGAATTAATGCACAATAAACAATTCATGTTCTGGTTTCATGTAATGGGTCTATACTGTGCCCTAGTTTTGTTCTTATGCATCCCATGCCTGCTCTTCCCAGCTGTTATGCAAAATAACAGCCTCTGTTACAATTCATTATTATAAGGAACTGACACAATGAACCAAAGCTGCCAAGGGTGATGCTAGACATTGTATGAAACATGTGCCTAATGCTAAAAATTTGAAGCATTTTTTCCTTCTCTTTTCTCTGCTAACATCTAGCAAGAAACACAAACACGACACAGCCATACTCCTTGTTTCTGCTGATGCGCAGGGATCAGACCATGAGCCTCTTAAACATTTTCCACAATGTCGTCTGATCTTCTCTGTGTATTTGTGAAGATAATAAAGGCAGGAAACAAACAAACAAAGCTATACCCCAAATAAGCAAGCAAAGGAGACAGTAAACGTGATAACTTGTGATCTGCAAAGCGGAAAAGAAGCAAAAAGAAGATGAACATTTTCTCCTCCTCTACGCGGTAGTGACTTGGATCCCAATGACATAAAGGGAAAGAAGACTGCCAGCAGCCTTGGGTTTGGGTACTATAGAACTAAACAGTTCATATGGATACATATATCACTAAGAATTTTAGTTCATGCTCAGCAAAAGTCAAGCTTACTCACCAGACTATCAAGTCCACCTCCTAAAAGATCCACAGCACCCATCTGCATGGAAGACACTTGGGGAACATTCACTGGAGGCCCCAGATCAAGGTTCAAGAGGTCACCCAAGAGATCTCCTTGGGACGGAATCACCTGAGTTTGCTCCAGGTTTGTAGCACTCATGGTTCCCACAGGGCTGTCTCCTGCATCAGTACTGAAGGCATTGATGGGGGAGGGGAGAAAGGAAAAAGAGTTCCTTGGTTTCACTTGTCAAAGAAGAGAGCAACACAGAAGACTTTCTCTTGCAAGCTGCTCTAAACAGACTTTGTAGTGCAACTATTCGTGTAAAAATAGCCCTTTGCAAGTGGGGAGGGTGTGAACTGTAAAATAATTTGATGGCAAACTATTGCTATTTATTTAAAATTTGAATTCCATCAATATCTACCCAATATATAAGGCTGTTGAAATACAGAATAAAACATTGGGCAAATAAAATCCAATATTAAATAACGGACTGAAAATTTTGAACAGCATCCTTTGGTCATTATGATAGAAAAAGGGCAGCTGTGCAATTAATATCCTGCCGAATAGCTTGGGAAGAACTTTCACTCAAAATTAGCAAGGGAAACTTGAGGTTTTGCAGGGGTTGCTAAACTACAACTCCCAGGTTTCCTCACCATTATTTAGGCCATTAGGAATTGGAGTGCAACATTATCTTCTGGGTCACAAGTTCCTCAACCCTGATTCAGCCAACATGGCCAGGCAAATTCTCCCATTTTCTAGCAACCTGCCCAGAGCTGCTTTGCAGGGTGAGATGAACGGCATACAAATTCAATAAATAAATTACAGATACTCCTCGACTTACAACCAGTTGCTTAGCAATTGTTTGAAGTTTCTAATGGTCCCATCTGGGGGTCCTTGCAACCTGGATTCAAAGTTCTGACAGTCCCCTTTCCCCCAGGTCACGTGACTGCATTTTGGATGCTCTGCATTTGCTGTTTGTGGCATCCTGCAGTCACATGACCCTGCTTTACAACAGTTTTGCCAAAAATCAGCATTTATGTTTGGTTTTGGGCAAAACTGCACCCACAGTAAACCATCAGTTTGCTTAACAATCAGTGCAAAAAAATATAGGCTCCATTATGGTCATTATGGTCTCCATTATGGATGTGATTGCTTATGACCTACCCTGATTCAGGCAATGTTTTCTGTATGGCTCACATTTTCTGGCAAGATATTATGTGACTGCTTATGAACTTTCTTCCCATGTGTTCTTGACTTACAACCATTCATTTAGTGACCATTCAAAGTTACAATGGCACCGGAAAAAAGTGACCAGTTTTTCACACTTATAAATGTTGCAGCATCCCCATGATCACATGATCAAATTCAGACGCTTGGCAACTGACATGTATTTATGAAGGCTGCAGTGTCCCAAAGTCCCGGGATCATCTTTTGCAACCTTCTGACGAGCAAAGTCAGCGGGGAAGCCAGATTCACTACCAGACTAATAACTTAACAACTGCAGTGATTCACTTAACAACTGTGGCAAAGAATGGGGCAAAAATTCACCTAACAACTGTCTCATTTCAGAATGGATACTTTTGCGGTCATGCGTTGAGGACTACCTGCATTGTTTCCATGTCCATGTGAATTTTGAGTCTGTTTTTAAATTCACAAGCCGGCCACATAAAATTGTAAGGGCATCAGGACAGGGTAACATTTCTATGTATGGACTTTTTAAAAAGCAAATAACCGAGAAAGTCATTCTGCAATCTCTCACCTTCCGTGATGGATGGGCAGGTGTTTGCGGTGGATTCCATGGCTGCCTTCCACAAAGGCATTGGGTGGTTTGTGATACACTGATGCCAACGAGCCAATGTGGCAAATGAGCTCATCCAGCAGAGTGGGCTCAATCAAGTCTGTCTCTTCAGAGATCAGGGGCTTCTCTGACAAAACCACCTCTTTGGCAGTGACAGGGTCTGTGGAGAGGAGTCGCCAGTAAATGTAGCCACGATCACGTAGATCTGGGTTGTCAGAATCCTAAGGCAGAAAAAGGTTTTCTGTTAATGGATATGGATTTGGAACAAACTTTGACAGAGGAATACTGAGGTTGAAGGAGAAAATAATGCACAGGAATCTAATGTCAAAAATAGGTCTTTTTAAAATACCGTATATACTTGAGTATAAGCCGAATTTTTCAGCCCACTTTTTGGGCTGAAAAATTCCACTTCGGCTTATACTCCAGTCAACAAAAAAACTTACCGAGGACTTGTGCGCGGCCCAGGCTTTGGTGCTTCCGGGATCGCGCGCACCTCTCCCAAGCCACCGCCGTCCGAGACCTGCCGAAGTTTGGGGAGGTTTGGGGAGGTGCGCGCGCACCTCCCCAAACCTCCCCAAACGTCGGCAGGTCTCCGTTCCTCCGCGCCCTGCCTGCCTGCTTCTTTCCGCAGCGGAAAGAAGCAGGCAGGCAGGGCGCGGAGGAACGGAGACCTGCCGACGTTTGGGGAGGTTTGGGCGCCTCCCCAAACCTCCCCAAACGTCGGCAGGTCTCCGTTCCTCCTGCCGACGTTTGGGGAGGTTTGGGCGCCTCCCCAAACCTCCCCAGGTCTCCGTTCCTCCGCGCAGACCTGCCGACGTTTGGGGAGGTTTGGGCGCCTCCCCAAACCTCCCCAAACGTCGGCAGGTCTGCGCGGAGGAACGGAGACCTGGGGAGGTTTGGGGAGGCGCCCAAACCTCCCCAAACGTCGGCAGGTCTGTGCGGAGGAACGGAGACCTGGGGAGGTTTGGGGAGGCGCCCAAACCTCCCCAAACGTCGGCAGGAGGAACGGAGACCTGGGGAGGTTTGGGGAGGTGCCCAAACCTCCCCAAACGTCGGCAGGTCTGTGCGGAGGAACGGAGACCTGGGGAGGTTTGGGGAGGCGCCCAAACCTCCCCAAACGTCGGCAGGAGGAACGGAGACCTGCCGACGTTTGGGGAGGTTTGGGGAGGCACCCAAACCTCCCCAAACGTCGGCAGGTCTGCGCGGAGGCGTTTGGGGAGGTTTGGGGAGGTGCGCGCGCACCTCCCCAAACCTCCCCAAACTTCGGCAGGTCTCTGGACAGCGGCGGCTTGGGAGAGGTACGCGCGATCCTGGAAGCACCGAAGCCTCGGCCACGCGCAAGCCCTCGGTAAGCTCCGGGCGGTCACTTGCTTCTCGTCTCCTGAGGGAAGGGGGGGGCGACTGGAACGGGCGTGTTTCCTCGCCTGCTGGGTGCCGCGATTTGCCCGGGGAACGCGCGGGCCCCGAATGGCAGCGTGGAGCGAGGAAGCGGACAGCCAGGGCTTCCCCGAGAGCCGCGGCCACACAGGGTATTCCTGTGTATTCAGGCTTGCAAAATGGCGGATCGAGCCTCTGCTGGCGGCAGAGGCTTGCAGAGCGCGGATCCAGCCTCCGCCGGCGGCGGAGGCTTGCAGAACGGCGGATCGGCTTATACTCGAGTCAACAACTTTTCCCAGTTTTTGGGGGTGAAATTGGGGGTCTCGGCTTATACTCGAGTCGGCTTATACTCAAGTATATACGGTATTCTCTACAGAAAAATCACCAGCATTCCTCACATATCTGAAGCTCATTAAGATTAGCCAAGATTGGGCACCCCAGAATAGGACTTTTTAGTGATAAAAAGTCCTTTCTGTAAAACTTTAAATCTGTGTTCCATGGGACACAAGAGTCCATGAGAAACCAAAGGAAAAAAACTAAAAAAAAATTTGCAGCCATTTTTTTTAAAGCTTGACCAAGGATTCTGGATTTTTTTTTTAAAAAAAAAAACACTTGCAAGTTCTTTATCCTGAAAACTATTTGAAACCCTTGGTTTTAAGTAAAAGAATTTGTAAGCCTGTTTTCACTTCTAAATAAATATTTAAAAGTTGCTTTTTAGCAGTCTGAGAGTTCTTTAAAAACGTAGTGTTTTACAAATTTCAACAATGGTGTCAGAATGAATTCAGTGCCCCTCAGGTTGGCTCTCTTTGCACAATTGTGCTTAAATCGATTAAGTGTAGGCAGCATGGTTAGTGTGCAATGTTAACAGTTAAAATGAGTTAGCACAAGAATGGAGGTCTAGAAGTGGTGGAAAGGGAGTCAGTTCCAGTCCTCTCCCCATCCCTCTGTTGTATGATTCAAATAGGGACGAGAAATTGACAGATTCCTGCTCCAGACTGAGGAAGCACTGGACCTGTAGGTTTTATTTAATGTTCTGGGAAGGAAAACTCAAGACTTCTTTACAGACTCTGGCTACTCCCTGTTTGATGGGGCACTGGACAGAGTCTTCTTGGACGGAAGTGGTACAGTTATTAAAGAAACAAACAAAGAGAGCTGCTGGAACACAAAGTTAAGTTTTGTTCTCTGGGTGTAGACTGACTCATCTGTCGAGCTATGCCAACTCATGTAAACTTAATTGCAAAATGTTGGTTTGGGTCATCATGTTCTGTTCGGGTCATTGCTTATTTCTGGAGATCTGTTTTCTCTGATGGAGTTTTAAAACCATGCTATTCATCATATGAATGCACAACAACAGAAAAGCACAGCGAATCCCTTGGGATTGTGATTTTAGGAGTGAGAAGCTACCAGGATGTCAATATTTAGAAGTGTATTTTATATTATCAAGGAAGATATGGCTCTTGAAACTTGTGGAGGCATACTCTATTTTCCGTTTTGGATTCTTCACATATAAATTAGGTCTCCCTGATAAGTTCTGGAGCAGTGTTTTTTTTTTAATTCTCAGTTTCTATAATATGGTTTAACAGTCATAGGAGATTTTTTGTTCCTTTGGATGTCATTAAATTATGACTCACAGCACTTCTTACCATTAGCTGGGCTACTGAAAACTATTGTTCGGCAGTATATGAAGGGACACAGGTTCTCTCTTCCATAAACCTATCACCATAACTATCCCATGACTCTTGCCTCATATTCCAATCCTCGTGCCCAATGACACAGGAACATTTTCAAGGCCAACTGGGTCAGGCTATTATAATCTCTGGAGAGATGATGTTCCAAGGAACAGATGGCATAATAGAAAAGGTTCTCCTCCTAAATCCTGCCAGATGGCACTTTTTAATGGGACATGTAGCATACCTCTCCTGCTGGATTTAATAGAATTGGGAGAGGCAGTCCCTCAAATAACTGGCCCCACGCCATGAAGGAAGGGCTTTATAGGAAACTACCAGCACCTTGAATTGACTGTCGTTGTGGTTCTAAGTTGCGAAGTCGTGTCCGACCCATCATGACCCCATGGACAACGTTCCTCCAGGGCTTCCTGTCCTCTACCATCTTCTGGAATCCATTTAGGGTCATGCCTACTGCTTCAGTGACTCCATCCAGCCACCTTTCTCTGTCATCCCCTTCTTCTATTGCCCTCAATCTTTCCCAGCATTAGGCTCTTCTCCAGTGAGTCCTTCCTTCTCATTAGGTGGCCAAAGTATTTGAGTTTCAACTTCTGGATCTGGCCTTCTAAAGAACAGTCAGGGTTGATCTCCTCTTGGACTGACCAGTTTGATCGCCTTGCAGTCCAAGGGACTCGCAGGAGTCTTCTCCAGCACCAGAGTTCAAAGGCCTCAATTCTTTGGCGCTCAGCCTTTCTTATGGTCCAACTTTGACTGCCATACATTGCAACTGGGAAGACCATAGCCTTGACTATACGCACTTTTGTTGGCAGGGTGATGTCTCTGCTTTTTAGTGTGCTGTCTAGATTTGCCCTGGCTTTCCTCCCCAGGAGCAAGCATCTTTTAATTTCTTGGCTGCAGTCCCCATCTGCGGTGATCTTGGAGCCCAGGAAAATAAAATCTGTCACTACCTCCATTTCTTCCCCATCTATTTGCCAGGAATTGAGAGGGCCGGATGCCATGGTCTTGGTTTACTTAATGTTTAGTTTCAACCCAACCTTTGCACTCTCTTTCTTCACTTGCAACAAGAGGCTCTGTAGTTCCTCTTCACTTTCTGCCATTAGAGTGGTATTATCTGCATATCTTAGATTGTTGATATTTCCCCGGCAATCTTAATTCCAACTTTTGATTCATCTAGCCCTGCCTTTCTCATGATGTGCTCTGCATATAAGTTAAACAGGCAGGGTGACAGTGTACAGCCTTGCCGGATTCCTTTCCCAATTTTGAACCAGTCAGTGGTTCTGTGTCCAGTTCTCACTGTTGCTTCTTGACCCACATATAGGTTTCTCAAGAGAGAAATAAGATGGTCTGGTACTCCCATCTCTTTAAGAACTTGCCACAGATTGTTGTGATCCACACAATAAAATGCTTTAGCATAGTCAATGAAGCTTAAATTGACTATCTACTGTAAATAGCCTTCCTTGTTTGAAAAGTGTTTCTTGGATAAAGCCATGCGACTCGCAAGAGGGCATCCCTGCACTAAGACTGGTGATCTGTTTTCCCTACATTTAATGTGTAGTACCTTTGCTACTACACAAGCAACAATAGAACAACTTATGGAATCCTTGCTATTGCAGAGTATGTCAGCTAGTTTGTTTAGTGACCATTTGAAGTTACAACATCGGTGAAAACAGTGATTTATGACCATTTTTCACACTTACGACCATTGCAGCATCCCCAAGATCACATGATCAAAATTCAGACACTTGGCAATTGACTCAAACTTATGACGGTTGCAGTGTCCCAGGATCACGTGACCACCTTTTGTGACCTTCTGACAAGCAAACTCAGTGGGGAAGCCAGATTCACTTAACAACCACGTTATTAACTTAACTGCAGTGACTCACTTAATAACTGTGGCAAGAAAGGTCATAAAATGGGGCAAAGCTCACTTAACAAATGTTTCACTTTAATGATGGGCTCAATAGAGGTTCTAAATAGAGGACTACCTGTATGTGACAGACTTCTTTCCTCCAAGGAAAGAACTAGATACAGCATTGCTAACTGTGAGAACTGCAAATGAAACCCCTCTGGAGATGGAGTTTGATTACCAAAAGCTGATTACCAAAAGCTAGCTATTCCATGGTTTTCTGTGGTCAACAGAAAGACAGTCAACCATCTCTGCTGTTGTCGAATAATAATCAGAGATGCACTGCTTGCCCATTAAAAAAATGTAGAGGCTGCAATCAGACATCCCAATCTATACTGACTCACAGACATCCTTCCAACTTTAATTTATTTAATCCCCTTTTAAAACAATCAACACCAGCATCCATTATCCCTAGCACTGCTTTTCTTTTTTTTAAAAAAAAATATGATCTCTTTAATGTGCAGGACAGACACTGGCATGGAAAGTAGTCACGCATTGCTGACCATTCCATGTCGATGTTATTCAAATGTTACCAGCAACCAGATGGAAAGGGTTCCAAAGTCACTGCAGACAATATAACTAACCAAGAATTGGGAGGACCTTTTGATAGCATAACCGTGATGCTAACACTCTTTTCGGCATAGGAAGTGTAGGTGAAGAGGGTCTGTGCCTTACCTGTGTAGCAAGACTCAGCACCTGCTGGACCAATTCCTGTGTTTCGGATGGCTTCTTCAAAAATAGCTTTACAATGGCAGTCAACAAAGTGAGCTGCACCTGGAGGAAAACCAAGAAGAAAGAAATGAGGAAGGTTTCTGATGGACAAATTACATTTCCAGTAACAGCTGATCTCAGGAAATATTGCCTTCAGTGGGATATAAGGTTTAAACGAAGACAGAAAGGTTAAGCAACTGTGTGATGCAGCTCTTCCTGCAATTAACAAAGAAAAGAAGCCTTATGGGATCAGCTTTAAATTTAATCTAGCGTCCTGCTTCCCCCAATTGCCAATTAATCTAATGTCTCCAGGTAGCAGTAAGCAAGCCTGGGAGGAAAAACAGGTCTTCCATATTTACCCCTGAGCAGCTGGTGTTTAGGCCATATTACTCTAAACATGGAGGTTCCATTATCTATATCAGGGGTCTTCAAACTTGGCCCATTTATGACTTGTGGACTTCAGCTCCCAGAATTCCTCAGCTAGTTTTGCCTGGCTGAGGAATTCTGGGTGTTGTAGTCCACAAGTCGCAAAAGGGCCAAGTTTGAAGACCCCTGATCTATATATTACTGAGGCTTCTGCCTAAGCTGTCAGAACTATACCAATGACACAAAAGTAAGAGAGATGGGCAGATCCAGAGGAACCTGAGTTATAGACTAATGCAAAAAAACTTTGCAGGGAGAAGCTAATACTGAAACATGAAAAAAGGGAAGATGTTCTGATCAGTTGCCGAGAAGCAAGAACAAAGCTGAGTCAGTAAAAGATGACAGACAAATACAATTAACCAAGACAAACCGTTCTCTGTTGAGATAATATCCTGATTACATTGCAAAGCTATTTTTAAATACCTTCCGGGATGACGTGACAGCTGTCTGCCAAAGTCAAAGATATGAATGTACTTGGAATTTGGCAGATATGTGGTGACCAAGATGAAAATCCCAGTTCTGTCTTAAAACAGTTAATGAAAAGCAAACTCTTCCCCAGCTGCTGGGAATTAGGAATGGTTGGACATATCCAGAGGGCAAATAGGGAAAAAGTTGCACCAGCAGGGGTTTAGCAGCACATGGTAGAGAAGCAGCACAGTGGAGAAACCACAGCTTGTGGAAAGAGAAACGTGGGCAAGCTTTTCAAGCTGCTGAAATCAAGGATCCAGTTTCTTCTTTCCAAGAACTGAGACAGGAATATGGAGGTGTCAGTATTACCTGAGTGCTTTCATCATGGAAGCCTTCCAGGAAGCTCTCCAAGAGCTCGTCTGCATTGTCAATTCTCTCTGCATATTCGCCTACAATCCAGATCATAGCTGCTCGGGCATCTGGCTCATCCAGAGAATCAAGGTTTTCACAAAGTGTGGCAATGATACTCTCATACCTAATTTAACCAAGGCAGAGTTGGATAGGGTTATTATCAAAACTCCTTCTGCTCTAACTTTTTTCTCTCCCAAAAAACAAACCTTGCCTTCATCCTCCTTTTGCTCCAAGGTCTTCAGATCCTGGTTTTAACTATTGTTACATCCGCTTTAATAATCCCCTATCCTCTTGTTTAGCAAGTAGCTTCCCTTGTCTACTTCAAGTCTCTGCAAAGCACCCCATCCCATGGTCCCATACCTGCTTTCCACTTCTTGAATAATTATTGGTATTTCAGATCATTAATCACTAGTATTGATGAAGGGATGTAGGTTTTAGCAGTGGTACGTATCAAAGGAGGTTGTTATCTTTGTTGACCACAAGTTCAATATGAACCAGTATTGTGATTCAAATGCTAAAAAGGCAAATGAATTTTTTCCCCCAATCTATTTTGCCCTGGTCAGACATAATGTTGTAGTGTTGTGTCCAATTCCGGACACTCTAGTCTAAAAAGAATATTGACCAATTGGAACAAGTTCAGAAAAGAGCTATCAAAATGGTGAGAGGTCTCGGTATACCAAGCTCTTTGAAGAACATTTAATGTATCCATGTACATTTTGTATACAGAAGAGATGAATGAGGGGAAATATGATGAAAACTCTAAAAGGCTATCAAATGGAAGTGAAATTATTCTCTACTGCCCCAGAGGGAAAGAAGAACCAATGGGTTAAAACCATAAAGTAGGAGGTTCAGCCTAGACACCATGAGGAACTTTCTGAGTGTACAAGCTGTCAATTTGTAGTACAGGTTGTCACATGAAGTGGTGAATTCTTTTTCAGAGAATGCATGGATTCTTATCTGTCAGAAATGCATATCTGTTATCTGTCAGAAATGCTCCAATGGAAGAGGAGTTGGACTAAACGGATTCTAAATTCCCTTCCCACTTTGTGATTCTAAATCTATGGACAGTAATGCATTCACTGTATTTAATCAGGGCCACCTGATTTTTCTCAAATTGAGTTGCCCTGTCTCTACTCATTCAGGTGTTCCTCCACTAGGTCACTAAAGCCATACAAATTGGCATCCCTTTATGTAAGCCCCAATTAATATTGGCAAGGTCGCTTCTGCACACTTCATTTGGTATTTGTACTTACTTGTTGGGATACTTCCGGAAGATGTCTCGGATGACCACGATGGCTTCCTGCACTACATAGTTGACCTTGGTCTGGATGAGATCCAGAAGTGTGCTCACGCAGCGCTCAGCAGATTGCTGTCAAAAAGGACACAACAGAGCAGAAATCTTCAAGTAGAAAGTCAGCTGGAGTATAAAGGCTAACCTGGATATGCCTCTCGATTCGATAACTTCACCTACATATATCACATCCACTTCCTTTTTAGATTTATTTATTTATTTTAGTGGATGGCAAAAGTGTTAAAAAGTACTTCTCAATGAGCAAATATGGAACTATTTACTATATTCACAAATTCAAAAGTAGACTGTTTGTACAGTCAGTACATGTGGAACTGCATAGAGTCTCTGGGGTTTCCCTGATATGCGCTCAGAGGGCGTCCCTTGGGCAACTAAACAGATTCTTCCACAATGGTAGCCAGACAGTCCTTGTGATCTCCTGGCTTAAAACACATCACTATGAGAAGACCTCCCTTTTTAGAAATCAGAAAGCAGTGATCATGTTCCACCCATTCAGAAGAAACTGTCCTTGCATGGCAAACATCCCTAAATGGCATATTTGATAAATGGAGATTGTACACTATACTCGAAACACATTTGCTGCTAACACCATTAATATTTTTTTAAAGTTATGGAAACTGTCTTAGGCGCATTTATCAGTTTATTAATGAATGAATGACTGTACATCTTTGTGTGATGGCTCTTTCTAATCATATAGACCAGACATGTCAAACACAAGGCCCGGGGGCCGGATCCGGCCCACGAAGTGGTTTCATGTGGCCCGTGAAGCCATCCTGGAAACAGTGAGGGAATGGCCCCCGCTGCCTTGGCCCTGGCCCAGAGACCCTCCTTCTGCCAGAGACCCTCAGCTCTGTCCCACTCCTGCCCAGGCCCCCATAGGCACCCTTGATGCGGACGATGTAGAGCTGGCCATGCCCACCCAGTAGGCCATACGCACTCTAGCCACGCCCACCCAGTAGGCCACGCCCACCCTGGACATACCCACCTGGCCCCCTGATGCGGCCCTCAGTGAAATTGAGTTTGACACCCCTGATATAGACAAAAAGGACCACCTTTCCTCAAGTGTCAGTATACCGTACATTTCAGGGCCTTACTTAATCAGCCTCCCTTGAAGACAGGTATTTTCCCCAAGGTTTTCATAGATTTGAATATTTCTGGTTTAGTAGAAACCATTGTTGATACAAGAGTCTGTCCAACATGAATCACTGTCCTAGGAAATGCAGTGGGAATTAGTCTCCAACCTCCCTGATAAAGAGACCACGGAGAAGCTCCGCCTGTCTCAACCAATCATCTAATCTTAAACTACAGCCTAATGGCAAATACAGTAGCTTCCTTTATGTCTAATGCTACAATGTTTAGGTGGGCTTCCATGTCTAAGGAAAAAACAACAACCTACAGCTAGTCCTCAACTTACAACCATTAATTTAGTGACTGTTCAAAGTTACAAGGGCACCGAAAAAGTGGATTATGAATGTTTTTCACACTTATGACTGTTGTGGCATCCCCACGGTCACATGATCAAAACCTAGGCACTTGGCAACTGGCTAGCTCCTGACAAGCAAAGTCAATGGAGGAAGCCAGATTTATTTTTATTTATTTTATTTATTTTAATTCCATTTATATCCCGCCCTTCTCCGAAGACTCAGGGCGGCTTACAAGCTTAGCAGTAGCTAAGCAGTAGATTTACTTAATGACTGTATGATTCACTTAACAAATGCAGTGATTCGCTTAATAACTGTGGCAAAAAAAGGTCATAACAGGGGACAAAAGTCACTTAACCACCACCTCATTTACCAATAGAAATATTGGGCTCAATTGTGGTCATGAGTCAAAAACTACCTGCATAGCCTAACAGCAGAGCACTATATCCCATGGAAAAGCCAGGCATTCCTCCATTTGTCCTAGAAACTCGAAATGTATCTAAATAGTAATCCTTTTGAAATTGCTATCTGCTGAACCGAACATGAAATCTTGCCGATTCATCCTCAAATATTTGCCCTTTTTTTAAAAGAAAAGGCATTTCCCAGTGTTGGCTCCTATGTTGGTTAAGCTTAATAAATAACAAATCATGTTTATTGTTAGAAAAGCTGCTAGGGAGTTTGGCGGGGCTGGCAATGGTAGAGGAGGTCAGTCTGTTCCAGAGATAAATGCATTTTAAATTATAACAGTTCCCCGCTGACTGAATGGTGCTGTCTAAATCAAGGGCTCTGAAAGCAGAGAGAACAATAAAAGACAGGATTTCCCAAAGGACTGAAAGCTGACATATATGTTTTTGTAGTGTGAAGTGAAGATCAAAATGCTGAAAATGTTCTCTTTTAGGATGAGTAAGAAAAAAGAATTTACTATGCTCAGATACTCTATTCCCCAACCATATTTTTGTGCAGTGGTGCCCCCCCAAGGAGGTGTGTCAAAGAAAAAAACACCCCAACACTCTCAAAGCATGTAAAAAGAGCAGAGATTTGATCACACAGTTGCAGCCACCTCATTTCCTTTTTTTGACCTCATCTTCCAGCACTGACATCATGAATCCACCAGAATTGACTGTGGTGCTTGTGTGTTACACCAAGTGATCTGGACAGACTCGAACACTGGTTGCTATCTAACAAAATGAAATTCAATTGTGAAAAAAGTAAGGTTCTACATTTAGGCAGGAAAAATCAAATGCACAGGTATAGTATAGGTGGTACCTTGCTCAATAGTAGTAACTGTGAGAGGGATCTCGGAGTCCTAGTGGACAATCACTTAAATATGAGCCAGCCGTGTGCTGCAGCTGCCAAAAAAGCCAACACAGTGCTAGGCTGCATTAACAGAGGGATAGAATCAAGATCATGTGAAGTACTACTACCACTTTACAATGCTTTGGTAAGGCCACACCTGGAATACTGCATCCAGTTTTGGTCACCACGGTGTAAAAAAGATGTTGAGACTCTAGAAAGAGTACAGAGAAGAGCAACAAAGATGATTGGGGGACTGGAGGCTAAAACTTATAGGGAACGGTTGCTAGAATTGGGTATCTGTAGTTTAACGAAGAGAAGGGTGAGGGGTGACATGATAGCAGTGTTCCAATATCTCAGGGGCTGCCACAAAGAAGAGGGAGCCAAGCTATTCTCCAAAGCGCCCGAAGGCAGGACAAGAAGCAACGGATGGAAACTAGTCAAGGAGAGAAGCAACCTAGAACTAAGGAGAAACTTCCTGACAGTTAGAACAATTAACCAGTGGAACAACCTGCCTCCAGAAGTGGTGAATGCCCCAACACTGGAAGTTTTTAAGAAGAGACTGGACAGCCATTTGCCTGAAATGGTATAGGGTTTCCTGCCTGAGCAGGGGGTTGGACTAGATGACCTCCAAGTCCCTTCCAACTACTTCTTCTTCTTCTTCTTCTTCTTCTTCTTCTTCTTCTTCTTCTTCTTCTTCTTCTTCTTCTTATTATTATTATTATTATTATTATTATTATTATTATTATTATTATTATTATTATTATTATTATTATTCTTATTCTTATTCTTATTCTTATTATTATATCTGGGCCACATATGATGTCAACTTTGTTTTTAAAGCTATTTGTTTTCAAAGCATAACCCTTACAGTTCATCTCCTGAACTGACGTTCAGTCAGCTACAGCAATTACAACATACAAAAAGCAAAATCAGGGAAGAAAAGCTTCTCACTTCAACTTTGATGGCACATCGTCCAATGGCACGGACAGCTTTGCGGACAAAGTCCACATCTACTTCTGTGGCGTACTCCTTCAGTTCTGCTAAAACCTGTTGGAAATAAGTAAAAAAACAAAACAACAAACAAACTCAGATTAAATCTGAGTGTGGCACTATTTCTATGTTGCCCTTGTCCCCTATTGGCTTGCTACCACTGATATGATCCAATAAAATGGAAACAAGTTTACAAGTTTCTAGACCACCTGTTACAAAGAAATACAAACACATTGGAAATGTATTACAGCAGGAGATGGTAATCATTTTAAGCCAGTGGGAAGATTTGGAATACTGGGACCATGTTCTGGGCATTCACATCAAAGAATTCCCAGGGTAGGAATGGCCATACCCATAGATCCATTTATCAGAAGGCCAACCAAGCAGAGGGCTGTAGCCACACCCTTATTATTGTCTAAGAATGTTTAGGTTGGGTTCAAGTCATGCAGCATACAGACTTGTCAGAGAAAAGAACTAAAAGAAGGCAGGGAGCTGGACACAGTCAAGAAATGTGTTATTTGTCACAATGTCACCCCAAGGCACCAAGCTGAGGGGTGGGGTGGTCAGGGATTACAAGTAATGGCAAAGCTAATGGCAAACTATTTATTGGAAGACATTTTCTAGACAAATATGAAATGAGACCCATTGGCTCCCAGACTGACCTGAGCAATGTTGGCCTGGGATGCTAAGCGAATCATGATATCGAGTTTCTCCAGCTTCACGTAGATGGGGTCATTGTATTTCACAAAAAACACCTTGATCTCTTGCTTTAAGATTTCAGGCCTGGGAAAGGAATGAGCGCGCACACACACTAAAATTATCACTGAGCTGCACTCTTGTTCATTCCTTACAAAAGGCAGATTTGCATTTGTTTTCCAGTTATAGAACTGCCATGCATACTAACAGGAGATATGAAAGCAACTCTAGTCAGCTTCCTATCACCTACTTGTACCTCTGAATATGATGGATTATATTATCCTAGTTAGCACAGACACTGTACTGGCTGGGAATAATGGGAGATATAATCCAACCTACCAGGAAATCTGGCAGGTGAGGAAAAGCTGTATTAAATCGCTGGCAAATAGAACGATAACAGTAGTCCAAATTTCTCTATTTGCCCCCGTTAATGGCATTTCAAACTATTTACCAGGAGTGCACTTTTTGTGAGCCAATGCTATTAAATAATTCTGTTTTAACACATCCCTGAAGCTGCAGAATACCAGGATCAGCCCAAGTTGAACAAACAAAGCTGTCTCATATGCAGTTATTCAATCAGAATCTTTGAAACAACATCCTTCCTTGTGCCTGACCTTTTCTGCACAATCAAGTTGATGTTCCTCAAAGCCACGTATTGGACCTCAGGCTCGCCGGACAGCAAGGTGACCAGTGGAGGGGCCAATTTCTTCAGCAACATGTTGTAATAGTCAGAATCCTTGGGAAGGAGCTCTAGGAATTTCATTAGGACTTTGACAGCCGAAAGCACAACAGCGGAGTTGGCATGAGAGAGGCGAGGCGTCACCCGTTCGCATATGCTGCCAAAGAAGAGAAATAAGAATAGAGGCTAAGGCTGTTCTTTTCTCCTGGAAAACCCTGGCTATGCTGGAGAAACACATTTTGATAACCCAAAATTAGCAAGCAACACAGTGGGTTTTTGTTTTTTAAAGGGTTTTGCTGTGCAGAATCAGATATCCCATTAAGTAAATCCTTGAGGGTCTTGACTACAATAATTTCTGTTGATAGTTATAGGTGCTAATAGAGAAGCAGACAAGCAGTGCATATTGGAGATAGCTAATCTACTGCTGTTGGTTCCCAACATCTGGAAATAAAACTGGTTCAGATGCAATCTGAAATACCTGGATTAATCAATCTCAGACTGATTTCCTATGTTTGCTGATTCTCAGCCACTAAACAATAGCTCAAAAAGAGAAATTTTACTGTTGTCCTAAAGTGCACTGAGAATCAGCACTAAAGCAGGAAGGAAGTTTCACTAAAGGCAACCAACAAGTGTCACAATAGCTGTCATTTATCTGGCCTATGGAAAATAAGCTCAGACACCAAAATTAAGCCTCCTTCAAGTCAAACGTGACTCCTCATGGCACGGAGATACCTGAACAATTTTTCCACCACAGTACGTAAGTAGCCCCCTGCTATTTCCAAGATGTTTTTCAACTTCACAATCTCTGTTGCTATGCTCCTGGGATTCTCTGGTAGCCTCAGATCAAGGTAGTAATTTGGCGTGATACTGTTTAGCTTTGGATGTTAGATCAGAGGGCCCAGGTAGTGCTACCTATTGGGATAATACGGTTGGGAAGCAGTTCTCAGTTCACGGGATGGCAAAAAGAAGACTGCATCATCTGATTTCTGCTTCATACCACAGCTTCCTACACCCCTTCAAAATCTGCTCTGTAAGATCTGAGAAGTCTGCAGAGCAGATTTTTAGAGTGGGAAGTGGGAAGGGGAAATCACACCCCTCCGATTCCACTTACAGAAACCTACCTTTGGATAATACCCAAAGAAACTTTTGAAGTTCTGCATGCCAACTCTGTTAGTGGTTTAATATTAACACGGTTTTTTCAATATCTGGTTTTAATAAGAACGTATCCCTAACCACAGAAGCTTCCTGGACAACTTGAGGCCAGTTGCTTTGTCCCAACACAACCCATTTCACAGTGTTGATGTTCCGGGGGGGGGGAAATAGGGAGTTCCATAATGCTATAAATCTAATGTATACAATACATAAAGAATAATGCAAGTCTGCTTCTTGAACATGCCACTATCCTTATGTTGTGTGTACCTCAAAGAGGTAGATAGGGCTCGCAACTTGGGAGTCCTCCTAGATTCACGGCTCACCCTGGAAGACCATATAGGAGCTGTGACTAGGGGGGCCTTCGCCCAGGTTCGCCTGGTGCGCCAGTTGCGGCCCTATCTTAGCCGGGATGATTTGTGCACGGTCACTCATGCGCTCGTGTCCTCTCGTCTAGACTACTGCAACGCTCTCTACATGGGGCTGCCCTTGAGGACCACCCGGAAGCTCCAACTGGTACAGAATGCAGCCGCGAGAGTTGTGTTGGGAGTCTCCCGATACTCCCATGTTACACCGCTGCTCCGTGAGCTGCATTGGTTGCCAGTTGTCTTCCGGGTGAGATTCAAGGTACTGCTAACAGTGTTTAAAGCCCTTCATGGCATGGGGCCGGAGTACCTTAGGGAACATCTGCTGCCGGCATCAAGCTCCCTGCGCCCTGTGCGTTCCCACAGAGAGGGCCTCCTCAGGGTGCCACCGGTCAGAGAATGTCGACTGGTGGCCCCCAGGGGGAGATCCTTCTCTGTGGGCGCTCCGGAGCTGTGGAACCAGCTACCGGTAGAGCTCCGGATGGCGCCCGATCTTCGCTCCTTTCGTCGCGATCTCAAGACGTTTCTGTTTGTTCAAGCCGGCCTAGCCTGATGGGGATTGGTGGGGTTTTTATTCTTGTGTTTTAATTTTAACTTGGTGTTTTAGAACTTGATTCCAACTGTTTTAATATGGGCAATTATTTAATCTTGTTTTAACGTTTGTATTTAGTATTTTATTCTGCCCTGTGAACCGCCCTGAGTCCTCAGGGAGAAGGGCGGTATATAAATATTATTAAATTAAATTAAATTAAATTAAAGAGTTACTGAAGAATAACCAAAGTTAACAACTGTCTACCTAGGATTTAATTCTACTCTAAGCAATTTTTATACTGACAAGAGATAAAGAAGGTCTGAGAAGATGGAAATCAGCAATTATCCTGATCTGAGAATTCACTGTCAAAAAGAGCTAATAATAAGCCTCTCTCTAACTCCCAAGGTTGTGTAGGGTGACTGACGATGTGGTAGGTTCTAAACTGCAGGCAATTCTGGAGGCTGTAGAATAGCCCATTTCAAAATGGGTACGCGATTGAGACTGCATCAGTTCTATTTATATAAAAATCAAGAGAAGAGAAGATGACTTATTCTTGATTTTTCAGTGACTTTAAATAACATTAAACATAATATCCCTCTGGATCATCAAACAGATTTGAGAACAGGACTCATGGCTTTGCAATGGTTCTACAGCTAGTCCTCGCATCACGACCACAATGGAGCATGGCCTTTAGGCTGTAAGTTATTGCAGTCATAAGTTGAGGTATCACATGGCTCAACTTAATTTTATGACCATTTTACAACAGTCATAAAGTAAGCCAATGAGGCTCTAAAGCAGACATGTCAAACACAAGGCCCGGGGGCCGGATCCGGCCCGCGAAGTGGTTTCATGTGGCCCGCGAAGCCATCCTGGGAACAGTGAGGGAACGGCCCCCACTGCCTTGGCCCTGGCCCAGAGACCCTCCTTCTGCCAGAGACCCTCAGATCTGTCCCACTCCTGCCCAGGCCCCCATAGGCACCCTTGATGCGAACGATGTAGAGCTGGCCACGCCCACCCAGTAGGCCACACGCACTCTAGCCACGCCCACCCAGTAGGCCACGCCCACCCTGGCCATACCCACCTGGCCCCCTGAGGGCAACCGCAATGCTGATGCGGCCCTCAATGAAATTGAGTTTGACACCCCTGCTCTAAAGTGAATCATGAGGCCATTAAGCAAATCCAGCATATCCAATGGGTGGTTTTCTTCCTGGAAAATGGCAAAAATGGCACAAATCACGATCCCAGGGCTGTGGAATGCTGCAACCGGTCATAAACTGATTTTAACTGCTGATTTAATCTTTCATTATACTTGTTCATTTTATTTGCTTTTTCACTTGCTCTGAATGTCATTACTCTGAATGTCTTCATTTTACATTTGTTCTTTATCATTGGTGACCAAGAGAGTTTGGCAGATGGTTGTATAACCAAGTTAAATAAATATAAGTAAGCCAGGGTTAGCTTAGTGTGATCTGTGAACCGAGCCAGAACTGGATAATAGAAGACCTATGGGCAGGGTTTTCCACTGTATCCCCTGCCACAGTGAAGCGGTCACAAAACTTTATCAAAGTTTCAGTAAAAGGAAAGGAGAATTCCCATTCAAACAGAGCAGTCATAGATCAGCCAACCTTTGGGCTTCACGATCATCCTTTGGGTTGTAGTTGGAAAGGCAGTCTAGGATGAATATCTGTCCCCACTCCGTGCATTCATTTAAAGCAGTGAGTAGCTTGTTGATGTTCTGAGGGTTCAGATCTAGCAGATTGCTATTTGGATGAGATTCGCTGATTTCAGACAAGGCAGCAACAGCATTGGCCACAACCTAGCAAAAAGAGAAAGCAAAAGGCTTGATACTCAGCAGTGGAGCAGAAACTTCGGAATGCTGCTTACTTTGCATGAACTTCTGAAGTCAAGTCTGCAGGATGGATGGAGATTTTTTTGAAATGATTAAGTTGTGCTACAGCTCATTTCCTTTTTAAAAAAATCATATTAACTGATGTAAATAGAACTTCTGAACAATGGATCAATTCAGCCACATTTTTCTAATATTCATAGATTAGTTTTTCACATGGGCTGGCAGGGGTTCACAAAATCCGTTTTGTGTTCAACCAATTAAAAAAAAATACATAATACAGCTAGTCCTCAATTTATGACCATTAATTGAGCCCAAAATTTATGTTGCTAAGTGAAAAATTTGTTAAGTGAGTTCTGTCCCATTTCACAACTTTTCTTGCCACATTTGTTAAGTAAATTACTGCAATTGTTAAGCTACTAACACGGTTGTTAAATGAATCTAGTTTCCCCGGTGACTTTTCTTGTCAGAAGGTTGCAAAAGGTGATCCCATGGCCCCGGGACACTGCAATATCATAAATGTGAGTCGGTTGTCAAGCATCTGAATGTAAATCATGTGATCATGGGGATGCTGCAATAGTCATAACTGTGAAAAATGGTCACAAGTCACTTTTTTTCAGTGCCGTTGTAACTTCGGACAGTCACTAAGTGAACTGTTGTAAGTCAAGGACCATCTCTACACATATTTATATACTATGTCTCCACACGGGCTGACAAGAGTTTACAAAATCCCTTCAACCAATAAAAATAAATACATAAAACACTGTAATATAAAATTGGTATTTATCCATAATACACATGAATTAACCAAGAAGGAACTTTCTGCAAGATATTCCCTTTTCTCTATTACATGCTCAGAGTCAATGGTTCCTCTGAGATTAGACATGCCACTGTGTCTACATTTGGCTTTTTGAACCATGATGACTAAAGAATATATAGCTAGCGAGATTTGCACACTGCCTTGTCATAAGTCGTGGCCTATAAACTACAATCAGTAGCCAGATTCACATAACATACTAAATCAAAATATCATTATTTATTATTATTTATTGGATTTCTGTGCTGCCCATCTCACTCATACAGTGACTCTGGGCAATTTACAATATAATAAAAGTTTAAATGTGCAAAAAATCAATTATAATAGAATAAAAAGATAATTATCATTAAAGTTATACAGCTAAATCTCTTATCCATTTATGGAAACTGTCAGCTGCTTAGGGTATTCAAGGACTAGACTCTGGATGCATGGAAAGGCTCCAGAGTTAAGTTTCTGGTTCAGAGTTTCTCTCTCTCTCTCTCTCTCTCTCTCTCTCTCTCCCTCTCCCTCTCCCTCTCCCCCTCCCTCCCTCCCTCCCTCCCTCTCTCTCTCTCTCTCTCTCTCTCTCCCCCTCCCCCTCTCCCCCCCTCCCTCCCTCCCTCCCCCCGCCTCCCCCCCCCCTCTCTCTCTCTCTCTGGGTAGCTGGGGGATTCTGGGAGTTCAAATCCACAGTTTCAAGTGGCTATGGATGAGAAACACTACTCTGAAAAGTTGCCACCTATCTGATCACAGCAGATTCTTACCTATCATGCTCTGAATATGCTGACCAACAATTCTCCTACCCCGGCTCAAAATTCACAGCAATACATTTTAAAAGAGGAAAGGAAAAACAAGGAATGTCTTTCCAGAAAAATGGCATCATATGTGTATCTATGAAACAGGAGATATGATCAAACATTTAAAAACACTGACCCTGGGGTGCAGTAGTTTATTATTAGGACTCAAAAGCCGGGCATTATAATTAATATAATTAATTCCTGTCCCTATCCTATACAGTCCAATATACAAAGAATTTCTAAAATTCTTTTTAAAAAATCAGCCTGCTTTTCTTTTACAACAGAAGAAAAGAGGGAAAAAATGGATTTCAACACTTTATATCCAGCAGCCTATGAAGAATGCCAGCTATTGGAGAAAAGCTTCTGAGAATGGAAAATCACAGCTGGCCTTCACAGTGGCTGGGAAGATGAAAGAGCCAGAACCACAGGGGTCTTTCCAAAGCTGCCCCCATTGCACGTTCGGAATAAAAGCATATTGGGAGGTGTGGAACATGAGGGATGTGCTGCTTGAGTGAAAAGGAATATGCCATTATGTCCAAATCTGCCTGCTGGGAAAGAATCAGGCAGGTTCAACTCTTTGGGCCTGCCTAAACTCTCCCTCAATGCGAAAAGATGGTGATCTACAATCCTTGGCCACACAGTGAAGGGATACATTCGCCATTTCTAGATTTCTGACACTGAGTAGGCAAAGATCAACAATGCAAGAACTACAAACCAACAAAGAACTTATGTAAACAAGGGCTTACCAAAGCAGGAATAACTATACTCCACTGAGATCCTCCTTAACCCCATACAAAGATCCCAGATCCCTGTCACCAGCTAAGACAGTCTCGGCACAGTATTATGCTACATGGATACTAGTCCCTGTAGTTTTCTTGGCAACATTTTGGTCTACTGTAGGGTAAGCAACCTCGGCTCTTTTATGACTCGTGGACTTCAACTCCCAGAATTCCTGAGCCAGCATGGCTGGCTCAGGAATTCTGGGAGTTGAAGTCCACGAGTCATAAAAGAGCCAAGGTTGCCTACCCCTGGTCTAGTGGTTAAAGCACCACCTATTGGCTAGAAACCAGAAGACTGAATTCTACTCCTGCCTTGGGCATGGAAGCTGGCTGGTGGCTTTGGGCCAGTCTCTCTCAGCCCAATTTACCCCACAGGGTGGTTGTTGTTGTGGGGAGAATAGGAAGAGAAAGGTGTTATCCATTTTGAGTTATTTATAAAAATAATAAAGCGGGGTTAAAAAACTGGTTTGCCATTGTCTCTTCCTAGGGCTGAGAGTGACAGGCCCAAAGTCACCCAAATGTTTTTGTGCTTAAAGCAGAACTAGAATTCATGGTCTCTCAATTTCCAGCCTAATGCCTTAATCGCTACAGCAAAGTGTAGTGGTTAAGGCTCTCTTATATAAAATAGCCAACTGTATTTTGTTATCTTGGATTTAGGGTTTGTCACAGGGTATAACCTAGACACTGACTGAAGCACAAGAAGACACTACCTTGGTTTTCTGCCTGAAGGGTTTAAAGCAGTATTTCCCAAACCTTGTCCTTCCTTATCGAAAGAACTTTTTACCCAATGTTAAGTAAAATATTTTAAGTCAATTTAAATGTCCTTGTGGTGATTGGGTATTGGGTGCATGTGTAATTATCCAAGGAAAAATCACTTTTACCTAACCTATCCAGTTTTGGGAAGCACTGTTTTAAAGCAGACTATACTGCCCTCAATGTCCACACCAACTCAACTATTTGGTCTACAGTCTCCACAATCCTTAACTATTCACCATGCTAACTGGCCTGATGGGAGTTGTAGTTGAAAGCATCCAGGTTGTTTAAAGGAGAAATTACTGGGGGATAGGGAGAGAGACACTTTTGCGCAAGTCAGTCTCTGAGAAAATTTTTTTTATTTATTATTCTTTTAAGCCAAAAAAAGCTAAGGTTGCATGGGGACAGATTAAAATGTTAAAATTCCTGAAAATACTTAAAAGGTAACACATAGAGCAAGGCAGTGTAAAATAAAAACATAACACAAGGAAAAAATTAAAAAGAAATATTATAGATCAACCTCTAACTTTCTTGGAAGTTGAGTACAATATTTTCCTTATAACTTGGGGAATCAATGACCATAAAAGAATTGCATGCTGCCCTCTAATGGCTTGTTGTTAATTACAACAGAATTGGTCCAAAGTGCTTCAGATTTCCTAAAACTGAGGACTCATGGAATCAAATTCTAATCCAGCCCTGCCCTGCAGCCAGTTCCTCTGTCAGGTCCAGCACTGCGGGCTGGGGAACAGCATCATTGGACATTTACAGAGGGCCAAAACTATAGCAGAAGGCTATTATGTATAAGCCTCCTTTTGCCTTTGCTGCTTAGTCACCGGTCTAAGTGTCTGATGTGGAGCAGCGACCTCCAATTCAAAAACCAAGAAAGATATGTGTGATTCCTCCAAGTAGATTTCTTTATGGTTCCTCCCCATAGACAGAATCTTGCCAAACTAAAGTATGCTATCACCACCGTAAAGCATATACCTAGGAACTATTAGGAACGTCTGAAACACTAAAAATCCAACAACTATTCAAAATGGTTTCTCTACTAAATAATAATCTAACTGGGCCGGGAAAAAGAGTTCTAAATTAGCATCCTGGGCAGATGTTCTCCAGCTATTCCATTCACATTATTTTTCCTATCAGCAGCATCTCGCCTTTCTTCTCTCAGCATTTTGCCTCCACCTGGTGTCCTTTCCTTTCACTTGGGATGCTGCTTCCTCAGATTCTCTTTTGTTCTTACCCCCATTACTGTTACGATATGCTCCTAGCAATCTCCCTGTCTTTCTCAATCATCCAAAAGATGTTTGATAGCACAGTGGTATGACAATGGACATAACTTGCTCAGCAATTCATGAGTTCAACAGTCCATCTGCACTTTAATCTTTTTGTGGATTGTTTCATTGGACAAAATCGTTCATTTCTTTTAAAAGGAATGTATCCCTTTGTTCTTTCTCTCTTCTGTTCCTTCTTTCTAAAGAGCCGTCCACCTGGAGTCTGAATGATGGGCAAAATAAAGAAATTAAGTTGGCTTTCGGCTCACCCACAAAGCTTCTTGCTGTGGTGAGAAGATAATGTTGCTGAGAAGTCATCAATATTCATGCAAGCAAATCTGAATAGAAGGATCTTAAACAGATGCTTTCTGAAAGCCAGAAGGGTGTATGATTTTCTATAGGGGGCGGGGGGGGAGGGGGGAAGCACTCAGGGAAGAACCGGCAAAAACCAGACTTCAGCGCTACCATCTCAGGAAAACCACAAGGTAATCAATAACTATTGTTGTTGTTTTCCTGCAAATCATAGTCTGGGGGATTTTGTGGCATCTTGCCAACACTTACATCACTATTGAGAAGGTTTGAGCTACAGAGCCAGTATTCTGGTCAGCTTGATCTGCTCCAGAACTGAAAAGGAAAAGGCAGCCAGAGCTTCAGATTTAACAGTGAGCAATCCATGCCTTAAAAGCTGCATGCTGCTTCAACACCCATGGGAGGCTCTTAGTATCTTACCCCTGAGAATGGATGGAGTGAAATGGGTGCTACAAGCCTCGTGGAGATTGAAGGTGCACTGCCTGCCAAATTCCTCCAACCGTCCCCCCCTGCAAAAACTCCCTTTGTGGAGGTATCCCAAGATCAAAACAGATGTCTTAGGTCTCTGCAGCACCTAAGGTAGGGGTAGACAACCTTGTCTCTTTTATGACCCGTGGACTTCAACCCCCAGAATTCCTGAGCCAGCACGGCTGGCTCAGGAATTCTGGGAGTTGAAGTCCACGGGTCATAAAAGAGCCAAGGTTGCCTACCCCTGACTTAAGGCATCCATTTTTAAACCCTCTCAAAATGGAAAAACTGGAAGGCTTGAAGTCTCCTATGCAATTCGCAGCAAAAACAGAGAGAAAATGCTGTTCCCAGGTAAAAGTTTGCCAATTTATCCTCAAACTCCACGGTCCTCTCACTTTTCCATCAGCTACTCTTCTTCCATAAATCTTTTTACCACCAAATTCAATTTTTGTTACTCTCAAACACCTTCAAAATGGCAATTACCCCAACTCCTAGAAACTGGAAATGTGTGAAATTGTGAAAGCCCTTAAGTTGGCATAAACCAGCATTTAAAACAAAAACTAAAGATCCCAAATACAGAAAAGAGAGAACATTCTAGCCCTACCCACACATAGCATGATTCTGACAATCATCTCCTTTGCCCCGTGCAAATGTTACCTGCAGCCCAGACAGAAAAGTTGCTGGGCATAGCTTGCCCAGAACTGTGATCTTGGACACATATGAATAAAGTACCCTAATGTTTCAAGGTGTCTTAAATATGAAGCTGGGGGACATGTCTACTCAGAAAGCAGCAGATGGCACAAAGCAAACAGGGACGAGAGTAATGAAGTTTAATAAAACAAAAACAAACATTTCTCAGAAAGCTAAATTTGTTAGTGCCACATTCCATTCAGAATGACCAACTCATAACTCACATAGCTAGCCCATTTTTTCCAAAGTGTCTCGTCCAAGATGAATTAAAAGCTTCTTTTAAAATAATCCTTAATCACTTACATCTTTCACTTCTAATAAACTGATCGATTTAAGTGGGCTCACCTTTGCCATAATAGCAACAGCAATAGCACTTAATACTTATATACCGCTTCATAATCCTTTACAGCTCTCTCTAAGTCAGACATGTCAAACACAAGGCCCGGGGGCTAGATCAGGCCCACAAAGTGGTTTCATGCGGCCCGCGAAGCCATCCTGGAAACAGTGAGGGAACGGCCCCCACTGCCTTGGCCCTGGCCCTGAGACCCTCCTTCTGCCAGAGACCCTCAGATCTGTCCCACTCCTGCCCAGGCCCCCATAGGCACCCTTGATGCGAACGATGTAGAGCTGGCCATGCCCACCCAGTAGGTCATACGCACCTTAGCCACGCCCACCCAGTAGGCCACGCCCACCCGGCCCCCTGAGGGCAACCGCAATGCTGATGTGGCCCTCAATGAAACTGAGTTTGACACCCCTGCTCTAAGTGGTTTACAAAGTCCACATATTGCCCCCAACAATCTAGGTCCTCATTTTACCAACCCTGGAAGGATGGAAGGCTAAGTCAGCCTTGAGCCGGTCAGGATCAAACTCCTGGCTGTGGCAGAGTCAGTCTGAAATATTGCATTCTAATCACTGCGCCACCATGGTTCCTTAAACGTTTGGTCTAAATTTATTTTTCAAAACTGTATGCCACCCATCTTGCCAAGGTGACTCTAGGCAGCTTATAGACATAAATAAAATGCTGTATAAAATAATTAAAACAATAAATACAGATCTTAAATTTAAATAAAACTGAGCAGGATAAAGAAAGAGGGTGGAAAGTGCACACAGGTAGGAGGTGCAGTGCTCTGTACTCCATCAGCCACCTCCAAAATGTACATCCCCATTAGGGCCCTAGACTAGTTGGCGTAGCCATGTCTTCAAGGCTTTTTGGAAGGCCAGAAAATTGGGAGCAGAACTGACCTCTGGGGGCAAGACGTTCGTTGGCTGATGGGGACTGCAGCATGCCCCTTCTGCCAGCATGGGTGAAGCAGACTAATCCCATTGGGGCGAGCCAGTTTCTCAGATAGTCTGGACCCATGCCATGCTGTATTTCAATCTGGAAGATCAACAAAGCAGGGGCAAGTAGCAAGTGAGGGTAAAAAGCAAAATACGTGTAACTTCCTTTTGGTATAAGAAAGGGATTAAAACTGTTTGCTCAGATTGAAAGGTCCCAAGCTAAATATATCCTTCACAGTCAGCAACTCAATGTTCCTTCTTTGCAAAAACTGGAAAAGACTACAACTAATCTAGGGTCTCCTGTCTACAAAGCATGGCATCTACCACTAAGCGCCAGTTTTTCCCAGAACCAAGCAGTATCACCTGTTATTTGAAGCAGGGCAATTTCAAAGGAGATTAATACTTTACCATGGGATTAGAGTCTGCGATGAGATCACGCAACGAATCCAGAAAGCCCTGATCCTCCACCATTTGGGCATTGATGTCATGCAGTTTGGCCACACAGACAGCAGCGGTCTTGCGCACATACGGATCTTCATCCTTCAGACACTTCCTGAGAGGTTCACACAGGTATTCAGTGATCTTGTCCACACGGATACATCCCATGGTGCGCACGGCTAGAGCACGGATGAGAGGGTTGGGATCCTCACAGTCCTGGGATGAGGAAATTAATAAACAGTGCTATACAGATTGGCTCTGTGCAACAAACATTAGAAATTTTATCCAGCACAAGAGGGCTTTTTTCTGTTCTGGGTCAAACTATACCTGGAACATCACAAGCCACTTCATGTTCTGGAGGATTTATATTTGGAAAGCTGCAGATTTCTCTTAGAACAGGTGGACTGTCAGGATCCCGAGAAACAATCTAACAAACAATGTAACAGCAGATCTCTGGAATATTGTGCACATATCTTATTAATAGCAGCAGTTCCAAAAAAGCACTTGTCCTATCTGCCTCTAAAAGGACAAAATAATTTTGCCCCTTTAAAGTGTCAATGAGTTCCTACTTACCCAACTTACTGTGACATTACAAAAGGACCAGACAAATGTTACTACTATGCAGGGAAAGGATAACCATTAATGCAGATAAGTGGAAAGTTGAAGGAGAACTCCACACATCTATGTTCTGGGGTACGTCAGGGAGAGAAGAAAAATGATCTTGATCAGGAGCAAGGACTGAATTAGATATATTAATCAGAAATGCATTCGGCCCTTAAACAGAATCCTTAAGATTTTGTGATTATTTTTAAGTTTTCTAGTTCCTGGAAAAAAAATAACAGATTTCCAAATGGAACAGAGTCCCTTTTCCTCCAAAGTGGTTTTTTTCCCACCCCATGTCTGAAAGCAAAGAGAGGAATCTCTCAATGTAATTTCTGCTGTCAAGTAAAATTACATCAGCAGCTGGGAAATCAATGGCTTGGCAATTAACAACACTGGGCTCAATCAGTATCAGACAGAAAAGAAGCTGAAAAAGTCAGCTAGGACAGAGCAACACCACTGCAAGATTGCAGATTGGAAGCTTGGTGGGGGCGGGAAGGAGAAGGAAATGAGGTAAGAAAATGTAATGAGTTAGGATGTTGTGCAAAGCCCATCACACACACACACACACAAAACTGATTTACTTAAAAATGAGCTTGGAGCCTGTGTGAGCTGAGCCACTGTAGTACCAATCAAAAGTGTTATATTTCAACTATAAGACTTGGATTCAAATCTTTACAGAGCATACTAGTTTTTTTCAAACTGATTTATTTCAAAACTTGATATGTTTATACATTACATTAAACCTGGTTTGCTCAACTGTTTACTGAATTGTGTGGGCTCATACAACACACTAAGGAAGGAATAGGTAATTTTAATTTTTTTTTAGCTATAGAGGCCACACTTGTTTTGAAGACCTCTAAGAGCAATAGAAGAGATAGCAGGGATATCTTAGAGAAAGCAGGTGTCCCATTATTGGCCCATATTTTGGGATGAAGTCAAAACATGTGTTAAATTTAGTAGAAACATCATGTGCTTTTTTGCTTATTTCAATCATGAAAGCCTTCAACATTTAAAGTTGAGTTGTGGCATTTTGCCACTGAATGTAGGCAGTGTGATCTACCCAAATTATGTTTACCACCATAAGCCAGACCAAAGCAACAATGATGGTTTAGCACAATATGTAAACTTAGTCATTCACTTTTTTCTGCCTTACTTGATATGTATTCTAATAAAATAAAATAACATAAAAATCATACTGAAAGCCAGTTTGGCGTATTGGTTAAAGTGCTGGCTTGGAATCCAGGAGGCTGAAAGTTGTAGTCCCATCTTAGGCATGAAAGCCAGCTGGGTTACTTTGGGCCAGTCACTTTCTCTCAGCCCAGCTGCCTCACAGGGTTGTTGTTGTGGGGGAAATAGAAGTATTAAGTATGTTCCCCGCCTTGAGTTTATAAAAATAAAGAATACATACATACATACATACATACATACATACATACATACAACAAATAAATAATGACTCTAAAGTCCTCGACTTACATCAGTTCGCTTAGTGACTGTTCGAAGTTACAATGGCACTGAAAAAAGTGCCCCCCAAGCCACAGCCAAGCAAGACACCTGCCTGCCCACCCGGCAGCGCTCTTCCTCCTGTCCGAGGTTTTCATTGTTTTGAGCATTTCTGTTGAGGATTGGCAGCAGGGGTGGGGTGGGGGGTGTTTGGTTTTTACTCCCCCCATTTGCTGGGTGGTTGCAGCAGGTTTTGGTCTCTTCACATGACCCTGGAACACTGTGACCGTCATAAATATGAATCAGTTGCCAAGCATCTGAATGTAAATCACAAGACCCTGGAGATGCTGCAACATTCCAGCTGATCGGCGCTTCTTCTGGGCTCAGCAGAAGCACCAGGATCAGGCCGAGCTCCACCTGGAGCCTGGCGCTGATCCTGGCACTTCCACTGAGCCCTGACAGCCCTGTAGCTCCAGCCATCTCTCGGCTCAGGCTTGTGTGGTACAGCCATTCCCCTCCCCCACTACCACTTTTCTAGGATGGTCGCGTACCACCTGCCAGTTGCCAATGTACTACAGGTGATACCCGTACCACTGGTTGAAAAGCCCTGATTTACAGTATTAATATATGCAGAAATTTCCCACCAAATTATTATTTTGCTATTGAAATAAAGCAAAGACGCATAAATATTGCAACTTACTTTCACAAAACTGTTCACAGCCATGATGGCCATATCTGGCTGACTTTTGGCATAGTTCATCAAGTAGAGATACACCAGCTTCTTTAGCTCCAAGTTATCTGTCTGCATGCAATTCACTACATCAGGGAAAAGGGAACTGGACAAGAAGGACAGCCAGGTTAAAGCAGTAATTTCTAGACTGGTGGCAGTGATTAATATGCTGGAGTTAACTAGAGAGATCCAAATTTAAGACCCCATTTTGTTAAAGAACTCCTGGTGACTTTGGGTTTAAGACTCTCTCAGCCCAACCTAATGGACAGCATGGCTGGCTGAGCAATTCTGGGAGGTGAAGTCCACATAATTTAAAGATGCTGAGTTTGAGGTACACTGCTAGAGAGATAAAATAAGAGGAAATTGCCCATGTATACTGAATCTCACTAAGAAAACTCATCATTATCTGACAGCATCTAAGTTTTCAGATAAAATCATGTTTCATTTGCAGAACACATACTGTATTATAGGCCTTAGAATCTAAAGCAACATTTTGGGGGCCGTATTTGGTCTTTGTAGGTGGCCCATGGCATGCCATTTAATCACTGGGCAAAGCAAACACAAAGACATTTCATAGGAGTTTATTCATTTTTTCTCTTCTGCCTCATTAAAACGTACACTTGGGTGGAGAAGTGGGAAAGACAGCACACGAGAGCCATTAGAGAGATGTTACCTGACATCCTTCCCCACCGTCATGGCAGCAATGACCTTTTTCACTGCTTCCTTCCTCTTCTCCTTTTTTTCATTGTTGAGTTCAGCTTTCAGTTCAAAAATTTCCCCTGCAAACATGCGAGGACCACAGTCAAAAAAGTTCAGCAAGAGCAATTTAGTCTGCCCCCTCCAACTAAGAATTCTGTTTTCATCAGTGGATAACAGAGGCATCCGGGAAATCCTTGCCCTTAGAATCTGGAACTCTCTCTGATGTGGTCCTCAGAACCTCCTGAGACCCAAATATTTAATTATTATCACAGATACAGGCAGTTCCTATTCAGCAACCACAACTTGGATCGACCGCTTGGCTGTTGTCGCTAAATGAAAACATCAAGGTTTTTATGCTTTTCCTTCAGTTTGACTATGCTTTACGGCCTTGCAAGGATTGTAAAAGGAAGGATTAGTCATGAAGTTATTTTTCATCACCGTTACAAATGCAAAGTCACTAAATGAATCAATCACTAAAGAAGGATTACCTCTATAGCAAGTGCATTGCTTTTAAAGTGAACTAGGTTACCTTAACCATGGGCTGCAAGAATGACCTTCACATGTTAATTGCATAGTGTGAAGGAGCCCTTTCTCTTCAGCCTTATGGTTACAGGTTAACAACAGGTTAAAAGGTAAAGGTTCCCCCGCACATGCGTGCTAGTCGTTTCCAACTCTAGGGGCCGGTGCTCATCTCCGTTTCAAAGCTGAAGAGCCAGCGCTTGTCCGAGGACGTCTCCGTGGTCATGTGGCCGGCATGACTAGACACCAAAGGCGCACGGAATGCTGTTACCTTCCCACCATAGTTGTCCCTATTTTTCTACTTGCATTTTTACGTGCTTTCGAACTGCTAGGTTGGCAGAAGCTGGGACGAGTAACAGGTGCTCACTCTGTTACGCTGCACTCGGGATTCGACCCGCCAAACTGCCGACCTTCTGATCGACAAGCTCAGCGTCCTAACCCACTGAGCCACCGCGTCCCTAACAACAGGTTAACTGCTGTTAAAAGAATGAATTCCTCTTTGACAGGAACAGAGGGTGGGGAAAAAGCCCAAGAAGCACAGGGCTCAGTTTCTTTCAGAAGCTGCTTGGTGCAATCATTCCAGTTTCTCTTTGGGTAAATGGCTCTGCAATTAGGCACATTCACCAGTCAGTCGTTCTGTGAACATACAGGTCCCCCATGGCAGCAATTGTTTGTGAGAGTTCTCACTAAATGCTCTCACATTTTAAGTATATAGAACAGTGAAAAAGACAACGCTCAACAATTGCACAACTTGAAAAATAGCAGCAGGGTTCAAGACATCAAGGAATTGCTTTGGCAACCTAGAGACAGCACCTACGATTTTGCACTGAAGTATTTGCTCATTTTAAAAATATCTTTGCCACTGCATGCTATCAGGACTCAGTGGGCGCTACGCAAACTTCTGATACCGTCTGAGAGCAAAGATAAGCCAAAATTCAGAATTTCTGAAAGGGGAGCAAATCCTTTTTCACAGAACAGGCTGTTCCAGGAATGGTTCGGAGGCCATCTGTGCTGTTTTGGCTGTCTGCAATAGTCTGATTTGGGAACACAACATTTAATTTCTGATTTGATTAATTTCACACATCTTTGCTACAAACCTGTATTCAGTTTGAACCAGAGAGGAGAAAACACAAATGTCAAAGGAGCTTCTGACCTATTGGTAACCTACATAAGCATCTCGTGTTATCTCACTTCTCAAAAAGCAAAGAGACCAACTGATTTGAGTGTAAACACACACACAAACTTGACTGAAGCATGCAGTGTTTCTCAATTTAGGGACTTAAGGTGCGTGGATTTCAATTCCTGAATTCTGGGAGCTAAAATCCACATATCTTAATGTCACTGAAGTTGAAAGCAAGGATGATTTCTGCACATATTTTTGGAGGATACTTTATTACAACAGGCACGGTTGAATTATTCTAGCATTTATAAATTATGAAATTACGACACCCTTTTAAGCAAAAGGGCGGAATTAGTAATGGCCCTGCAAATCAGGGGAGCAGAAGAGGGTGGGGGAACGGGAGGAATTATCAGCTTATTTAATAATTGCATGGCTCCCAGGAGTTGACAGCTATGAAGATCAATAGTTTAGCTGGAAGCCAGGAATCTCCATTACTTAAGAGGGGGGAGAAAGAGAAGTGGCAATGCAAAAATAGGCTGGGTCTGCAAACCTTTGATAGTCAGGGATGATCAGAACAGCAGGTGTATAAATGGTTTTATCCAATCTCACAACCTCAGCAGGAGATCTACTTGCTGAGGGGCAAGACGTAATCCCAACCTCAGCAATCAATTGGTAAGTCAAAAAGTCCCTTAAAGATAACACACAGCCTATCATATTAATTGCCAGAAGAGTTCCATATGTAGCGGGCATCAAAAATCTGCCCTTTTTTGTGTAACAAGAAAATTCAGCAGAGCCTTTTCCCATTACTTTGAAGTTGAAAAACTGAAATTCACACTTATTTTTTTTAAAAGAAAACCCCAACCAGCCCGCAAAAATAAAAAGTGGGAAAAGAAAAAACCCAGCCCAACCATATACAATAGGATTAAACCTATTTTGTATCTCCATTTCAACTGACGGATGGGCTTTGGTTCTATGGTTTTACGGTTGTGGGATTTTACTGTTCTTGTGAGCTGCCCAATTCTGTGTTTTAGATAGGCAGCCATATAATTCTTATACGTAAACGGCTTTGATGTTGGCTTTGCGTATTTTGAGAGTCCAGTTGCCGTGATTTGTAAATTACACGTCAACATGTTGTATGAACTCAACCGATCCTTATTCCAAAACATTCGGTTCAATAAAAGCATAGCTTGATTGTGTTACTGCCGCCACATCAAAGAATCTGGCTGGAAGAACTGGGATCCATGTAGTATTGTTTCTTCCGGTTTACAGCCTACGCCAGATTAATTTTCTTTCCACTGTTCTTTATGCATTGAGGTTAGTAGCTCAAAAACTATGAGTGTGGGGAAAAGCTGAAATTGTGGAAATAACTTTTCATTGTATTTCAACTGATTAAAAAACAACTACCCTTTCAAAAAAAATCCTCACGCCTAAGCTTAATTTGATTGGCTTGGCTAGACTGTTTATTTATTTATTTATTAAACTTATATACCGCCCTTCTCCCGTAGGACTCAGGGCGGTTCACAAGTTGTTGTTTTTTTAAAAAAAAAAACCAATACAACAATTACAAAAATTAAAAACAATTAAAATGATTACATTAACCTTGAACCTTGAACGATGAACTATGCCATCACATCTTATTAATAAAGCTGTTTTAAAAATGGCTTAGTAACTTGTGTGAACCAAACCAGTCTCTTCATCCATTTGATCTACAGCAGGGATGAAGAATGCTTTTATCTTAATTCTCATATCACCTTGCCCTCTCATGTAACCCAGCAAGAGGTACAGGGAGGCAGACTGTATCCAGTGTAGAGAGTTAAAAGGCAACATCACATTGCAGATGAACTCTGACCTTTTTTATTGGTGGTGAAGTATTTGGAGTCTGTCATGATTTTGGATTCCTACTGCACCTAGGGGGAAAAAAAACCCACTTAGTTTAAGAAATCTGCACCTCTTTTCATAGCAAATGCATTTGTGACTGCTTCGAAATAAGAGTTTTGTTATCTGCTTGAAACTGTAAATCGATTAGTTCCAACGTACCACAGAATAGTAAATAGTATTCAATATATTAAAAAAAACAAAATTTTAAAATAACCTTCAATATGACAATCATTCCAAAGAAAATTAACAGATCAAATAATACTAATAATCAACTTTGTAGTTTTTACTGTGAAGCTTCAGGCTGAGTTAAACTAATGACCTTTCCTAAAATCTGATGGGCAAATGTTGCAAATTGACAGGTGATAATTTTTATGGTAATAAAAGGTCTTCAGTGTCCTGCTACATCTTATCTATAATATTAGGTAATTATTAATATCAGTATGTACCAGGAAAAACAATGTAAAAAGAGAAAAATTACTCTCTAAAGATATGAAGCAGTTTTTATGCTCCGAATTATATATAAAAATACATTTCACTTCTTTAAGTACAGATGCTGATAAGAGTCAAACATTGACCTGTCTCAAGTAATTGAGGTGCCAATACATACAAAGAGAATCGGCTGGGTAGCACGTCTGAGGCCTTGGTTGCAACCTGGCATTGGCAATTAACTGAGGCTTTTGCCTGGATTATTCCTATGAAGCCTCTCTGTGCACTGATTCTGAAATGCACCTCAATTCTCTGAGTCACTCCGACAGGTGAAGTGCAGGAAGACAAAGTATACCTTAGGCAAGAAAGGCTTGGAACATCTCCAGGACCATAGCGAAGGGTATTCAAGCTATCTGGCGGATAAAAATTTCTTGGATTTGCAGGACTTTTTCTGGGCAGGACCAAGTGAGCTGCCTGGGGCATCATTGCATTTTGAACCAGCTGTAGCTCCTGGATGGTCTTCAACAGTATGCCCAATATTCAATTGTGAAGTGACCAAAGCATGGGTGGCCTCTGAGTTGTCAAGGAAAGGGTGCAACTGGGGCACAAGGTGACTCTGTGAAAAGGCCCTCTCGGTTATAACTACCACCTGTTCTAGGCACATTATAGTAGCTGCAAGTCTAGGAAGACCCCCATCAGTCTTGAATGAAAAAGTGAAACGTATCAATATTTTCTCTGTTCCAAGAGAATAGCTCCTCCAAAGGGAATAGGGAATACATATGTAGGATATAGTATCTTTTGCCCTTGTGTTATTGCTGCTTTATGAGCTGCATTGGTCACCAATAAAGCCCTTCATAGAATAGGGCAGTGGTGGTGAACCTATGGTACATGTGCCAGAGGGGGCACTCGGAGCCCTCTCTGTGGGCACACGTGCCTCGCTCTTTGGCTAAGTTTTCGCAGGAAAAAGCCATTTCTCAAGCCCCTTCCTAGCCTCCAGAGCGAGCGCACCATTTTCAGCTTTGAATTATATCAAATCTGACACCAGAAACAAACTAACAGATGACCTGAGGGCTGCATGTGTTGCTCTCAAACTTACAAAGTATAAGCCAAGGTTAGACAAATTATCAGCATGCATACAACAGCAAAAATCACATTAATTGTTCAAAAGCATGCCAAAGGCAAACTTTTACCTTTCAATAAAAAGTTGTTTGTATCATTGAAAGCTCTGTTATTGTGTTTTTTTTAAGACAAAAGATGTTAATGTACGAGTTTTTCTAAACTAAAGCCTCAGTATTCAGATTAAATTACCGTGTTGGCACTTTGCAATAAAGAAGTGGGTTTTGGGTTGCAGTTTGGGCACTCATTCTCTAAAAGGTTCACCATCACTGGAATAGTGACTGGTTATTTAAGCGACTGCCTTTCTCCAATTATTTCTGCCAATCTGGTATGATCGAACAAAGTGGATGCGTTCCTGGTCCCTTAAATTAAACACTGTCATCTAACAGGACCGAGGAAGCGTGCCATCTCTGTTCGATCCCTACTCTCTGGAACATCCTGAGGTCAGAATGTTTGTGGAAGTCCTGTCAATTTATTTCCCTGAATTTTGTTTCTGTAATTTTATCTGGGTATCCTATTTCTTTTAAATTATGTATTCCTTGAAATATGGTAAGCATGTTTTTGGAGTCAGAAAGCTTTGAAACCCAATCAATAAATAATGACAATCATAAAAAGAGTTTTTCTCTAAAGCTAGACCACCCATCCTCGATCTAATTCAAGAAGCCAGGAAGGAATAAATGAACACACAGAAGATGCTTCTTTCAGCTAAGCAGCACTCGTGACTGAAGGCTGTTTCATCACAGCAGCCCCTGCCTCCCCCCCCCCCGCCACTACACAACCTCAGAGGGAAGAAGACACAAACTATATTGTTTCCAATCTGAGAATCATTTCTCCCTAACAGCTTTAACAGTATTTCACGGATGCCAGCAAGAGCCAGCATTTCAAAGCAATGTGTCTTTCTTTGCACAGGAAACTGGTAGAGCAGCCCACCCTCATATTGTGGCAGAGAATTAACCCCAACTTAATGACAGGGCAGAAACATATTTGTGCCTGAGTGGCAGAAGGGAGAATATATTAAACTCTATCAGATTAAAGGAAGGGAAAACCTATCCTATTCAGTTCAAAGGAATCGAATTTCATACTGGCTTACAGTAATCAAAAACTATCTCTATTGCTAACCCTAGTGCTGGGAGCCAAAATGGTATTGTCTTCCCTTCCAGCATCCTCAAAGCATAATTGTACTTACATTGGAACAAAATCTCAATCTGTTATCCACATATCCAGTTTTATACAGATCTTGTTTTAAAGTAGCATTATTTTCCATTTCTTTTACTTTGAAAAAGATGTATTTATTAAATTAATTCATATAACCATTCAACTGACATGTGACTTCGGGTGATGTACACATACAAAAATATTAAAATAATAACATGTTGCACCCAGGTAAACTTTACACTACCAAAAACAATCCAAGAATAATCAGGTTGGATACAAATTAATTCACCCACTACCAGGTTAAACAACAGGTCAAAAGACTTCTAAATAAGGCGATCTAAATAAATAGGGTGATCCAAATCTCTCTGGTCCATAGGGCGGATCTCATGACAAAGAAGCTCATCTTCTGGGTCCTATCATCTGCTTGAGTGATGGGACTAAGAGAACGTCCACCCCATCAGATCTTATTGGAAGACAGAAGTAATCAGGAACAGCTTGTGCTGCAAATAACTAGGCCCTTATGCTACAAAGTTTTAATTAACTGTGTCTTAGGATTTCAAGATTCAACTGTTTATTTGCCATTCCCTGTGAAAGACATATCATTTTTTCTAGAGGAAAAAATGTCTAAACTTTGCATTTATTCTACAATGAGAAGAAATACACGTTTCTCTAGTGGGAAAATGGCTTTGCATTTTTAATTCCATCTGATTCTTCCTCTAGGATTTTTCTTTGACACGTCACTTGTCAACCCTGAGTGTAACTGGAAGGAAGTGGTGCTCTCCATTCTAAAAATTGTAGCAATTCTTCTATTTCTGCTTCCCAGAGAAAGTGGGAAGAATAACTCAGTTTTCATCCACCAATCACTAGAAAAAAAAGAATCTTCACACATGCAATGGTCTACTTAAACCACTTTAAATGCGATAGATTCAATTCCTCCATCCCATGAGATCTATTTCTGCCCCAAACATGTCCAGCAATAGGCCGCAGAGCCAGAGACAAATGCAAACAGAGAATTCCTAGGGGGACCAGACTGCCAAACCTGCTCAGAGAGATTACGTGATCACGCCCTGGTCAGAATCAAAACCAAAGTTCTGACAATACCAGTTCAGACTATACTTCACTCATCATTGTACACCTTGCAGAAACCTCTTTGTCAGGCCAGGTGCTTCAATACTGTCTCTGCAAAGAACCAAATGCCTCCACCAAGCTTTTAGTACATTCTTCTCTTCTGTGCAATCTGACTGTGATCAGAGTGCAGTAACTCATGGTTAACTATGGGTTTTTTTTGCGGGGGGAGCCCTCAATTTTCAGGATTGGAATTCCACAAGAAACAAACTAACCAGATAGATTAGTTCATACACAGTAGGAAAAATGTGGCTAACCAGATTCCAATTTAGTGTGTTGTGGGAACCAAGACTAACACAAGACTCCTCTTTGCCTGTTTAGATCAGAAACATTTCCTACCTTGAATTTAAAATATTCCAGGGCATGCCAATAGCCCAGATGCTGCATGGGGCTGAAATCTGGAGATGGGATAAGGAGATTATTTTTCAACTGGAGGCAGTCTAAAACATCTTAATAAGGAAGATCTTGGGGCTCCCCAAATCACCTCCATAGCTAATCTAGAATAGATGTTGGGTTACTTTCCTTTGCTGTCAGAATACATCATGCATTGCTGGGGCACTATAAGAAACCAGAAAGTCTTCAAGAATCTACCTTGCCAAACTTTGCTTTCTCCATCAATGGACTGCACTTTTGTCACCGATCCCAATTCAACTCTTAGAAAGCAGAAAACATTATTTTTTTTATATGTGGTGTAGGGTGTTGGCCTAGAAACCATAGACTGTGTGAGTTCTAGTCCCACCTCATGCATGAAAGCCAGTTGAGTGACTTTGGGCCAGTCACTCTCTCTCAGCCCAACACACCTCACAGGGGTTGTTTTGTGGGGAAAAGAGGAGGGGGAAGGAGTAGTAGGCATATATGTATGCCACCTTTATTTACTTATAAAGTCACCTTTAGTTCTGCCACGTTCAGTTACTTATAAAGCAATAAAAGCAGGATAAAAATAGAATAAACATGCTACTGCAACACAGATTTTAATCATTATAAAAACATAGAAGCCTCTCCTAGTACTCAGTTAATATTACCAACATCTCAATCAGAAAGTATTTTATATCCATTTGCAGACTATGCCTACAAATATCTTGAGGGGAGATTTTGTAAACACTTTGTTGAACAGTGACTCTGTCCCCTTGGTGTCTAAGTGAAGGGTACTATTTCACTTTGTCTTCCATTGTCCCATTTACAATGAGATTTTGACATTATTAATGGTAAACGAATTGAAGAGCTTGGACTCAAATGGCTAAATTATGTTGCAGATATGTTTAACTTTAGTAGCCAGATTGCTACTTTTGCTCTGTTGTCATTTAAACTCAAGTTCTTAATCATAACCCTGGTTGTATCCTGTTTTGGCCTCTTTGTATCTAACAATCTTTATTTTATTTTGTTCTATTGTATTTTATGCCATGTTACAATGTTATGACCTATAGTTACAACAAGAAATCTTAGTCATTTTACTTGACTCCCAACCATGAACTACTAGGAAATTCCACCAGATATCTATTTGAAATCCTGGCTTGATACCATTTTTCATTTGCAACAATAACTCCCGCCACTTCTGCTCTATCAAATTCTTTAATAAGACATCGCTTTACAGAGACAGCCAATGTAAAATATTCTCAGCACCTTGTGGATAGTTACACTCTCCCTGTCCAACACTGCCTCACAGGTCTCTTATTCTAGGGAAACATAAGGGGAGGGGGCACTATATACCTGCCTCAAACTCCTGTATGAATGGTAAGCAGTAACTCTAATAAATACAAAATGTTCATTTTGTTTTATTACTGGTTTTATTTTATAAGTGGTGACTGACTATATCCACCCTATTAAACTGGCTCACAGTGAAGACAACTCTTAACTTTTTTCACACAGAACCTCCATATTTCTCTCCCAAGGACAGCAAATTCCTTTTCCAGCTATTCCCATCTATGCTTTCAAACAGAGACCTTCTCCTCCCTCCCCAACCAGAGAAATATCTTGTGTGTTTTTGCACACGCTCACCTCACATCCCCTTCCTGTTCCTAAAATTCCCTCCAACTCTTCCACCTGACCCCAAATTCCCTTAAAAGATATTTATGGAAAGAAGTCCAGCCTCTCTACCTCCCCACCACCACCAACCATACCTGCCATCTAACCAGTCCCAAACTTTCTCCTCCCGTATTTTTGCTCACTTTCCTCATTTTCCCCCAACACTTCCAATTGCAAACTGTAAATTCCTCGATGGCAGGGGGACTTGCCCACCTTGTGATCTTTTGATTGCGGCTTATAAAACAGGAGCTATTAAGGCCTGCAGAATAGGCGAGGGGCAACTAGGACCATCTCCCCAAGATAGATAATTATTCCTCTTCTCTCCCCCCCCCCTTCCAATCACCTTTCTACTTCCCTCCCCAAGCAACGATATCACACTTTTCTTCCCGAGAACAGGAACCTGCAAGCTCCACCCGGGAAGGGAGCCATTCTGACTGGGGAGAAATTATGCTATTATGCTATTCGCCTTTCCCACCTCGCCAGTAAGGAACCCCCACCGGAATGCCAAGGGGGGAAAAAGCCGACCCCCGCCCTCATATCAAGCCCTTGGTCGGCAACCTCGGCTCTTTTATGACTCGTGGACTTCAACTCCCAGAATTCCTGAGCCAGCTATGCTGGCTCAGGAATTCTGGGAGTTGAAGTCCACGAGTCATAAAAGAGCCGAGGTTGCCGACCCTACCCAAGGGAGGAGCAACTCATCCTCTCCCCCACCGCCGCCAATTCCTCAATGGGCGGAACCACAGCCCATCCCCAACTAACCTACCACGAAGAGGGGAGTCTTCGAACAGACCTGATACTGAAGGAAGGACGACGACGACGGAGGAGGAGGAGGAGGAGGACGAAGTAGTAACGGTCAGAAGCAACCGTAAAACCGCCTGGCTTGGGAGGAGACCGGAAACCGGGCTGTCTGGGAAGACCGACCAACGATATGCGCCACGCCTTCCTGCTTAGAGCGTCCGCAGCCACAGAGTTTCGGTGGCCTAGATCGGCACGCCCGTTTTCTTCCGGTCCTATTCCTGCAACGGAGGAACGTCGTGCCATAAGGTTAGATGCGACTGCTCGTAAACTGCATTGCATTTTTTAGCTTTCCAGACCGAAGTTTTGAGCGTAAAGAGGGTTTCCTCATATAAACGTATGGGGCATTTTTTTTCCCAACATCAAGAGCGACTGTTCTCCCGCGGGAGAGTCCTCCCAACGGAATCACGCCTGTTTTGCCCTCTTGTAACTCTATGGTAAAAGGGACGCGGTGGCTCAGTGGGTTAGGATGCTGAGCTTGTCGATCAGAAGGTCGGCAGTTTGGCGGGTCGAATCCCGAGTGCTGCCTAACAGAGTGAGTGCCTGTTACTCGTCCCAGCTTCTGCCAACCTAGCAGTTCGAAAGCACGTAAAAATGCAAATAGAAAAATAGGGACCACTACAGTGGGAAGGTAACGGCATTCCGTGTGCTTTTGGTGTCTAGTCATGCCAGCCACATGACCACGGAGACGTCCTCGGACAAGCGCTGGCTCTTCGGCTTTGAAACGGAGATGAGCACCGGCCCCTAGAGTCGGAAACGACTAGCACGTATGTGCGGGGGAACCTTTACCTTTTTAACTCTTATGGTGTGGTAGAAGCAAAACTAAAGGAAAGTCTAGCGCGGCCTGGATTTCTACGGCGCTGAACGGCAAGCGGTAGCAGCAGCACCGGGGAAGCGGCCGTGCACGGAGGGCGATTGAAGTGGGGGGAATCCTGACCTGTCCCTCTCCAGCACATAGGGCGCAGAAGTGTAAGAGCATCCTTGTAATGGCTTTTTTCTGCCAGAATGTGGGCTCTAGCCCTTGCCGTGATCACAAAGCAATTTAATGGCCATAGTCATTCATGGCATCAGGCGGCTTCCCTTGTGGATTCATTTGGTCTTAAGAGTTTTATTTATTTTTATTTATTTTTTTTATTGAATTTATATACCGCCCTTTCCCGAAGGACTCAGGGCGGTTTACAGGGTATAATTTTTAAAACATTAATACAAAAATTAAGACCAATTTGAAAAAGGTTAAACTACCGTAAGTCCCTGCAACAGGTAAAACCCCAGTTAAAACCCAATTAAAACTCAGCCTGAGCTGGAAAGCTCGAAGAGCCAGGTCTTCAGGTCTCGGCGGAATGATTGAAGGTCGGGGGGCAGTCCTAAGCTCCGCAGGCAGCTGGTTCCAAAGGGCAGGCGCCCCCACAGAGAAGGCCCTCCCCCTGGGTGTCATCCGCCAGCATTCTTTGACCGGCGGCACCCTGAGAAGACCCTCCCTGTGGGAGCGCACAGGACAAAGGGAGCTTGATGCTGGCAGCAGGTGTTCCCTCAAATATCCTGGACCCAAGGATATTTGATTGCAGCGTCCTCGGGGTTTGCATCACGCTCGCCTAGTTCACCAAGTTGATTTGTTTACAGATAGTCCTCGATTTGCAACAGCTCGTTTAGTGACCAGAGTTGCAACAGCACTGGAAAAAAAGTGACTTATGACCATTTTTCACACTTATGACCATTGAAGCACCCCACGGTCACGTGATTTACATTCGGATGCTTGACAACTGGTTGCAGTGACCCGGGGTCATATGATCACCTTTTGCGACCTTCTGACAAGCAAAGTCTATGGGGAAACCAGATTCACTTAACCACCCTGTTACTAATTTAACAGCTGCAGTGATTCAGTTAACAAATGTAGCAGGAAAAGATGTAAAATGAGCAAAACTCATTTAACAAATTTCTCACTTAACAACCTAAATTTGGGGCTCAATTGTGGTCATAAGTGGAGGACTACATGTATTTCAGCAAGGATTTGAATCCAGCTCTCTTTCTGACCCTACCTGCAACACACCTTTCAGAGAAATGCAGCGGCCTTGAATTCCCTCAGATTTCTTGCAGGCTCTTTTCCTGGAGAGAAAGGCTTGGGTGGGGGATTGACAGGATGGAGGATGGCTGTTGGTGAGGAAAACGTATGAAGCAGCAGGCAAGATTTGGAGTAGAAGATTTGGAGACTGGGAGCTCTAGGCCTCCCTAAGGCATAAAAGATGGCTGGGCAACTTTGGGCCATTCATTCTGCCTCAGCCCAACCTACTTCACACAACTGTTGTGGGGAAAATAGGAGGCAGAAGTATTAAATATGATTGCCACCTTAAATTATATATTGAAAAGACAGAGGGAAAAATCTGAAGAAAATGATAGATATAAGGTACATTTGTGCAAAGTACTTACTCATGGTTAAACTTGGTTGACTCGGTATCACCTCCTTTGCATGGCAAGGTGGACTATGTGCTAATCATGGGTTTTGTGTTCACACAGCATATTAGGCTAAACTGTATATGATATGTGGCTTGGTGCATCCAGCAACTACGAAGAGCCATGCCAGTCTTATATACATCTTCATTGTCCTTGAGGGAAATAGCATACTGTATTAAATAAACTTGAAACAACATTAAAAAAAACCAAGATCATGGCATCTGGCCCTCTCAATTCCTGGCAAATAGATGGGGAAGAAATGGAGGAAGTGACAGGCTCCAAGATCACCACAGACGGGGACTACAACCAAGAAATAAAAAGACGCTATGACACATTCGGCAGTTTGACACCCCTGTTCTAACAGAAGAGAATATTTATAGCTCAGAGTTGAATTGTGGAGTCCTTGATGCTCTCTGAGCTTGGTGGTGATCTTGCAGATATTTCATTACCCTTGCACTGATGGTATTACCCAGTTGGGTAATGAGACGTCTGCAAGTAAACCACCAAGCTCAGAGAGCAGCAAGGCATCCACAATTAGCACCATGAATGCACTCAGGAGCCTATTTTCAATCACCACAGTTCACAGTGACACATTTTATTTTCCTGGGCTCCAAGATCACTGCAGGTGGGGACTGCAGCCGAGAAATTAAAAGACGCTTGCTCCTGGGGAGGAAAGCCATGGCAAATCTAGACAGCACACTAAAAAGCAGACACATCACCCTGCCAACAAAAGTGTGCATAGTCAAGGCTATGGTCTTCCCAGTTGCAATGTATAGCTGTGAAAGTTGGACCATAAGAAAGGCTGAGCGCCAAAGAATTGAGGCCTTTGAACTATGGTGCTGGAGAAGACTCCTGCAAGTCTCTTGGACTGCAAGGCGATCAAACCAGTCAGTCCTAGAGGAGATCAACCCTGACTGCTATTTAGAAGGCCAGATCCTGAAGTTGAAACTCAAATGCTTTGGCCACCTAATAAGGAAGGAAGGACTGACTGGAGAAGAGCCTAATGCTGGGAAAGATTGAGGGCAAGAGAAGAAGGGGACGACAGAGAATGAGGTGGCTGGATGGAGTCACTGAAGCAGTAGGCGTGAGCTTAAATGGACTCCAGAAGATGGTAGAGGACAGGAAGGCCTGGAGGAACATTGTCCATGGGGTCGTGATGGGTCGGACACGACTTTGCAGCTAACATTAACTTGCCATTTTTCAATCAAATTAGAAATGAAAAGATCAATAATTTAAATATATCCATATATCATTCTAGACAGAAAGTTTGAGGGCTTTTGTAATAATGTCTTCTAAAACCCATTTCTGTTTTGAATTATTTTGGAAGGTTTGTTTGTTTTTATTCCAGAAGAGACCATGGCAGAACATGGAGCTCATGTCACTGCCATCTACCCATATGTGGACAGGCCTTCTATATTTGAAGTTGTTGCCCAAGACAGTTTGATGACTGCTGTGAGACCAGCATTTCAGCATGTGATCAAGGTGAGAAGAATGGTTGGTAAGTGAGTATTGAGGGAAGGATAACCATTAGTTTTCTGGGCTTATCTAAGGTTGAATAATGGTCAGAATAATGAAGGAAATATGAAAGCATGGAAGGACTGGAAAAAAATTGCATGCATATGTGATGTCCCATCTTTTTTACAGTTAGATTTATTTCAGGTATCAAATAAAGAAAATCCTGCCTCAGACCTTGCAGTTAAACCAGGATAATTGGATCAGTGAGTTTCCACTAAACTTAAAATGGAAGTCTAGATTATATAATCTGTAAATTAAAATTTGTGGCTTAGAATTTTTTTCATTTTTCTGCTGAAAATAATTAAAGCAAATTTCTATTTACACATCAATGTGGATTCCAATTTATAAATATGGCCATAAAACTTTCCAAAGATTATGAAATTTGAATTTGAGAGAAGAGTAAATTATGAAATATTGTAATAGTATTATGTTATTACTGTATTTTAAATCTGTTTTTGTGTTTGTGTGTATGCTAGCTATATCGTGTTTTTAGATCCTGGTCCTGATCCAGTAATGGAACACAACTTCTAACTCCACATAGCCCTCATCTTGAAAAAGGCTGTGTTATCTTGCAACAATCGCAAAGCAAAAAATCCACAAAGTAGCCAAAACAAAATGTTTCAAACATCAATAAAAATCTCTTGACACATTCAGGTTTATTACTCTTACCCTTGATTGTCTTTTGTACTAGGTATTGGCTGAATCCAATCCTTCATATTATGGTTTCCTATGGCGCTGGTTTGATGAAGTCTACACCATCCTGGATCTTCTACTCCAGCAGCATTACCTCTTCCGGTGCAGTGCTTCATTTTCTGAAAATTTCTATGGCTTGAAGAGAGTTGCACTGAAAAGCAAAAGGAATCAGCAGAGATCTTTGGCCACTGCTGGACTATCCCAAAAGCATCATTGGAAATCTCTCTGCTTGTTGGTCCTTGTTCCATACCTGAGAACTAAACTGGAAAAGTTGATCTCCCGTCTCCAGGAAGAAGACGATTATTCTATCCATCCTCCGTCATCCTGCTGGAAACGATTTTACAAGGGCTTCCTGGCTGCCTACCCCTTTGTGAACATGGCTTGGGAGGGCTGGTTTCTGGTGCAGCAACTATGTTACATTCTGGGGAAGGCTCAACACCACTCCCCACTGCTGAGACTGGCTGGTGTGTATTTGGTCAGGCTGACAGCAGACGATCTGCGGGCTTTGGAAAATGTACATGTAGCCGTTGGTGGTGTCCTGCAGTCATCAAACAGGTGAATAGAAATGAAAACCCTAAAACAGCCACCCCTTGCTGTTTTTGCTTGCTTCTTTCAATGGTTGGGTATATTTATATATTCACAATGTTTGTATATCAACTAAAAACTAATACTCGCCAGGCAGTTGATGATAAAAGTGTAGACCATAAAGATGAAAATTTAAGAAAAAGATCTTATGATTACTACACCTGGGAAAATTTAAGAAAGAAACGCATCTTCAACTAGCACCAGAAAGATTGAAATAGGTCAAGACTCTCTAAAATCTTTTATGCAGGCAGTCCTTGACTTACAACCATGATTGGGATCAAAATTTCCATTGCTAAGCAAGGTGGTTTTAAGTGAGTCACACCTAATATTATCTTTTTTGCCATGGTTGTTAAGCAAATCACTGCAGTTGTTGAGTGAATCATGTGACTGTTAAGCAAATCCAGTTTTACCCATTAACTTTGCTTCCTGGAAGCTAGCTGGGAAGATCGCAAATGGCGATCACGTGACCCTTGGAAACTGCAACTATTGTAAATACCTGCCGGTTGCCAAATGCCCAAATTTTGATCATGTGACTCTGGATGCTGTATTAGTCATAAGTGTAAGAACTGTTCATTCATATTTTTTCAGTGCTGTTGTAACTGAGCAGTCGCTAAATGAATGGCTATAAATCAAGGATTACATATACCTCATTTAGCAAGTACACCTGGAGAGTAAAGTCATGGCTAAGATTTTTTTCGTTTTTGAGGATCACTTTCTCTAACAGTCATTTGAGAGCCCTCTATTGAGTTGGAGGGCCAATTTTCTGCTTACAACTTTTTTATACTGTTTTTCCCCCCTCAAACTAATCTTACAAAAATTTGGGTGTGCGTGTTATACCTCTAGTTGTTAAATGCTGGAAACCAGGTATTTGGATGAATAGCTAATCATAGTTGCATCTCAGGGATTTATGGCTTTTCTCAGATTGCCTTTTGTACTGTAACCCTGGATTTGCGTCTTAAATGTTTTCCACGTTTCTTAATAATAGCATGAATTCGGTTAATTTCTTTTTTTATATCTTGCCCCTTTCTGCAGCATGAAAGAGCAAATGAAGTCAGCTGGGAAAAAAATCCTAGGGGCCCTGGCTTTCTCCCTGTCCACTGGCCTCTCTGTGGGCATCTTCTTCCTCCAGTTCTTGGAGTGGTGGTATTCGGCTGAGAATCAGGAGACCATCAAATCACTGACTGCTATGCCAGTCCCACCACCACCTGTGCACCTGGACTACGAGACTGATTCACCTCTTCTGCCAAAGCTCAAGACAATGTGTCCATTGTGTCGTAAAATTCGTGTCAACGATACAGCCCTCTCCACTTCTGGCTTTGTTTTCTGCTATCGCTGTGTCTACTCTTATGTGAAGCATCACCAGCGGTGCCCCATCACTGGCTATGCCACTGAACTTCAGCACCTTGTCAAACTATACACCCCTGAAAACTGAGAGGTCCATCCTTTGATCTTTATATAAAAACTGGAATGGTACATTGCAGAATTGGGTGTTTTTTTCTGATTATAAAAAGGTAAAGGTTCCCCCGCACATGTGTGCTAGTCGTTTCCGACTCTAGGGGGCGGTGCTCATCTCCGTTTCCAAGCCGAAGAGCCAGCGCTTGTCCGAGGACGTCTCCGTGGTCATGTGGCCGGCATGACTAGATGCCAAAGGCACACGGAACGCTGTTACCTTCCCACCGTAGTGGTCCCTATTTTTCTAATTGCATTTTTACGTGCTTTCGAACTGCTAGGTTGGCAGAAGCTGGGACGAGTAACAGGCGCTCACTCTGCTACGCGGCACTCGGGATTCGACCCGCCAAACTGCCGACCTTCCGATCGACAAGTTCAGCGTCCTAACCCACTGAGCCACCGCGTCCCTTCATTTCTGATTATACTAAGCGTGTTTTTTTTGTAATAGAGGGGTTAACTTTTAAGGGTGTGGTTACAGGTTATACTTACTGTCAACTGTTGTCTTTGAGCTCTCTCTCCTAATTGATCCCCCCCCTAGTATCTATAAAGTGAAAACAGGTTAGCTGAGAAAGATTATTAGATAGAAAAAGGCCCAACCTGCTTCTTATCTGTATGACTTGAGGCACATTTCTAGGGGTAAATAACTTTTCATAGAACCATTTGGTCATTGACTGGCCAGCTCAGAGTTGCAGGCCAAGTTGCAAACAGGGTTTAGAAAAAAAATAGCTTTGCTTTAATTTGCTTTACATGTAAGCATAAAGTCATGCATTTAATAATGACTATTACATCATAAATTATTACAACATTTGAATTGGAAGAACCATCAAGGCACTTCCAGGTTGAAAGGATTAGTCAGTGATATCACCGTTGCCCATGGGGCGGCCAAGGAAGCTCCTTTTGTGTGTCTGGTATTTTCCCACCAAAGTGGTACCTATTTATCTACTTGCATTTGTCTGCTTTCGAACTGCTAGGTGGGCAAGAGCTGGGACAAATTGACAGGAGCTCATTCCATCAGGCAGCTGGCTCTTGGGTGTTGAACTGCTGAGCCATCGACCTCTCAACAGTCTTCTGACTCGGCATTCTAATCACATGAACTATTGTGGCCTCCATAATAAATTGTATGTTGATAACTTTCAGCTGCACACTGCTGTAAGTGATCATAAAAAGATAGTAAAGCTTCTGAGAGCAACCTGAGCAGCTAGTATTTAAACTTTTGGCAGCAGCAAGGTAGCAGTTGCCATCTATAAAGCGTTCACAGCAAGGGGCTGGGTTATTTACAAGACCTTGCCTTCCTTGTTTCAGTCCATCCCACCAGGTCCAACTGGAAGAGCCCACTCAGGGTCCTCTCAATTGAAGAAGTGGGCCTACGTCCACTGTGACCTAGGAAGAGTGCCTTTTCTGCCATAGCACCTGCCCTCTGGAAATCCATATTCCTCAATATATTATATTAGCCAATATATTATATTAGCCCTGATGCTGCTGGTCTTTTGCAAAGCACTGAGATCTGGATGTTCTCCAGAATATTGGGGTTGGAAAGGGTAGCCTATGAAATGAGATGAGATTGTATTGTTCAGTTTATTGGGTTTTTAGCAACCACTGTAGGTTCTTCATATTTTCTTGATAATTGTTTTGGGCATTGTTTTAATGTTAGCCACCCAAAATCACAGCTGTAAGCCATATAAGTCAAATGATACATTCCTCAAAATAAGACGCACAAGAAACTGTTTAACAGAGATTATATTTAGATATCACGATAAACATTGACATTTTATTACAAAAGCTTTTATGTTGCTTCAACCAGTTTTTACTTTAAGAGGCTCTATGGGAAGAACAAGCCTAGATCATCCTGGGGTTTGGGTTCTTCTAATTCTTCTGAAACAAGCACAAGATGATAAGCTTCTCTTTGATTAAATGAAAGATGGGTTTGGTAAATAAACATAAAACAAGATTACGAATCCAAATCCAACATACCACTTTGGGAACTCAACGGGATGCTTGAATCGTTAAATCCTGGGTCATTTGAGCCAGATGTTTGGCATCTTGTCTTGCCCACAAGTTCATTCAGATCCGAGGTTAAATTCTGAGCTGTGGAAACTCTCAGGATAGAGTGGAGCTGTGTATCAGTGAGAAGACTTCTGTGTACACTTTTGTTCACCTTCATCGCAGAGAAAAGTTGCTCACACAGGTATGTACTGCCAAACATGCAGAGCGTTCGAGCAGCTTGTAGGCGAAGTTGGGGCATCATTTCAGGAATGAACCTGGTGAACCATGCGGGCCCTACAGAGTCATACTTTGCCTTAAATGTGCTGTTACATTGGAGTTCTATCAGCTCCAACTGGATGTTTACGGGTGCTTTCGCCACTTCAACTGCAAATGGATTACTGAGCAATTCAAAATTGAATTTCTGTGCTTCAAAGTCAAAGCGACGTGTAAACTCCATTTGAAGTTTACGCAGCTTATCAGCAAAACGAGCATATGAGAACACAGCGGTGAAGACCTGGTTTGTGATTATTTGGCAACAGGGAAAGTGACTCAAGTTTCCATGCTGTATTTGAGTCTCCCATAGTCGCAGCTTAAATTGAAAGGCTTTCACTGCACCATACATGTCCATGATCACATGGTCCCGTCCCTGAAGCTGAAGGTTTAGGGCAGCGAGATGCTTGGTTATGTCACACAGAAAAGCTAAATCACATAGCCACCTTTCATCCCGCAGTACTGTGGAGCATTTTCCTTTACTTTCCATGAACTGACAGATTTCCTCACGCAACTCAAAAAATCTACTGAGCACTTTTTCTTGATTTAGCCATTGCATCTCTGTGTGACAGGGAAGATCACCAAGTTCAGAATGTATTTCCTCCAAAAAAGATTTGAATTGATAGTGATTTAAGCCTTTGGCTCTTATAAAGTTAACTGTTTGTGTTACAGTGCTCATTACATGTTCCATCTTCAGGGTTTTGTCACATAGTGTTTCCAGGTGTATGATGCAGTGATAAGCTGTCAGCTCACCTGTGCAATTCTCTCCCTTCATCTTCTCTCTTATCCTTCCCACTAATCCACTCTTTTCCCCGCACATTGAAGGTGCTCCATCTGTTGCCAGACCTATAAGTTTGTCCCAGGGCAGTTTCATGTCATTTACACATTTAGATACTGCTTCAAATATGTCTTTTCCTGTGCTAGTGCCATGCATAGATTTAATATCCAAAAGTTCCTCTGTAACGCATAACCTTGAGTCCACTCCACGGATGAAGATTGCCAGCTGTGCCGTGCCAGTGATGTCAGTGCTCTCAACCACAGCAAGGGAATAAGCAATGAAATCTTTTCCTTTTTCAGTCAACTGTCCTTGTAAATCAGTGGCAAGCTCAGATATCCGATCAGCAACAGTATTTCCGCTTAGGTTTACATTCAAAAATGCTTGCTTTTGGTCTGGACACAAGACTTCGCACACTTTAATCATGCAGTTCTTCAAAAACTCCCCCTCTGTAAATGGCCGGGCTGATTTAGCTATCTCTTCTGCGACTATAAAACTAGCTTTCACAGCAGCTTCATTTTGTGATTTTCTGAACATATGCTGCTGTGACATCAGTCTCTTTTTAAACTCTTCCACCTTCTTTAGCTTCTCCTGTATGTTCAAGTTTTTGAAATTGTCCTGATGTTTCGCCTCGTAGTGCCGTCTCATGTTATATTCTTTAAGTACAGCCACATTAGCTCCGCAAACAAGGCACATGGCCTTGTTTTCAACGTTAACAAACAGGTACTCTGCTTCCCACCTTTTCTGAAAGCACCTGTTTTCAAAATCCACTTTCCGTTTGGCCATTTTGGGGATGGTGGTTAAATATCAGTATAGGCACGCAGGTCTTCTTCACTGTAGATGTTGTATATATGGAGTATGAGACTGCACAGAAAGCTCAAAGTCCCAGGTGCTGTGTGAGGCGAGCAGTTGTGAGCGCTCTAGGTATCCACTCTGGAGGCTCAATAGGATGCCGTGAGTCTGAATCTTCTGGGGTATAAGAAGGTTGCACTCTTCGCGGCACTCTTAAGGTCCCAATAACCTGAGACCAGAGAATCTGAGCAGTAGAGAGACCGAGACACAGATCTCTCGCTCGGAGGGGCAGCAGCAATTCGAAGGAAGCCTGTACACTTCAGCAGTGCACGGCTTGTGTTTCCTGGCGTCTTTGGGGAAAAGTTTGCAAAGGGAGCGGCTACTCGTGGGAAAGTTCAGCACAGATGAAGGAAGAGGACGGAAAGGCGGTGAGGCAGGGAGGGGTGAGAACTGAAGAAACACAAGATCCAAGCACCTTCCGTCCTTTCTTTACTTCCCTCGCCAGCCACTTGCTTTCAAGCAGAGGGCGCTTTAGCCATGCCCGCCTGTGATTACTGCTGCTGAACAGCTCCACACGTTGGAGGCTTCAGCTGCCTGTCCTCTGCTAGTGTTGCTGCCGCTGACAAGACACCTGAAGAAGTGAGGAGGTAACCATTCAATCACTCCTACTAGTTTGCTTGTGGGCTAGATCTAAACACATCACAGGCCGGATCTGGGCCTTGAGTTTGACACGTCTGACTTACAGTGTTTATATAGCTGTTGTTCGTTGTATGCAAATCTTGCAACTCTGTCCTCTGCTACTCGAGTCCTTTTTAGATAGAATAGAGTGTTGCTAGGAAGAATCCTTTTGACTGCCTCTGGTCATGTCAACAGTAAGCCATCACCTGTAGAAAAGAAAATCCAGTTGTTACAGTCTTTAGAGAATAAATCTTGGGCCTGATTCACCTGTGCAAGAATCCAAATCAAAGCATCACCTCCCCTCTACTACATCTAGGGAAGGGAAGTCAACAACCTCCTATTATGCTGCTTTTATTGTTACAAGATTTTTCAAACTAGCATCAGCAAAAGTTTATAACATAATGGAAACAGTGCCCAAATAACCACATCACAGAATCAAGAGTTGGAGTGACCAGCATGGTCTTCCCTTCCAACATGCTCAAGCACAATTGTACTTACATTGGAACAAAATCTCAATCTGTTATCCACATATCCAGTTTTAAAGTAGCATTGTTTTCCATTTCTTTTAGTTTGAAAAAGATGTATTTATTAAATTAATTCATATAACCATTCAATTGACATGTGACTTCGGGTGATGTACACACACAAAAATATTAAAATAATAACGTGTTGCACCCAGGTAAACTTTACACTACCAAAAACAATCCAAGAATAATCAAGTTGGATACAAATTAATTCACCCACTACCAGGTGAAACAACAGGTCAAAAGACTTCTAAATAAGGCAATCCAAATAAATAGGGTGATCCAAATCTCTTTGGTCCATAGGGCGGGTCTCATGACAAAGAAGCTCATCTTCTGGGTCCTATCATCTGCTTGAGTGATGGGACTAAGAGAATGTCCACCCTATCAGATCTTATTAGAGGACAGAACTAATCAGAAACAGCTTGTGCTGCAAATAACCAGGCCCTATGCTACAAAGTTTTAATTAACTGTGTCAGGATTTCAAGATTCAACTGTTTATTTGCCATTCCCTGTGAAAGGCATATGTTTGCATTTATCCTAATGCTCCTTTTCTACAATGAGAAGAAATACACATCTTTCTCTGGTTGGAAAATGGCTTTGCTGTGAGAAAGAACTAGTTTCCTTTGCATTTTTAATTCCATCTGATTTTCCCTCTAGAATTTTTCTTTAATACATCACTTGTTAACCCTGTAACTGGAAGGAAGTGGTGCTCTCCATTCTAAAAATTGTAGCAATTCTTCTATTTCTGCTTCCCAGAGAAAGTGGGAAGAATAACTCAGTTTTCATCCACCAATCACTGAAAAAAAAGAATCTTCACACATGCAACGGTTTACTTAAACCACTTTAAATGCGATAGATTCAACTCCTCCATTCCATAAGATCTATTTCTGCCCCAAACATGTCCACCAATAGGCCGCAGAGCCAGAGACAAATGCAAACAGAGAATTCCCAGGGGAACCAGACTGCCAAACCTGCTCAGAGAGAAGATTACATGATCACGCCCTGGTCAGAATCAAAACCAAAGTTCTGACAATACCAGTTCAGACTATACTTCACTCATCATTGCATTTAGCACATCTTGCAGGGACCTCTTTGTCAGGCCAGGTGCTTCAATATGGCCATTCACTGCTGGCAATTATTTTTGCAATTCAATATCACAAAATAATATTTCTAGGAAAATAAAGTCAATGTTACTAATTTTAAATTGGGGGCATAAAAAGCCAGGGCACCACTAATCTCCTAATCAGCCACTTTCATCCAGCTTTCTTTGTTCCTTGGTGGTAAACAACCACTGGTCCACCCAACCGGGTGGATTGCCGGCGGGTGACACCCAGGGATAGGGCCTTCTCAGTGGGGGCGCCTGCCCTCTGGAACCAGCTGCCAGTGGAGCTGAGGACTGCCCCCGACCTCTGATCATTCCGCCGGGGCCTGAAGACCTGGCTCTTTGAGCTCTCGGGCCCAGGCTGAGGAGAATTTTTTTTTAATTGGGGTTTTAATTGTACAGGGTTGGTTTAATCTTTTTAAATTGGTTTTTTAACTTTTGTATGATTGATTTTTAACTCCCTGTAAACCGCCCTGAGTCCTCAGGGAAAGAGCGGTATATAAATGCAGTAAAATAAATAAATAAATAAACCTCTGGGACCCGCCTTTACTGTCCTTGTCACGTGACTCTTATTTTGTGTTCCTACAATCCGCTAAACCAGCATTTCTCACTCTTGACATTTAAGATGTGTGGACTTCAATTCCCAGATTTCTGGCTGGGGAATTCTGGGAGTCGAAGTCCACAAATCTCAAAATTGCCCAGGTTGAGGACCACGGCTTTCTTAACTATAGTTTTCTTGAAAATACTCTAAATACTAAGTTCAGTTTACCGCATAAGAAACTATAAAGCTTAAATATAAGCCACACTGGTATACCTACCACACATTCATCAGATCCCGCGTTGCTCCGACATTTTAAAGTCTCTCACCAAGGAAGGGAAGAACTTCTGAACGAGGCTGCTGGCCCCACCTAAAGCAGTATGAATCATACTTCCTGTTTCCGGTCACTCACCGTCTCTAATCCTTTTTAACTTCAACTCCCAACAATCATTGCGGTGAGGGAAATATCACATTTTCTCACGAGAGTTTTTATACCCCGGATCAAGGGTTCAGTTTGGTGGGCACGTGTTCTGTTTCAGCTGGTTTCTCCTCCCCGCCAATAAATTCTGTAATCACCAAAATACCTTTGAAAACATTCTGTTTGATATATTTGTGCAACGTTCACGTAACGGAGTGATTGTTTAATAAAAATTGGCAGAATTTGCCTGCACATTTATCAGCCAGCCAAACTAAGAATGAGATTCTTAGACTGTTTGGCAAAACGAGTCTAGGTTTTTATAGCTTTGAACATATGTATTGCAATATTATTTAGCTTATCTATAAAGCCACATGCTACTAACTAAGACTTTAAAATCAATAAATTGGTGTTTTGAATTTAGTAAAATATTTAAAATATTTTTTAAAAAATCAGGTAGCAAAGACGTTCTAAGGCACGCTGGCTGAGGAATTCTGGGAGTTGAAGTCCACAAGTCATAAAAGGGCGAAGTTTGAAGACCCCTGTCCTAAAGCAAACATTCGAAAAATCCAAAATGGAGAAAATAAAGTCTTTTGCAGACTTGTGCAGCTGAGGAAAGATTTAAGCCACATTTAATAAAGTGGACTGGTTTACCAAACTATTTTCATGATAAATCTATAGTCTTTAAGATACTGCAGGTGTTTTATGGTTGGGAAGGACACGATGATTTGCTTGATAAATGAAGAATGACTAGGCTGGGGCTAAAACAGTAAAGAATACAACCTCTAAAAAAATGGGGAGGGGATTTCCCTTATTTGGTGTCCTACCAGTGGATTCCATGATCAATGCAGTAGAGGTCTAATATCATCATCAAATTTTTTTCTCCTTAGCCAGAAATGTAGGGGAGACAAACAGGAAAATGCCTTCCCCTTTAAGTTTGATTGAATGTCATTGCCAGGTGGGATGGGAAGGTTATTTCTTTTTTATTGTTTTTATATTGGATTTTTATCTTTGTAAGCCACCTGAAGTCACTGAGTTGGGTGGCTACATAAAACTTTCTTAAATAAATAAATAAATTAATAATTTGGAAAGAAAAGCCCAGTACAGGTAGTTCTCGACTTACAACAATTTGTTTAGTGACTGTTCAAAATCACAACAGCACTGTTTTTCACACTTACAACCGTTGCAGCATCCCCATGGTCACAGGATCAAAATTCAGACGCTTGGCAACTGACTCATTTATGACGGTTACAGTCTCCTGGGGTCATGTGATTCCCTTTTGCAACCTTCTGTCAAGCAAAGTCATTGGGAAAGCCAGATTCACTTAACAACTTTGTTACTTGCTTAACAACTGCAGCGATTCACTTAACAACTCTGGTAAGAAAGGACGTCAAATGGGGCAAACCTCAGTTAATAACTCTTGCTTAGCAAAAGAAATCTTGGGCTCAGTTGTGGTTGTAAGTTGAGGACTTGTAACTGGAAGCCAATTTGTAAAAACGTAGGTCATCTGATCCACATTACCCAACTACAAACCTTGGATGCAAGTGGCATCAGAAATGTCTGCTTAAAAATAGTGTTTATTTTATTGAAGAAAACACAGAAAAGAGAAACACAGAAGAGGGTTAGGCTTAGCAAAAAAAAAAAAGATTGGATTGAGAGAGCAAGGTTAATCAAAGGAACAAAAGATAAGCTTAATTAAAATGGAAAGAGAGCCTTATTGGAAAACTGTTGTAAAAGGAACTGGTGAGGCTTTAAGCAGACATGAAATATAAACGACTACATTAATACAATCCTGATTCCGTGTGTGTGTGTTTTCCTGTGTCTTGGAAAAGTCTGTTCATTCTACTAAGTAGCCTCTTGAACCTTTCTGTTTGAGCACTCTTTCCCCCATCCCAATCTCCAGGAATTTCTTCTCAGTTTTTCTCTTTTCTGGTTTTCCTCAAACAAAATACTGGGGGCTGCCACTCCTTATCATTTGTATTTTCTAAGAAGACCCTTAGAACCTGCGAGAGGTTCAGGACGTTGTTAGAAATAAATATAGTTACTTGAGATAGATATTTACTTTTTCACTGTAGATTCAGTCAGACCAGGAAGAGTGGTATCCACCAATTGGGATGTTACCAAGTACATTGCATATCTGACTGACATACCAGGTCCTCTGATTTTAGGAGTTTCCTGTTGTCAAAGAATTTGGCTAGGCAGGCACTTCAAAGATTAATTTTCTTAGCCAGGACAAAATTTTGGGACCCCCCCCCCCAAGCTATTAATTAGGAAATATTTTGGTGATTATTTCTGAAGGCAAAAGCAGAATAAGTGACACCTTTGAAGACAATGCTTTAATTTTCTGATCATTTTCCCATACACGTTCCAATTTCTCCTTCATCTCTAATTTGTGTCATTTTATTTTTCCTTGCTTCTTCATGGCTGAGTCAGGGGTTTGATCAACCGATAGTCCATGAACTTCACGAGGCATTCTCGAGCCACATTGATAATGTGTTGTCTTTTAGGATCATCCACTTCTTTACCAATGATGGTCAGGATTTCCAACATCTCGCTCTCCACCAATTTCTTTGCCAATTCTTGGTCTGCGTGGATTAAATTGTAAACAATCACCACCCCACGGTGCTGGACCTCCTGCTTTTCATGAAGACAGAGTCTCTGCAAAATCTCCAGCCACTGGGTTGTCTAAACAAATCAGAGTTATTATTAGTCTGAAGAAATTAGAATGATTAGCACATATGCCATGCAGTTTTGTTCATGGGGCCCTATTACAAAAGTAGGAAAAGGATAATAATTTAGGATATTAGTCATATTAAAAAGATTGTGAGTGTGGCAAACATTGCTTTTCAGAAAACTAAGTAAAATAGTATTGCAATAGCCACCAATGGCATTTTCTGTAGTCATAGTCCATCCAGAATATTTGCTGGGGGGGGGACAAATAAAATATGCAATTTTAATTAAAATATTTTAATTGAAATGGATAGTGTCTGATTCTAAATGTATTCAGGTCAGGGTAACTTCATGATGAATTATTGATTAATTACTGTGACCTTATTCTCCATTTGTGGGAGAGAGGAAAAAAGCTTACTAATTTATTTTTCCTTTTTTTAATTGGCCTTGTAATGCAGTTTTATCATTAAAAGGTGAAAAAATGAAAACCCCATCCCACCCTCTTTTTGTGAGGAAAAAGGAACTAATGAAGGATAGATTCATATCACCAAATAGAACAGGAATTCATAAGAGATAAACAAGACCCAGTTTGGTGTAGTTAAACCAGGAGACTGTGAATTCTAGTTCTACTTTAGGCATGGAAACCATCTGGGTAACTTTGAGCCATTTGTTCTCTCTCAGCCCAACCCACTTGTTGTCGTGGGGAAAATAAGAAGTGTAATATATGTTTGCTGCCTTGAGTTACTTATAAAGTAATACAGATGGGACAAAAATCTAATAAAATAAGGGATGAAATATTAATGTTGTAATAGTCCTAAAAAATTTGATTCCTGGATTGCCTTGGACCATTCCAGCAAAGCAATAGCATTTTTTTTTATTAAAGAGTTTTTCAAAAACAAAATTTTACAATATATCCCCAAATCCCTCCCACCCCAAACCCACCCACTTCCCCCCCCCCCACTTCCCAGAGCTAAATACAGGATTATAGTTACAATAATCATATTCTAAATAAAAATTATGCATAATATACAATTACCGTAACCAAATTCATAATGTGCTTTAACTCCCCTTTAACATAACTACAAACAAAGTACCAATAACAATATCTCACTAAAATCTACTCATAAGCTAAATGGAACTTTTTAGTCCCATATTTGTTCTGAATATAATTTATCCATCTCCTCCAAACTGAAATATATCTTTCCTGTGAATGATCTTTCAAATAAGCAGAAATCTTAGACATTTCTGCAAGATTCGAAACTTTAAACACCCATTCTTCTATAGTGGGCAAACTATCCTTCTTCCAATATTGTCCCACCAGTAACCGTGCTGCTGTTATCATATTCAACATCAAATTAGTTTCTTTAACATCACAATCTACAACAATACCCAATAAAAATAATTGTGGAGAAAACTTTATCTTTCTCTTAAAAATCTTTTGAATGTTCCACCAAATTTTAATCCAAAAAGCTTTTATGTTTCTACAAGTCCACCACATGTGAAAATAGGTAGCTTCTGAACTACCACATCTCCAACATTTAGACTGTAAATTAGGATACATGTTGGACAACTTCTTGGGATCCAGATGCCATCTATAAAACATTTTATAAAAATTTTCTCTTAAGTTTTGAGCCTGAGTAAATTTAACATTTCTGACCCAAATTATCTCCCAGGTGTCCAACGAGATTGGTTCCTGAATATTTTGTGCCCACTTTATCATACAGTCTTTAACCAATTCCGTTTCCAAATCCAATTCAATTAAAGCATTATATATCCTCTTTATATGTGCACAATTTAAATCTCTAATTTGTTTTACTAAATTTTGATCTGTAATTCTGATGCCAACCTTTTGATCTAACTTCCACCTAGCTTTCAATTGGGTATATTGAAACCAAGAGTAACTTATACTTAAAATGCAATAGCATTTTAAGCAGGGGACAATTTGCAGATGTTGTGAGGTGATGGATAAGAGTGAAAAAATGAGAGAACAGCAGAATGATGCCTTCTCTCCTTCAAGGGGCACAGGTATTCCATTGTGTTCATATATCTTCTTGAAACCCTACTACCGGTACATGAAAAAGTAACTAGCAAAGAGTGAAGAATTACACAAAGCAAATCAGAATTTTGAAAACAACTTTAACCTCCCATCTTTAACTGGATAGTGAGGATGAAAAGCAAGAAGAGACTTACCACTTGGGTTAATTTATGACAGAGTGTCTTATGGGCTGCAGTGAGCATTGCGAGGGCTCCTGCAGCTGCATTCTGGACTTTGTCATCATCCTCTCCACATAACAGGACAACCAACTTGAGTCTGTCATTTCCTTCAGCAATGAATCTCTCTTGAACCTGGGAAAGTTGGGGAGGGAAATCAGTGAAATGGTTGCTCCATAAAATACAGTAATATTGAATATTCCTAGATGAAGAAGCTGTAAACTGGCGATCCCTTCACCAGAATTTTCAGGAGATGGAAATGCATACCTCTTTATTGACTACAAGGTTGCACATACATTCTGTGGCTGCTTGTCGGAGCTGATCGTGGTTTTCAAACATGTAGTTTTCAATGTCTGGTAGAGCTTTCTCTTTGATGATCTTTTGTCTGAAAGAAGCATGTGGATTTTAATTACTGCACCAGGATGCTGAAAATGAAAAGTATGAAACTGATAGGGACTCTGAGAATAGGCCAATCTCCACTTTGCAAAACTGGCTCAAAGACAAGTCTTTTTTTTAATCATAGTTTACTGCAGTGCTTTTTTTGTAAAAGAAAAAGGTGCCGGAACTCACACATGTTATACAACCCGCCTTGCCTACCCTACAAGGTTCCATCCAAAAAAGGTGCCGGAACTCCGTTCTGAGCGTTCAATGAGAAAAAAAGCCCTGGTTTACTGCAATTAAAAGATCTTTTGGCATCACCAATACTGTATTACCTCCTCTAATGCTGCAGCTGTTGTTATAGTGATGCAAAGTTTTTTTAATAAGTCCATCTGTTAGAAACCTGGTTCTTGTACAACCAATGTAACTTGAATTTATTTATTTCACCTGCTTCCTTGGAACTGAGGAAGGATTCATACAGGGCATTGGCATCCAACTCTGTCCTTCATCCATTCATTCTAGTTTTCTCTGATTATGTTAAATATTTCTTAAATATTTCAAGGAAATATTTAAGTCAGAAATAATGAAAAATCTTAATTTTCCAGGGTCTGAATATTGAATTAGTTTCTCTGCTGCTATAATGGAATCAGGAAGGTTTAAGAGCTCTAATTCATAATCATGTTACTGCTGAATAATAATAATAATAATAATAATAATAATAATAATAATAATAATAATAATAATAATAATAATAATAGAGTTAGAAGGGACCTTGGAGGTCTTCTAGTACAACCCCCTGCTCAGGCAGGAAACCCTATACAATTTCACACAAATGGTTGTCCAATCTTTTCTTAAAAATTTCCAGTGTTGGAGCATTCATTAGATCATTTGTTATTAAGTGACTAAAAATACAGTGACATACACCATATAAGAGTTAACAATAAAACTTATGTGGAGTTTTATAATCTACAGTAAATCAGTGTTTCTCTTTTAGAAGTGTGGGCTTCAAGTCCTAAATTGCCCAACCCACTGCTGGGGAATTCTGGGAATTTAAATCTTTACGTCTTAAGGTTGCCAAGGCTGAGAAACACTGATCTAAGTAAAAGAACATCATCGCATCAGATCTTAAATTAGCCCCGCCCTCCTGGCCTTTAGTAAGGCCTTGAAGACATGGCTTTCTGACCATGTTTTGGGGGGACGGGGTCCATCAATGGTGGAAAGTTTTTACAGTGGCTGTGTTGAGTTTGACACAATGAACTTATCATGTTTATTTTTATCTAAGTGTTATTGATCATTTTTGGTATATTGCTTTTTAACCATTTTTATTGGATTGTTGTTTTTAACTGTTGTGAGTTGGGCTGCCCTAAAGAGCAAATAAATAAATAAATGGAAGTAGAAATGGTATAATAAAATATAGCGTAGGAAAAAAAGATCACAAAAAGTTTGGTTAATAGGAAAAATTGTGAAGATATGGATTGACATGGTAATAATTTTCTTAATCAATAGGAACGGCCTGTTAAAAATAACCTAAACACAATTAGTTGTCTCACCTGAGTTTGTCACTTCTTCCAGAAAAATTGGTGAGTCCTAACAATGCCTCATAATTTTGTAGCCCATCACGCTCAGTATTCAACAAACTGACCAGTGGCCGCACAACTTCATACACCTAGGATGAAAACAATAGTGTAGAATCTAAATGGTAAGGGGCTTGGCACAAGGAGAAGAAGGAATAACGTTGAGAAACAGAATGAAGAGTTGCAACCAAAACAACTTTTGGAAAAAGTAAATAGGAGTTTGGGCTAAAATTGTAACCATAGACAAGATCTTCCTTAGTTCTTACACAGATAATGAGAAAGAGGGGGAAAACACATTCAGACCTGCAAGATTCTATGGATTTATAATAAAAATACTGTTAGTGTTCACAACTTTGCTTTTCTGTTTAGCTTGAAGGGTTGACACTAGAAGGAAAAATGGTTAGAAATGTTGAATACATTTTCCCTGAGAGAAGAAGACTGTCGATCAGGAGTCCCCAACTCCCAGTCCATGGACCGGCAGCGGGCCACGGCATGCCAGCAACTGGTCCGCGCAAACAAGCAAAGTCCCATCAGTGGGATGCAGGCAGTACATGAAACCACATCCCCTCCAGTCCGCAGAAAAACCTCTCTCCATGTTCGAAAGGTTGGGGACCTCTGCTGTAGAGGACATGATAGTTGTCTTCAAATACTCAAAAGACTGTCATATAGGAGATGGAGAATTATTCAGAGATGTTTCAGAACACAGGACAAGAAAAAAACAAACGGATTCAAATAACAAGAAAGAAGATTTTGTTTGGGTATCACAGACAACTTCCTAACAGGAAAAGCTTTTAGGAAGTGAAACAATGTGAGGCAGCTTCATATATTTATATCCCCGAAATGCAGCTTGTTTCTGTTTTATAAAGATGCTGCAGGACACATGAATTTACTCACCCTCTCGCCGGGGAATGCTATGTCAGGGTTGGAAATGGCAGCAATCTTAGCCAGAGCATGGGATGCTTTTATTTTGCCAACATCTGTGCCTTCCAAGGCCAGTGGTATAAGGGCCTAAAGATGAAGAGAAAGAAATAAGATAAGCACTTAATGTATTGATATAATTTATATCTAGTCTACAGTATCAGCTCTTGCAAAAAGACATAGCACAAAAGGAAAACAAATGCACAGGAAAAAGGAATTTTTTCCCTGTGATAGCATCACAGAAATAAGGGCTGAGGGAGGGAAGGAAAGGAAGGAATAACTAGTACATTTTAAGTCTTTTATAATTAATATACCAATTACGATCAAATTATATCTATGAGGGAGACACAAGTTGCTTTTAGGGATTTGATTCAATCCTTGATAGTATAGGTAGTCTTCACTTAATGACCATTCATTTAGTGACTGGTTTGGGGGGAAAAAAGATTTATGACCAGTTCTGCACTTGCAATCATCACAGCATCTCCACATTCACGTGATCATGCTTTGAGTGATTAGCAAGTGTGCAAGTCAGTCACAGCATTGGGATTGCCATTTGCGACATTCCCTGCTGGATTACAAGCAAAGCCAACAGCAAAGCTTGCAAGTCAATGATAGAAAGTCATGGTCACAATGTAATGTGATTCACTTAACAACCATCTGAGATTGCTGGAACTGCCATTGTTAAGCAGGACTGTCACTTAATGTTTCACTTAATGACTGCTTCCCTTCGAGGTAGAATTCCTATTCCCAATTAGGGCTGTGTATATTGATAAAAATGTACATTTTGGTATAGTATATACTGGGCCACTAGCTATATTCAAATTAAAGGACATCAAATGAGTTAATCACAAATATAAATCCCAAAATTGGACCACTACTACCAAGGTAAAGGATCAGGCTAAATTAGAGTCTAAGACTACTCAGACCCAGGCTCAGATGGAGCTGGGATGCTGTTCAAGAAGAGGGGGCAAAAACAATAGTTTAAATTTAAAAAAAAGGGATATGGGCTGGACATCAGGAAAAAAAATGTTCTACTGCAATGGTAAGAGCTGGGCATAGGAACTTGGCTATTGTCTTTGCACTTTGTGTGAACCAGGCCACAATGGCAAGCAATAATGTGGTAGCCACTAAATCCTTGACCTGGTTACATGGACATGTTAACCTACTCAAGGTTCAAGGTCTTAGTGACGGTTTTTAAGTCCCTACATGGCATGGGTCCGGAATACCTTGGGGACCACCTGCTGCCGGCGTCAACCCCCCTCCGCCCTGTGCGTTCCCACAGAGAGGGCCTCCTCAGGGTGCCTCCAGTCAGAGAATGCCGGCTGGTGGCCCCCAGGGGGAGGGCCTTCTCTGTGGGCGCCCCGGCCTTATGGAATGAACTGCCGGTGGAGCTCCGGATGGCACCGGATCTCCGCTCCTTCCGGCGCGGGTTAAAGACCCACCTGTTTGAACAAGCTGGCCTGGCCTGATGGGGAGTTAATTTGGGTTTTTAAATATTTGTATATTTTACTGTTTTATCTTGGGCATTAATTTAATTCTATTTTAACTTTTGTAGTTTTGTACTTTTATTATCTGCCCTGTTCACCGCCCTGAGTCCCTAGGGAGAAGGGCGGTATAAAAATTTAATAAAACTAAAAACTAAACTAAACTACTCCATCTGTTGAAGGTGAAGAAACTGTAGGAATGAGTTACCTTTCCACCCCCTTGAGCAACAATGGTACCACGGTCCTTGGTGTCTTCACACAAAGCGAGAAAAACTCTGCCAGGAAGGAACAGAGATGAAAGAACCATTTTTCATTACAATTCTTGCTCATATTTCTGGTTTGTCTTTCAGTGTATACTGTTTTTATAGAATATTGTAATAAACAAGGTGACACAGCAGTTGGGCTTACAATTCAAGCAAGAAGGATCATATTATAGAGTGAGAGAATAACAGAAGAGCAGAATTGGAAGGGAACCTGGAGGTCTTCTAGTCCAACCCTCTGCTCAAGCAGGAAACCCTATGCCATTCTGGACGAGTGGCTGTCCAATCTCTTCTTTAAAACCTCCAGTATTGGAGCACCTGCAACTTCTGGAGGCAAGTTGGCCCACTGATTAATTGTTTTAACTATCACGAAATTTCTCCTTAGTTCTAGGTTTGTTCTCTCCTTGATTAATTTCCATCCATTGCTTCTTGTCCTGCCTTCAGATGCTTTGGAGGACAAGTTGATCCTCTTCTTTGTGGCAGCCCCTTAGACAGAATTACCTAGCTAAAAGTTCTTTGGTCTGATCTGTCAAAATAGCAGTGTCTGCCTTCACCATGCAGACCAAGGTAGAGGTGACTCCAGCTTTGATCAGACGCTTCACTCGATTTGTAATGAAGTCTTTTTTGTCCTACAGGGAGAAAAGAAAAATGAGATTTGCCTGTTAATGATGGAGTCATCTTGAGTATCAAGACAAATTGGTGATCCTTAGAAGAATGATAATGCCTACCTTGGGATGTTCCTCAGGTACATGTTGCTTAGAAAACTTGGCCAGCTGTACAAGTTCAGGGACAAGTTCTTTGACATCATAGCTGTTGGTGCAGTTCACCAAGACGCTGGCCACCGAGTACAAAATAGTTTTGTCGCTTGTCTGCATACAGCCAAATGAAGAAATTTCAAGTTACTATATACCACCAGGCATTTCAAATGTTAGTGCTCTCTCCATGTGGCAACCCTGATGTATGAGAATAGCCTCCCCAGGGTTTAAGGAACAGGGATTTATAGCAAACCAGGCTCTAGATTTCTTACCTTGGCTAATTCGAACATGGCTTGCATGGCTGGCTCGTCTTGTACGAAATCATCCTTCACGTCAGCATCCAAAGTCAAGTAAGCAAGACCTTCCACTGCCCACTTTCGAGTACGGTTGTCAATGGTGGGATTACATAGCCATCTGAATGAACAAGACAGTTATAACGCCTCTTGTAGTACAGATGTTTTGGTGAGAAAGAAACTGCTTGCCCAAGAATTGGGGATTTCCTTCCAGTCTGTCTGCCCCTTCAGTATAAAAATTTAAGAAGAGTCCTGTGGATCAGCACAATGCTTATTTAATGTAACATTATATGAAGTGGCTGGAAAAGGACTGGAAGGGTGAGGAGGGATAAATAATCAAGAGACTGCTTCTCCCTATGGACATTTGCCTGTCCTATCAGATCAGACAAGGTGGTCCCTTCCCTTAAATGTTGCCATCTTATGGGTCTTAGGAAGCATGCCTTTTCAATGGCAGCTCCTGCCCTATGGAACATCTTTCCCCTTAAAGTTTGGCCCATCCTTATCCTTTTAACTTTCTGAAGAGCACTCTGAACCTGGTTTCCCCCCAAGTGCTGGGATAGGGTAAGTTAGGTTTTAGTCACGGTGCTAGTTTTTGGTTTTAATATTTTATGATACATGTGGTATGGTTTTATGTCTTCGTTGTAGCTGCCCAGAGTTTGGTACAGGATTGGAACGAACAAACAAATGAGAGGGAGGGAGGGAGGAGTCTCTTGGCACCATATGTCATAAACAATAATTCAGGCTAGATGGGAAAAACTAAAGAAAAAGTGTTTTAAATCATTCAGAGGCACTCTACCATAAGGAGCACTGTAAACAAGAATGGAAAACTCTTAAAATTTCCAAGATTCTGTATCTACCCCGCAGTAGGGCTAAATATATTTTATTGAAATCTGTACACAGTTAGTCCTCGATTTATTACCACAATTAAGCCCAAACGTTCCATTGTTAAACAGGACAGTTGTTAAGTGAAAACTTTTGACCCATTTTACAACCTTTCTTGCTACAGTTCTTAAGTGAATCACTGCAGTTAGGTTAGTAACACGGTTGTTAAGTGAGTCTGGTTTCTCCATTGACTTTACTTGTCAGAAGGTTGCAGAAGGTGATCACGTGACATCAGGACCCTGCAACCATCATAAATATAATTGCCAAGCATCTGAATTTTGATCATGTAATCATGAGGATGCTCCAATGGATGTAAGCATGAAAAATGGCCATAATTCACTTTTTTCAGTGCTGTTGTAACTTGGTTACTAAATAAATGATTGTTTCTTTCATTTTGCCCATTCTGGACCAATCAAGTGCATTCCGGAAGCTCTGAAGTATGGACAGAAGTATGGACAGATACCAGTATGGACATTCCTTTACAGTTGCTCCCTAAGAGGTAGGTATTAAATCATGCTGCTTGTAGATAAGGAGTGAAAAATTGTCACCAAGATTAGTCAGTCTAGCTTTATGGCTACAGTATTTCCTCTCTTTTTAAATAGCAAGCTGATAGTTGCTGCAAGATGAATGAGATGTTTCCCTACCAGACCTTATAAGGCAGGAGGCTGTGGCTGAAAAGATAAGGAAGAAAGAGAGGCATGGGAGTCACCTATTCAGCTATCTCCCTAGCTCCCAAAATAGACCTCGCACTCACTTGCGGCATTGTTTTGCTAGCTTTTCAGTGGATCCCTCTGCAAATTGTCTCAGGCCATAGTCAGTTCCTCCAGCAGAACCCAGCTTGCAAAGCCCCTGGCAAAAAAAAAGAAAAGAAAGATGGAATATCCATTTATCAGACTCCAGTGAGAAATTTATTTTAATCACAGGGTTGTAGACTAGTCTGGGAAGTTGGAAAAAAAAAATCCTGGCACAAGGCAATGGCAATTCATTTTCTTGCTAATAAGAAAAATGTCACAGATATGTCCACTGTAATCAGTTTAACTGAAGAGCATCTCTGTTTTTTGAATGATAGAAGGGCACCAACAAGTTTAGAGCCTCTTGGGCTGAAAGATTTAGGCCTGTATGTAAGTCTTTAGCTGAGATAATCTTTTAAGTCCCCAAATAGATTTGTGCTGCTTCTGCACCACCTCTGGGTGACTTCCATTACAATTCTTGCTTATCTAGGAGATTAAAAGGATCCATGTGCTAAAAGATCAAGAGCAATTCTAAAACTCTGAAAGAAGAAAAACTAAGGAGATACTGTTAGGGGAGACCCTAAAAGTCTCTTTTATTTAACGTCATTCTTCTGCAAGCAAACAACCAAGAAATGTCTGAAGGCAAGCAACCAAGCTCAGACAACATCAGGAACTCTGCAGTCTCAGTAAAGGCAATGCAAATACCGAATCTCTGAGGTAATAAGTCTGAGAAATATTTCTCCCTAACAGGAATTTGGGAAGCTACTATCACCCAATGCAGTTGATTCGAGACTACAGTTCTGTCTAGTCCAGATTAACTAATAAATTAATCTGGTCTTATCTTAAGGATGAGAGCTGTGATGGGGCCAATTTTTGTTTGGGACTTACAACAATTGCTCCCTGCTTGTCATTAGTGTCACAAGTTAGAAGCATAGATTTTTACCTTAACTATAACTTCATTATGAAGTTTCCATAAATAAATAAGCAGAGTTCTTTGCCTGATTCAAAAGACTATCATCAAACAGATTAGGATAAAGATCTGAGAGAACTAACCACTAAAGCTCTGATCTTGATCTTCTCATTCAGAGTCTTTTTGTAAATTTCCTTCAGCAGGGTGATTCCGTTGGTGATGATGAACGTGGCCCGACTAAGTTTGGTTGAAGCATGGATCAGAGCTTCCACAGCTATTAGCTGATCAACCTCCCTCTCTGAGCCACAAATCGCCACCATCATCTCCATGACACCGTTCATGCTCAACAGTTGGTTCCCCAAATCAAAAGGTCCTTGTAGAACTCCAGACACTGTCTGGATGGCATGTAAAGTCTTGTCCATATCCTTGGGGTCAATTTTACTCCTGGAGGCATGGAAAAACACATGAAAAAAAGAGAATAGTTAAGGTTAGCTGATGGCAGGCATAATATTTAGTTCAGCAGAGTAGAAGATGTGATACCACATTGATATCAAGCATATTCCTTTTCTTTTCTCAGAATTACACCAAGCACTATCTATTCACTGTTCCTCTACTGTAAACTATAGTAAAGTAAGGTTTTGTATGTTTTCCTTTACTTTCCAGGGATCTAGAGAAGGTCCTTTCTAAGATACTTTCCCTATCCCCATTCCTTCTGTGATAAGAGACTGAGATGTCTCTTGTCCGACAGTTGCACCAGCTGCAGCTTTCTCCTCTTGTCTCCTCAGGATACTCCAGAGATCATTAGAACTCTCCAGAAAAAACCCCCACAACATTTCTTTCTGAGGTAAAAAAGAAAAAAAGACTTAACGATTAAGGGAATCCAATACAGGTAGTCCTCACTTAGTGACTGGTCGCTTAACGACTGTTCACAGTTCTGACAGACCTCTCCAGAGCTACTTATGACCAGTTTCAAAGTTCCAATGGCCACTCTCCTGTGTTTACATAATTGCATTTTGGGCCCTTGGCAACTGGCTCGCATTTACAGCCATTTGCAGCATCCCACGGCCACGTGAGTGCAATTTTTGTTAATTTTTGTCAGTTTTCATCATTTATTACCAATTTCTGTCAAAAACACCCATTGAGGAAAATAGCTTTGTTTAACAACTGCTGCAAAAAAGGTCATAAAATTGGGAATGATCATGAGGTGAGTAGTGCCTCAGATGTAAAGTGAAAATGCATTGATTCCTGATCAGAGATTGAAATTATGAACTGATTACATTTATTATTGGAGCCTGGTGGCGCAGTGGTTAGAATGGAGTACTGCAAGCATACTTTGTCCACAGCTGGGAGTTTGATCCTGACAGGTCTCAAGCTTGACTCAACCTTTCATCCTTCCAAGGTCGGTAAAACAAGGACCCAAATTTTGGGGGGCAATATGCTGACATTGTAAACTGCCCAGAGAGCGCCATAAAGCACCATGGGTTAATATGAATGTCAAAGTGCTATTGCTATTTATTAAATTTCTCATCAGAAATGGCTCTGGATGACTTACAACTTGTGTTGGGAGTCTCCCGATACTCCCATGTTACACCTCTGCTCCGCGAGCTGCATTGGCTGCCAGTTGTCTTCCGAGTGAGATTCAAGGTTTTGGTAATGGTTTTCAAGGCCCTACATGGCATGGGTCCGGAGTACCTTGGGGATCACCTGCTGCCAGCGTCAACTTCCCTCTGCCCTGTGCGTTCCCACAGAGAGGGCCTCCTCAGGGTGCCACCGGTCAGAGAATGTCGTCTGGTGGCCCCCAGGGGGAGGGCCTTCTCTGTGGGTGCCCTGGACTTATGGAATCAGTTGCCGGTTGAGCTCCAGACGGCGCCTGACCTTCGCTCCTTCCGACGCAATCTGAAGACCTATTTATTTGAACAAGCCGGCCTGGCCTGATGGGGGATGTGTTGGGGTTTTTTATTGTGGTTTTACATTATTATTTATTGTTTTAGCTTGGGCTTTGTATTTAATTCTCTTTTTAACTTTTGTACTTTGTATTTTATATGTGCCCTGTTCACCGCCCTGAGTCCTTCGGGAGAAGGGCGGTATACAAATATAATAAACTATAAACTATAATCTACCCAGTGACAATATAAGAGAAGCTGAGTTGAGATATGAAAAAGAGTCTTTTAAAACACCATGTAGGAGATGACCAGGCTGAGCCATGACCAGGGAGGGATAAAACATGTCATCAGTTGCAAATCTCTTTCAACCTACAAGAGATCTAAGCCAGGCCCTCCTTGAATTCCGTTGACTTGTATCTACCACCAATTTGTTTTAGTCGTTAGTAGTTCAGATTCTTGTAGAGAAAATTAGCATACAATAAACCTATATTTATTTGAATTGCCTGGGCTCCTGGTTTCCTGTGTTTGACACACCAATAGCAAAAAGCAGATGGGTTTATTTTGGAAAGAGACAATTAGCCCTTTAGTTCCGTGCAATCTGGGAAAAAGAGTTTCAAACAACTCATAGAGATGAAATTAGGTTTCACTGAGACCAATCAACAGGACATATCCCACTACTAGTCTACCTCCATGAAGTTTTGGATACTTCCATTGGATTGCTGAATTCTCTTTCTCTTGCTTTTTGTAAACATTTCAAGGACCATGATCTGTTGGACTCACCTAATGTACTCTTCACAGATCAGTCTGAAGTTTTCTCTTTCTGGGTCACATCTCAGGTCATCATACAATTTGTTCAGAAGAACTGAAGCTGTAAGCTGCGTATTTTCTGTTAGAGGGAGACAGTCGGACATCTCTGGAATCTGGCCAGCAACTTTCAAAATCTTTTTCAAACCTGGGGAAATGAAACGGTGGTAGGGAAGTAGAAGAAGATAGAAAGGGCAAAGAATCAGTTTAAGTTAAAATTGCAAAAAGTCAATCTGCTAGATTTGTAGTCTGAAATTAATTGGGGCAAATTGAAAGCTAGGTTCACACTGTATATAAAATTGAAGGTTGCACCTTTCTTCTAAGGATGCATCTGCAAGACAACAAAACGTCTTATGGATGAATCATTTCGGAGAAAAGTATTCTGAAATATGGATTTTCTTATAAAAAGTGAGTCATAAAACTACTTAGACAGCCATTAAGCTCTATGTGGATGGAAAATCTATAATGACTGATAGTAGAGCTTCCATTTTCAGAGGTAATATACTATTTGTGGAGGAACAATAATGGAAAAAGGATTTTGCCTTTCTGCCCTGTTTATTATCTTTTCATAAACATCCATTTTGTTCTCTGTCTAAAACAGGATGATAGAGTAGAAACTATTCCAAGAGCCCTTGTCTTACATGATATCTCATAAATCTTAGTGTTTCATTTTTAAATTTATTTTATTTTAAAATTTATTTCACCTATACATGTTAGAGCACTGGAGATCCCAGTCCAATACAGAATTGCATCACGTTCAGAAAATATCTAACTCAACCTTTTTCAGTGTTGAATCTCCAGTAGTGTTGACCAGTTATTCTCACTGTTCTTGATGACTGGCCTGGTTGATGGAAGATTGTGAGAGTTACTCTCCATCATTGAAAGTTGAAAGACGTTAACAGGGGGAATTACTTGATTTGCTAGGATCCTAATATTTGTAAAATTCTGGATTTAGGATTATACATAGAAAGCTTATAGAAAGCCAGCTGGGTGACCTTGGGCCAGTGACTTAGACTAACTCACCTCACAGGATTGTTTGGGAGAGGGAAAGAATATTAAGTAAATTCACTGCCTTGAGTTGTTTACAAAAAATAACAGGCGGATAATACATAAATAAAATAAAGTAAGTTATAGACAGAAAATCTTTTCATGCCTTTGTTTCTGATCTGTGAATAGCATCAGAAGGATTGGCAGAACCTTTTGCCTTTACTGCAATAGCAATAGTAATTAGGCTTATATACTGCTTCATAGTGCTTTACAGCCCTCTCTAAGCAGTTTACAGAGTCAGTATATTGCCCCCCACAATCTGGGTCTGCATTTTACCAACTTTGGAAGGATGGAAGGCTGTGTCAACCTTGAGCCTCTCAGGATTGAACTCCTGTCAAGAAGCATTCTAACCACTACAGCATGATGGCTCATGGAATGCTGAGTTTTGGGCAATTGGCAAATGAAATTAGACAGCTAAGGGGTATAATGCAAAGTGACCTCCTCTGAGCCACAAATGGCTCTATCTTCAGCCAAGTGCAGGGAAAATCAAGCAAAATGAACTTCAGGTTTCACTTAGGCCAGGGGTGTCAAACTCAATTTCATTGAGGGCCACATCAGCATTGCGGTTGCCCTCAGGGGGCTGGGTGGGTGTGGCCTGGGTGGGTGTGGCCTACTGGGTGGGTGTGGCTAGAGTGAGTATGGCCTACTGGGTGGGCGTGGCCAGCTCTACATCGTTCGCATCAAGGGTGCCTATGGGGGCCTGGGCAGGAGTGGGACAGATCTGGGGGTCTCTGGCAGAAGGAGGGTCTCTGGGCCAGGGCCAAGGCAGTGGGGGCTGTTCCCTCACTGTTTACAGGATTGCTTCGTGGGCCGCATGAAACCACTTCATGGGCCGCATCCGGCCCCCGGGCCTTGTGTTTGACATGTCTGACTTAGGCTAAGGATACACAACCTCTTCTGGGCTGAAAGCCACACTGGATCTTTGGGAGCAGGTGGGACCAGGACAAAAGCTTAATCTGATTTCATTTCATTTTCATTTAAAATGAATCAATATGGAGTAGTGTAACTACAGTAAATTTCCAGTTGTGCATTTAATAATGTTCTTTTTTATATTAAAAATTAGCTTGGCAAAAAATTTGAAGGTCTGTGGGCTTCAAGAGTCATATCAACTGAAATTAAAATTGACTGAAGTAGCTGATAGTACAGAGATTCTGTCTGGTGTCTTTCAAGTCTTGATTCAGAGGATAAAGCCATAACTCTACACAAGAGAGAAGTTGCATCTAGGCATTGCTTACCATTATCAATTACAAATATAGTGCGACTATTGTCATGGATTCTCAGATCCTGTCTTGGCACATTTTTGTTGAGTAAATTGAGAGCCCTGTCCCGGCCATGACCAGATACCTTTTTACTGGGAAGCATATCTAGAAGATGGGCAATGATTGCCTTTATATCTTTTTTTGTGTCTGTAACAAAGAAGAAATCAGCATCAGTCAAAATTATTTAAATTAGAATTTCTACGGTGGTAACCATCTACAAGTGCCAGCTTGCTTATTTTAGATAAATGATTTTCCCTGGTTTTCAAATAGCCATTTGCATAACCATTAATGGTGAATCAGAGCAGTTTCCACGTGCAATAATAAAAAACAGTTAATTTTTCATTTACTTTACACTTGAGATAACTGGAGCCACAAATTGTTCCTACAGCCATTTTGCGAAGGGGCAGCGAAGGAGCAATTAAGAATTATATAGAAAGGAAATTGTTGCAATACAGTTAGAAAACATGTTATAAAATAAGGAGACTAATACTTGATAAATACCCTAGTCCAGGGGTGTCAAACTCAATTTCACTGAGGGCCGCATCAGCATTGCGGTTGCCCTCAAGGGGCCGGGTGGGCGTGGCCAGGGTGGGCGTGGCCTACTGGGTGGGCATGGCTAGAGTGCGTATGGCCTACTGGGTGGGCGTGGCCAGCTCTACATCGTTCGCATCAAGGGGGCCTGTGGGGGCCTGGGCAGGAGTGGGACAGATCTGAGGGTCTCTGGCAGGAGGAGGGTCTCTGGGCCAGGGCCAAGGCAGTGGGGGCCGTTCCCTCACTGTTTCCAGGATGGTTTCGCAGGCCACATGAAACCACTTTGCGGGCTGGATCCGGCCCCCGGGCCTTGTGTTTGACATGTCTGCCCTAGTCTCTTTGTGCCAACTTGTGAGAAGAAGAAAAGAAAGAAGAAAAGGAGAAAACCAGAGGAAGAAGACTTCTCAGTGAGCTTGTGATTTTCATATGTCCACTAGTAAAACTATTCAAGTGCACAACATTTATTTTAGAAGAAACTGGAAAATCGTGAAGAAAACTGTAATAACTCTGAGGGTAATAAATGGCCTCCAATGACTATGAACTACATTCACAAGACTACAGTTTTTAGAATTTTTGGGAGAAACTATGATAGTCGTAGTATCATAATACCATTAGGCATAGAAAGATGCTCTGCCCCTGTGACATACTAGTTTGGCTACTGCTAGCATTTTTTAGAGCTAAATTTACATTGGACATTGTTTCTGAACAGAGTCTAGCATTCTTGAGAGGGCTAAATCTATGTCTAGTACAGACTGACAGTTGCAGACATGGAGGGTCTATCTATCTATCTATCTATCAATCATCTATCTATCTATCTATCTATCTATCTATCTATCTATCTATCTATCTATCTATCCTATTCCATAGCAACTCTGGAGCATCCAACATTGCAGGGTGATAGGAGGGAGCAGTTAAGAATTTGGTCCTTGATTAGTGCAGCAGAGCAACAAAGCAATGTTGGTAGCAAGTCCCTTTCTATCTTCATGGTGGCAACAGCCAGATATGGCCTCTGGAGCCAGAATAGAGCAAGCAAAATGCTGCGACCTCCACTCAAGCAATAAAATAAGTAAGGAGGAGGTCCAGACAAAATCCTTT